>NC_139511.1:32580664-32883164 GCF_008360975.1 Lichenostomus cassidix
GTCAGAACTCACGTCTCTTTTATCTAGACAGTCAACTAAAACTTTTATATTGCAACACTTTTCTACATGTTAGTGGGCTTGGTCTCTTTTCTGAGTATGAATGTACAGTACAACTGACATAGAGATACACAGGTGAAGCTGTTTAAAGACTTGATTGAGTTCCAAATCAAAACAAAATCCTCAGAATTGCTTTTTCTGAAGAAACGAGTGCAGTTGCTTTTCTGAGGTAGGTTCCCATAAACCTTATAACCCCACGTACCTTCTGGTTCATTGGCTAAGGCTGAATGGTTCAAGCTTCAAACTCTCCGGCTTATTTGTTAAATAAACCAAATCAAACAAGACTGGAAAAAAATTTTAAAAAATAAAACAAACAAAAAAACCCACAAAAACAAAACAAAACAAATTAAATTAAATGAAACAAAATAATGCAATTAAATGAAATCAATAAAATAAAATAAATAAATAAAATAAAATAAAATAAAATAAATGGTGAAACATTTCAACAAGCTCCCTTAAGCAAGGCATAGGCAATGTACGCTGTCCTGTCCTACTGACCCCAGCTTGAATTTTACCACCTGTCTTGACAACCAGAACAAGTAAATGATTTCTTCAGGAGTGGTGGGACCAAGAAGCAGGCCAGAAATACAGTCCTCTTAATTCCCAGTCCCCTTCCCAGCACCCAGGCTTCAGCTAATCGTGAACGAAACATGTCCACAAGGCAGAAACAATCTATTTGGCTGTTAGTGATATCAACAGAGAGATTACCAAATAGGGAGTTTTCACAGTTGAGCTTAAATTACCAAGACAGTTGTTTCTTTACTGTGTCCACAATATTATTTCTCTTAGTCGTGTTTTGCCTAATGTGAAACAGCAGTGTTCCTTAAGTTTTTTTCTGCTTTTTAAAAGCAGCCACATGTAGTAAGCCTGACAGATACTCCCAGCAGGAACCATTCCAATAGGACTGTTGCTTTTGTGTTTTGTTTTTAATCATAATAAAATTTGTTATGGTACTAACTAAAACCAAAACACATGAACACTTCTCACACAAAGGCTCCTGTTCCAGAATTCTTTCATCCCATTTTGCCAGTATGGTGTTTTATAAGCCGAGCTACTACACATGTTGCTACATACAGTGGGAAGGAGAAAAAGCAAGAGGTTTAACTCTTCATTCAAAAGAACCTGAAAGCTGTTTTACCACTGGGATATTATGTGCATATACTTTCTTTAGCTCTTAGGTGTGGTTTTTCTCAGGGTAAGGGAAGTGAGAAGAGCGAAAGAGAAGTCAGTGCATTTTATTTAACTTCCTTTATTTAGCCACATGGCATTTGCTGGCATATATTTTATTGTCTTAAGCTTTGTAGGTTCTACTTCTTTATTGAACACCTGCACATGCAAAAGGTCAGTAAAACTCAACTTCACAAGGCTTTCAACTCTCTCTCTTGTAACATCCTCATAGGCAAACTTAGGAAGTGGGGATGGGATGAGTGGATACTGAGGTGGATTTGGAACTGACTGGACAGCAAAGTTCCAGAGGGTCTGTCAGTGACACAGGATCTAGCTGGATGATTGTCATAGGTGGTGTCCCCAAAGATTCCATACTGGGTCCAGTATTCTTTTACTTATTCATCAATAACTTGGATAAAGGGGCAGATGCCCTCTCAGCAAAGCTGGGAGGGGTTGTCGATATGTCAGAGACTTGTGCAGCCCTTCAGAGGGACTTTGACAGGGTGGAGAAGTGGACAGAGGAGGGGGAATCTCAACAATAGCTATAAGTATCTGAAGAGAGGGTTCCAAAAGGATGGAGACAGGCACTTCTCAGTGGTGCCCAGCCGCAGGACAAGAGGCAGCAGGCAGAAATTGATGCACAGCAAGTTCCACCTGAACATGAGGAAGAACTTTACTGCATGGGTGAGCGAGCACTGGAGCAGATTGTCAAAAGAGGTTGTGGAGTCTCCCTGGACATATTCAGGTGCCACCTGGTCACAATCCTGTGCAGTGTGCTCTTAGGTGATCCTGCTTGAATGGGAAAGTTAGATCAGCTGACCCATTGTGGTCTCTTGTAGCATTACCTGTTCTATGATTCCATGGAAATGGAGTTTCACTGGGCACCAAATATGAGATAAGAGACCACGTTCCACAAGTTGCTGTAATAAATGTCATTCACTGAATGCACTGTAGCAGCTGTGATCTGCTGGGGACTGTGCATCTCTTGTGCCCACAGCATGTGAACTTTCTCTTAGTAGTATAATTAGTACAACAGGCAGGAAGCAGGTGATATAAGAGAACTGCTCCTAGTTCAGTCTGCTCACAGACACAGCTGCAGACCCCTGTTTGGTATTAAGCTGTTTAGCAACAAATTGAAACTGTCTTTTCCAATTGGTGTAAATAAGCCAAATCCCAAAGCATGTAGTTTGCATTCAAAAATGCTAATATATCAAGGCAAGAGAGATTGTCTGTGTAAGAGGCCTCTGCATCACCCCACTGCAGAGTTTATTTTTTTTTCCTGAAAGATAGTCTTCCTTTCTCACATAGACACATGCCCTGTGTACATACTACATCCCAGGAAAAAATATTAAGCCTTTATATTTTCCTTATCTCTTTCCAGCCCTTCAATTTAAAGAGAATTTAAAGGGTATTAAGAGACAGATTCAACTCATATGCAGTACATGTATCTGAGAAAAACTCCTTACTGGACATCTAGAAAGTCCTGTGTAATATTCTACCTATGAAAAAGCAAAATTGGCTGACTGAGACAGCTCCATGAGAACTGGTTATAAATTTTCAGATTAATCTCAGGTTCATGACAGCTTTACTACACTGGGAAACAAAGATATCCATGACCTTTAAATTCTACATTCACAGAACAATGCACTGTATACAGAGGAAAGCCTCTTGGAGAAAAGATAAGAAAATGAACATCATATATGTATGGATATTCACATTACATACTGTGGTATTAGAAGATCAAACATAATCACAAAAATAAGAGATAAGTATGCATGTACATCAAATAGGTGAACACAGTACCAAGTGTTCAATACTATGCCCTTTTGATCAACAAAAAGAGCTGAAAGAGATTTATATCACAACCTCTCTCAGTTCAGCCTAGAATGTACTGCTTAGACAAGAGCTCTGGAAAAAGGAAAAGACAGATGTGTCAGCCAGTCTTTTGCCACTGTGACGGAATGAGTGATGAACTTCACTTGTAAGAGAGAACTGGGAGTGTATTTATTGATATAAAAGAGTGGTTTAACAAAGTGCAATGGTAAATGCAGCCATGATTTAACATTTGATAACAATGTACTTTTGAACATTGCTGTATAGAGGACAGGGTCAGGCAAAACTCTTAGTGAGATCATCCCATTGGATCATGAGGTTCAGAAAGGACCCCTTTGCATTCTAAAAAGCTTAATACCAAATTCTTTGCATTCTGTTTCAGTTTAGGTGAGGCTACATCCACACTTAGTCCTAGATGTGGACAATGGTTTATGTCTAAAGGATTATATATATCATTCCTTATATCACTTAGCTAAATGGGTTTTTTTTGTTGGTGGTTTGTGTGGTTGGTGTTTTTTGTTGTTTTTGTTGTGTTGGGGGGTGGTTTGTGGTTTTGGTTGGGTTGGGTTTGTTTGTTTTTTTTGTTTGTTTGTTTGGTGGGTTTTGTTGTGTGGTGGTTTTGTTGGTTTTTTTTTTTTTTGTATTTCAAAGTGCAGCGTGCAATTAATTACTTATCAAGAATCTGTTGCAGCAAGGAATCTCTCAGCTACAAGAAGCAATCCTGAGAAGCACCAAGAAGCAATCCTGAGAAGCACCCCTATTCAAGGAGTTACCCTGGTGTGCAGATTGCTGCCATGTAGGAGATCTCAATGGATACTGTGCCTGCTATTTATGGAGTAAGGTGATTGACTTATAGTCATATTTGTGTGTCAGCTGTATGTTTTTGGCACATGCTCATCTAGCCTTCAGTTGCTGAGGAAGATTTATGACCCTTAGCTTATGTTGTTTTCTGTACTCCCAGAATCATAAAATCATAGAAGGGCCTGGGTTGAAAAGGACTAATGTTCATCTAGTTCCAACTCTCCTGCCATGGACAGGGAAACCTTCCACTAGACCAAGTTGCAAAAAGCTCAATCCAGCTTGGCCTTGACCACCTTCAGTGACAAGACATCCACAACTACTCCGGGCAGCCTGTTCCAGTCCTTCACCACCCCCAGGGTAAAAAATTTCTTCCTAATATCTACTGTAAACCTTTGAGAGTTTGCAGCTATTGCCTCTTGTCTTGTCACAACATGCTCTTGTAAAAGGTGTCTCTCCATCTTTCTTGCAGGCTCTCGTCAGGTACTGGAAGGCTGCACTTAGGTCACCCCAAAGCCATCTCTTTTCCAGGCTCAACAATCCCATTTCTCTCAGCCTTTCCTCACAGGCGAGGTGCTCCATCCCTCTGAGCAGACTGGTGGCCTCCTCTGGACTCACTCCAACAGGTCAATGTCCAGTCTCTGCTGGGGACCCCAGAGCTGGATGCAGTGTTCCAGGTGGGGTCTGAGAAGACCAGCTTAAAGCAGCTATCACAATGATTCCTGTCTGATTATGCAGAGACCGGGGAGAAGCACACCTCACCTGTTGGTACATTCCCTCTCTCCCAGCAGTTTCCAGGTGTTCTGGTGCAGGGCCAAGAGAAAAAATGGTTTCTGTCATTCTGGTACTCCTGCTGGCAGCTATTGATATACAATATAATTTATAACGACTCAGTACTGGTTTAGAAGAGACAATGGTCTAACCAGAATGAAATCGGGTCAAACAGCAGAATTTGCATGAGGAAAAAGTATTGATGTTCTACATGCAGTTTCTTCCTTTCATCTACTCCTTATTTAAGTATATTGATAAATGGCAAATGTAAGGGCCAAAACCTTGTAGTATTAACCTATGCAAACAGTTCCCTGTAGTCTTCATTTCAAAGAGAGCACACTGAGGGAACTGTTTTATCAGTTAATAACTTCTTCTTAGTTAAAGATAAAGGGCAGGCAAATGATACAGTATAAGTAAGTATAAGTAGAAAATGCTAAGTGTCAGGACCAACAGCACCAGTTGCAAACCTCTCAAAGACTTTCCCAAACTCATTGATTT
The DNA here is from genome assembly GCF_008360975.1 of Lichenostomus cassidix. Lineage (NCBI taxonomy): Eukaryota > Metazoa > Chordata > Aves > Passeriformes > Meliphagidae > Lichenostomus > Lichenostomus cassidix. The sequence goes on from NC_139511.1 coordinate 32,585,789, forward strand.
GCTAAAGCCAAGGCTTCTCTTAAAAGAGCATTCATAGTACTAGAACTCACTTCTGTCCAAATCGTAAACCCACCCAACCTGCACAAAATATCCCAAGACAGCCTCACCCTTGCAGCAGAATCATGGGACATACATTTCAGCTCTCATATAAATGATTATTTCAACACTGTGAAGTATTTCTGCTGAGAAACAATTAGTTTACAGGGGAAATACCACAAGGTTTCCTTGCATCACTGTATTCACTTCCTACCAGGTGCCTCCCACCAGGCTAGAATGGCTCACTCAGACAGAGAAAGGCTTCGTTCAGATTGGTTTCATGGCATCTCCTTATAAGCGAGTGCTGATGCAAGCACCTCCCCACTGTATTATAACTTTCTGCATAAAATGAGACTAAGAATGCCTTTTGTGTTGGCTCATGTTGGTAAAAGGAGAAAAAAAAAAAAAAAATTAAATAAACCCCAAAATAGTAATAAAACAAGAATCCTACCCAGACCAAAGCCAAATAAACAAACAAAAATGAAAAAAAGCTTGCCAGTAATGGTCAGCTGAGACTCTTTGTAGCTGTCAGTCTTGGCCATATTTGAATTAGACAAAAACATCTAAAACCTAGTTACTAATCATCAGGTTGCAATCACTATCCCTAAGCAATTTTAAATGTAAATCAAACACCTGACTTTTCTAAAGTCTAAAGTCTAACGAAAATAAATGTCAGACATGAGCTATGACTAATTTAGAATTTATTTAGTGAAATCTGGAGCTAAAATGTTTCTTATTAATACCTGTTTTATCACAATCACATTGTGTGGACAAATGTATTTGTAATCGGAAAAATAAATCAACTCAGAAGCTGTCACATCCAGGGGATAGTGGTCAATGACTCAAAGTCCTGATGGACATCAGTGACAAGTGGTATCCATACTGGGACCTGTGCTATTTAATAACTTCATCAATGACATAGACGAAGGGATCTAGTGGACCCTCAGCAAATTTTTAGAGACACCAAATGAGTGGTACTGTTGACACACCTGAAAGAGAGGATATCATCCAGAGGGACCTGGACAAGCTCAATTAGTGGGCCCATGGAAATCTCAAGAGGTTTAACAGGTCCAGGTGCAAGGTGCTGCAGCTGGGTCAGAGCAACCTCCAGTACCAACACAGGCTGGGGATGAACAGATCCAGGGCAGCCCTGAGAAGGACTTGGGGGTGCTGATGGATGAGAGGCTGGACATGACCCAGCCATGTGCACTCTCAGCCCAGAAAGCCAAACGTGTCCTGGGCTGGATCCAAAGCAGTGTGGGCAGCAGGGAAGGGAGGGGATTCTGCCCCTCTGCTCTGCTCTGGTGAGACCCACCTGGAACTCTGCATCAGCTCTGGGGTCACAGCACAGCAAGGACATGGACCTGTTGGAGTGAGTCCAGAAGAGGCAACAAAGATGATCAGAGGAATGGAGCATCTTTCCTGTGAGGAAAGGATGAGAGAATTGGGATTGTTGAGCCTGAAAAGGAGAAGGCTTTAAAGTGACCTAAATGCAAATTCCTTCTGAAGGGAGCCTACCAAAAGGCAGAGACCTTTTACTAGAACACATAGTGACATGACAAGGAGGAATAGCTGCAAACTCTCCAAGAGTGTAGATTTTCAGTAGATATTAGGAAGAAATTTTTTACTGTGAGGGTGGAGAGCTACTGGAAGAGGCTGCCCAGAGAAGTTGTGGATTCCATATCCCTGGAAGCAATCAAGATCAGTCTGGATGGGGCTGTGAAAAACCTGGTCTAGTGGAAGGTATCCTACCCATGGCAAGGAGGCTGAAGCTAGATGATCTTTAAGTCTATTTCAACCCAAATAGTTTTATGATTCTATGATGTTACAATTCTACGAATAATTGTGCCATTTGGAAACATGAGCGGTTGAACCAATTACCAATAATCATAATTGTATATTCTGAACACTTAATGATGTTATTTTACTTTTTGTATTTGATAATTTGCAGAAATTTAAATTTAATAAACAACTAAATTTGCATATATTCAGGCTACTAAAAATCTTCATCTAGAACATTTTCATTCATTTTAAAATCTCCCAGATATCTGTACTACTTTAAGGTAGACTGCAATGGAAAACAATAAATAGATAGCTAAATAAAATTAAACAATTGTTGTCTATTACATGCTAAAATACAGTTATTTATGTATAATATTCTGTAGTTTTCCCCTCTATCTCTGAATAGACTATGTGTTGTTCTCCTGACATATGCAAATTACTGTTTCTATCTGGTTTATTGCCGTAAGGGACTGCTTGAGAATTTAGTTTATTAAAGCAAGGATGAATAAAAATACAGCAGTTTACTGGAAATATTATCTGGGAAAGTGTGAGTCTGTAACTAGCTCCTCTTTCAGCATCCAGGCAGCCACTACTTAAAAAAAAAAAAAAAATAGTAAAAAGAAGTGGCTTATTGGCTAATATTGCCAGCTTTTCAAGAAATCGTTTGAAGCACTCAACACGAAGTCCTCCTGATTTCAGGTCAGATAACAGGTTATGGAAATGTTATGTCAGTAGTTCCTCAGACACTGAATTTCCCACTTCGTAAAAGAGCTAATGCTTTCCACTCTGACTTAGTCAACAACTGCCTAGGTGTGCCCACACCCTCAGGCTGATCCAATTTAGTTGAGGGCACTTTCAAAAGAAAATCCCAGGAGCCGGAAGGAAGCTGTGACAACCCAAGATTGCAAATAGTAACTACACCTTGGGAAGTTCTGCATGCTGTTGTTCACCCCAGCACCCTCCATGTGGGATGTAGCAGCTAAGTGCAGGATCCATTCTGCAGGAGTTGCAGCCAGTATTAATGGATTTCCATTACATCATTCCTTTCCCATTTACTTAGGCAGTTTTGAATCCTGGTGGTTAGATAGAATGGATTAAAAGTCCATGTATGAAAACAGAGCTTGGCAACAAGGAGCCAGTTTCTAAGAATTTCCTATTCAATATATAGGCTTTTTTTTTCTTTGTTTTTTCTTTTTGGTTTTTTCTTTTCTTTTTGAGGTCCATGGTAAATTATGAAAGCTTATTCTGGACCCACTTGTATAAAGAATTATGGGAATACTAATTTCAACTTTTAAGACACATAGAATATTCAAATTTCAAGTATTGACATAGAAATTGGTATTTGGTTGGTAAATACAAATATCAAAAAAATGAACTCTGTGTGTGCAGTCAGTGATTTTGATTTTGTTGTTTTTTTCACTGTTGTTTTAGTATTGGCTATTTTGCCAAATAATCAAACTTGGTTTGCTGTTCCAGTCCTGGTCTGAGCTAAGTTTCATACTAGACTGAGAAGTAAGGCATACTTGATCACCAGTATCTTGATACATATATTAGGGATTTAACTGTGACAACTTCTGCTGAGAAAAAGTATTTTTCTGCTAATTGGTTCAGTACTAGACAAAAGAATGTAGAAATGTAGAAGAATGTAGAAAAGAATGTAGAAAACAATTAAAGCTTCTTCAATCTGCAAAATTTATCCTCAATATCAAACTGAGGATAAAATGTTTGCAATTTTATTTATTATCTGAGGTAGCTCCAAAATGAGAAAGCCTGATGTATCCCATGAGGAGCATTTCTTTATATGATATTACAAAGTTGTATGTAACCATGCTTTAACATCTATCCTATACTGTCTTAGATAGGATGTAAAGAACAGGCAATGTAAAAATAGACAGGAAAATGAAACATCATCCCAACCGGGTCCATGCAAAAGATGCTCTATCTTTTAAGACAATTCTGCTGCAGAAAGGCAGTTAAATCCTTCTGGGTATTTTGGAAATGGAAATTTTTTTAAGAAAGCAAGATTTTCATGTAAAAATTAAGATAATGTAGGAAGCTAAAGGAGCTTGGGCTTTCCTCAGCCTCTACATATGAGTATGTGGTCTGGCAGGTAAATTATACAATCTTTAGGCTCTGCTTACTTGACCTGGGAGATAAGGACAAGGAAGATCACAATGCCCTCCTTGCTCAGACATCGGAGTTTTTCCAAAAAGAATCAAAGGAGCAAAAGACACAGGAAAAGGAAAATAATAGCATACATTCTGACAAAAAGACAGCACAGTTTTGCCTCATCTAACCAGATGTGCTTTGAGCAGGAGCTAAGGCCAATTTAAACTATTCTGTGGTTCTGTGGCTATTACGAGTGTCTTGCTCATGTAAACAAGAGTGAAAGCTAAGAAAATCTGTGTGCATTTTAGATCTATCCTAAAACTTCAAATCCATTCCAAAAGTAGCTTTACAAATATTTGTGTGTTACCTGCTGTCATATTTCCTGCTAAATTGTCTTATTTGTCTCGATCTTATGCAGGTTGCTGCATGGACTTGCTGTGCTACTGTGCCACATTCCTGAAATATCAACAAATTTTTTTCCCTATTTTTAAGTTGGAGGTCTTTGGCTTTCTGGAGAGGACAATATACAGTCCCTCTTCACAGAGGTCTCTGGAAGGCACTGTGAAATGCAACAATCCTGTCAAAGTGCCCTGCAGCATGAAACACACCAAGCAGATGCAGTCACGGAGTTCTACTAAGTCAGTGTCAAAACACAGCTCTACAAAGATTCAAACAAAATTTCAGTGCATATTAAATTGCTCCTTAAGTACATTCAATTTTAAAGATATTCAAGTGCACGTTTTAACCCTACAGACATTTTTGTTATCATCTAATCATATAAAAAACCACATGGGAGTCAGAACAGTGTTGTTTTAAAAAATGGAACAAAAAACATTTTAAAAACTCAAAGATTAACTTTTTTTTTTTTACTTTGTGCCAAGAAGGAATAGCAATAGCCACAATTTTGGTGGAGTTTTTTTTCAAAATTAGATGTGTTTGAAAAAAGCATGCTCTTAAAAATGTAGTGATGAAGAGTATTGTTACTTGAAGGCTAGAGTTGAAACAGGTTAATTTTGTGGTCCATCTGCTCCTGCCAGAAGTCTTTTCTAGATCTCGACTCTGCTGAAAACATCACTTCAGCACAGAAGAAAGGAAATCCTTCAAAACATTTTCTCAGGCAGTTGCTGCACTCCAGAATAACCTTTCCTCTGAGAAATCACTTGGAAAGTGATGTAGAAGTCAATACTCATTTCTATTCAGTCTAGAGCAGGGATATAAACACAAGTCTCTGTCTCAGTTGTTTGAGCGTGAGAAAGTCACATAGTCTGGTCTAATTTCATACAAAATGAAGAAGAAAAGAGAAAGTGTAAAGGCAGGGATCAGCAGTGTGGAGTATTCAGGATCTTGCTTCAAAACAGGATTCAGGAATCCAAACGGAGTCTGCATTACCTAAAACCTTCTCAGCCCAGCCATTGAGGTATTGGACCAAATTTCACCTATGATGGGAAGAAAAAATACATGGGTTTGAAGACTTTGGCTTAAAAAAGTAATTCTCTAACCAGCTTTGAGGAGGATAGGAGCTTCCAAGGCCTTTCATCTCTTCTCTAACTCATTTTTGGCTGTGAGTAAAGTATTTCAACCTCCCTGTCTCTTTTCCTCCAGCTGTAAAGTGATATCAGTAATCCCTCTTGGCTTCTGATGCCTGCAGCGAGAATTAGGTTCACCCATTCCAGCATACAGAGCTACCCAGGTTAACTAAACCAAGATTCAGCTTTATAGCAGCAGTACTGAACACAGGCACAGCAGAAGACAATGCAGCAGAAGCTGTTTATATGTCATGGGCAAGAAGGTGAGAGGAGGAAAGCCCTGGAAGAAGCTTCTGCTGATGGACATCATATGTTGAGATTTTTAATATGACTGGCACTGCCTGCTAAGAAGGGGCAATCTGAGAATCAGCAAGCCTTCCTTTCCTCTTGCCAAATGGACACTCTTCCACTGGACACTATTCCTCAGTACCAACCACAAGTCACTTTTCTGCCCTGTGAGAGGTACAGGGTCAATGATGTAAACAATGGATCACTAATATGTGCTGTATCACATGCAACATAAGTAGAGGCACATTTTAGACAGTTATATGTTCTTACAAAATATCTAAGAAATGTCTAGACCCATTTAGCAAAGCTGATTTGCTTAACTGCATTACAGTAGAGTTTTGCCTGCTTATTCCTTGAAATTTGTCCTTTGCAGTAGACTTGATACCACTCAAAATAAGGGGGGGAAAAAAGAAAAAAGAAAAAAAAGAAAGAAAAGAAAACAAAATTCTTGTATAAAGTGCCAGTAGCAAGTACACCTCTGGGACCTCCCAGAAATCCTGCAGAAGAATTTTTCAGATAATCAGACAATAATTAACAAAATCCTAGAGCAAACCATAACAGCTTTCTACCTCTCCTTCCTCTTCATAGATACAGTGATCTTGCTGGAGAGCAGGCTAATTTAATATTTCATAGAATAAAATAACACCTTTTGCAGCAGGCTGTCACCTCAGAAGATAAGGGAATTAACTCCGTTCTCACTTTATATCAGTCTTTTTATTTTCTTCCCTGCAGTAATAGTGCTACCAGTTGCACCTTTTCATCATAACTCCTTGTTCCCTTCATACTGCCTCTTTAGTGATGAATATTTCATGGTTGTTTTTTTTTTTGTAGGGGCAGAAGGGAATGCATTTCAAAAGCAGATAGCAAACCAAGACACAAAGTTTATGTTATCAGCTCCATTTCACATAGGATGTGACTAATGACAATTCGCTCTAATTGTTTGTATGTGCTGTCTTCCTCAAGATTTGCAGAACATTGCACATCACATTTTTAATCAGTTACCATCACCTGCACACATTCATATAGAAATATATATTTCACTTTTCAAGGGACAGACTGTTTATTAGCTTGCTTGAAACATATTAAATTTATATGTGCTTTATCACAAACATGTGGGTCAGGGAACAGATGCCTTTGGATCTTCAGTACTCTGAACCACTATTCTCCTGTACACCACTTGCACATCACTGCTTCTGATTATAAACTTACAGGTCCCATTCCACAAAATCACAGGACCTGTTCTGAATAGAAATGTGGGGACAAATTCCTCATCCTAAACAATGTCTTTCCAGAGCAACACTTCATATAATATTGATATGCCTCAACATGATCAGGTTGCTGAAGCAACATGATGCCTACTGGACTTCTTGGGACATGCTCTATCACTCACAGCATCTTACTTGAAAACTCAAAGCCACCACACATCATCTATATCCACTATTCTGCAAGGAAGGCCTTTCTTTGCACAGAGATTTTCATTTAACTTTCCTGAGTCAAACATTCACCTAGGAAGAATCAATAATGTGTTTTTCCAGGCTGACCTAGTTATGGGATCACAAAATCTAAGCTGATCGTCTGATGTCAGGAGTGTAAAGGAAATCAGAATCCCTCAACTTCTGCATCAGTATCTTCCACAACTGAATGGATAACTAGATTTGTATAATCTGCTGCAGCTAGGAAATGCAGTCCACTCAAAATTCTGCTTCAATTCAATCCACTGTTCTGCCTCCAAACCAGCAAAGTAGAAAAGTTTACAAAGCAATAGAGTTTGAAAACATGGATTTGTAAAAGCACTTTTATCCTGCTGTTTTTCTTTCTGGGTGGTGCACTGGGCATTCACAATCAACCTGTAACTAATAGATAAAGTGCAACCACGAACATCCTACTCTTGCTGCTGCAGCAAGAATGGTGCATGGTACCTTCTGTGCATTGAAGTCTAGCCTCTGAGTCTTGGGGCAGGTATGCTTTGTAATGCTGAAAATCTTGACAAATATGATGGATGTCAATTTTTAAGTTAAAAAAAATGTGAAGTGTGAAGAAATTCTTCTCAGTAAAAAATAAAAATTCATGACTAGTGTAGAAACTGTGTGATAAATGCAAACAGAGCTGCCAGAAACCTCCAACTTCTATTGAAACCCATTCTCCCTAGTACTCCCTAATTTTTTTTAAGTGTTTCATAAATTATTTGATTACTTATCTTTTAATAATTCTGTTAACTAACTGCAGCATAGCTAAATTATCAAGTAGGTTAAACCAAAGGTGATGCTCTAAAAGTTGATATATACACTTTTTCACAGCACCTGAGATCTCTAATTACTTCTCACTCTCCATTGTTGAAGAAAAACAAGTACTGGTCATATTTTAATATGCAAAAAACTCACACTTTTTCTGTGCACATAAAATGCTCATTAATACTTGAACTTCATACTGATGGAAATTGATATTTAACTCAGTATTTTTGTTACAAATTACCATTTTAAGCTAGAGACTTCACAACAGTGTAAGAAAATACCATAAAGCAAACCAGCTGGACCATAAACAGTGTTGAACAGACTAGTTTATCTGAAGTGAGAGCTGTGAGGAAAAACAGAAAAAGAAGACACTTTGAAAAATTCTGTAATCATTTCTCAGTTCAGTTAAAATAAGCTTAAAATGCCATTAGATGCAGGTGAAAAAAGAGCTGAAGTAGCTCAGAGATGAGCCTAATTCCACTAATGTAACTCAGGAGGCAGTTAGCAATCAGCCCTAGTGAACTGAAGCATTTTTACCCCTATCAAGTGTGGCACAACCACTGTCCCACTGAGACCTAGTTTCAGTCTACAACACACTTGGGTTTCTCGGGAAGAGGATTTTTCAGTTCCTCTGACAGATGAGTAAATTCACAGTTTCTCCAGCAGGATGTCCTGGGTAAATGAAGCTCTGTCCCTTGCAATAATTTCTTTATTGAATATAGGTGATACCAACACAATTCTCTGATTTATACACATTTGTGTAAACTTACTACCCTTGTTTTTTGAGAAGCTGCTCCTAAGCAAAAGGTGTAAGGTAAAGGGAACAAGTGGCTTGATTAGCACAGTTCCCTGTGAAACTCTTACATGTTAAGAATTTTAAACCTTGAAAGCTTTTTAAGTTTCATACATTGTCTCTAAGCCTACCTAAACTATCAAAAATGTAGGAAAAATATTTAGATAACATTCGCCATCAGCTGAAAGCCTACAGCCCACTTTCTTCCCTCTAAAAACTTATTATTATATAATTAACTAAAAAAAATTCTGATTTCTCCTATGTATAGAATTTTGCTTCTTATCTGAGTTCAAAACTACCTAAGAGCCATTGCTATTCAAAGCACTGTCATCAAGGTAACAGTCTGTGAAAGCCAAACTTGTTTGCTTTGTTTGTTTTATCAGCAGAAAACAGTCCTACAATTCTCATGTTTGCGACTATGGATGCATCTGAAATACTTTGTATTCTTCAGGTACTCTCCACTACTCTACACTTCATGCATATGTAAAATTCATGAGCTCATTATATGAAAGAGAATATATGAAAACATAATTTCCATTTAGTACAATTTTATGTGCAGATCTCCATGTTGCAACTCCAGCAGCTGAACAGCAAGCTATCAGCCAAAACCAGAAAAGTTCAAAGAAATACAAAGGGAAAATCAGAAGTCTTACATCCCTGTCATGTCATTTTTGTTTTACAGCAATGTAATTAAAGGCATTCATTTCCAATTTTACTATCAGGTAAATAGTTCTCTTTCTTTTTCCTAGACTGTTAAAAATGTGCAGATATCCAAGTTAATGGTATTCAGAAATGCTTTCCTCTTGGAAACAAGATCATCATAGTCAGAGTGTTGACTCTGAGGTGTTACTTGATGGTTAGGACACTCTGTGTGTCCCTGATAAGCAGGTATAGTAATCAGGAGAGAGGTTGGTGTCTGCCTAATCTTAGCCTCTTGCAGACCATTTTCTGCAAGTTTCTGCAATTTACAATTGCCTTCTGTCAGCAAATACATGGTCAGAAAGATGCAGGATTCACATCTCATTGAGAAAAATGTCTCTGTTGTAGTAAAATTAACTATGGCTAAGTAAAATGATCAGGAAAACAGGTATTTTCTGAAGGAAGTGACTTTTTTCCAATAGAACCACAAAACACTACGACAAAAGCCCTAAAAGACAGTTGAAAACCTGTTTAGACTGGAAAATAAACCTAAATGTAGAAAAAGTCTTGCTTGCAGACCAGCAGAAACAAACAGCAACATTTATTCATGTGCAGAACATCAGATTTTGAATGTGTGGTATATAAACACCCTTAATGGGGCTTAAGGCTCTTCAAGTGTGGCTGCTACCTTATTGTCCACTGAGCATCAAGGTTTACACATGTCCAGCACCTACTGTTGCAAGTGGTGGCTTTACACCCCTTGAGAAGGTAGACTTACAAATTTAAGTCCTGCAAATACAGGCACGTGAGACAGTGTATTAACTATGACAGATGTAATTATTCCTACTGCTTTTTTAACATAACAGAATCCATGCCCTGTAACCTCACTAAAACAAAACAGTTCACAGGCTGCCCTGGGCACTCCTGAACGGTGAAAAACAGGAAGATCTCAGGTATCTACATGCTGAGTCAACACATATAAGCAGGACAAGGTGGAAGGGCAAACCTCATCACAGGTATAATGCAACACTGGAACTGAGAGGACACATACATTTTGAGGTTTATGGCTCTTCTTAGAAATAACTACAACCATTACTTAAGATTTTGAGAAAAAAAAATCTTGAATTCAGCCAGCCTGGAAGGCGCTGTCCAAAAAATCTATGCACTCAATGTTTCTGTCCTGGCTTACACATTGATTAGCCAGATTCCAACTTAAGCAGTTGGGGAAAGAAATGTGATTGTATGGTATCCTTTGAGAACTAAAAATCTTAAGGCAAACCTCTTGTTCTTTTCCTCCAGCTGAATCATATCATAGCCTAAGCTGTGTCACTGTCTTGACAGGTACTATAAATAAGGTGATATGCAATACAAAACTAGTAGTCTAATATATTTGAGGATGTGCATTCTAAAAAAAAAAAAAAAAAAAAAAAGGAATATAATATTGGGAAGTTAATAGTTTCTAAAAAACAAATATTAAAATACAGAAAACTGGGAAACAAGAAGAACAAAACTTAGAAGTTATGCATAGTGTTATGGTAGTAGATTAAATGCTGATTCTGTGACCAGGTCAAACCAGTTAACCATCTTAAATACATAGCACTGTATCCAGATGCAAAATGGGAAGAAGAAATATATGTGTGTACATGTATAGTGGGTGGACCCTGGATGGATGTCAGGCACCCACCAAAGCTGCCCTATCATTCTCCTCCACAAATGGACAGGACAGAGAATATAAGATGCATGAAATGAGATAAGGACAGAGAGCGATCACTCATCAAATACCATCATGGGCAAAACTGACCCAGCTTGGGATATTAATTGAATTTATTGCTAACAAGATCAGAGCAGGCTAATGAGAATTAAAATAAATTAAAAAAAAAACCTTTCCCCCAAACCTCCCTCCTTCCTGGGCTCTACCTCTTCCCCACCAGTGACACAGAGAGACTGGGAGTGGGAGCTACAGTCACACATTCACATATTGTTCCTGACACTGCTCAGGGAGAAGAGTTCCTGCTCCAGTGTGGGGTTCCTCCCTTGGCAGACTTTTGTCTATGAACCTTTCCAGTCTGTTTCCACCCCAGTGGCAACAGTTCTCCACAAACTGCTCCAGTGTGGGTCACTCTCCCACAGGGTCCAGTCCTTCAGGCACAGCCTGCTCCTGTGTGCATCTCCACAGGGTCAAACGTCCTGCTGGGACCCTGCTCCAGCATGGGTTCCTCTCTCCATGGCTCTGCAGGTCCCTGCCAGGACCCTGTTCCATCACATATGTTATCACAGAAGAACTACCACAATTTCTAATTGCCTCAGCCTTGGCCAGCAGCAGGTCTGTCCTGGACCTGACTGGTGCTGGCTCTGCCAGACATGGAGGAAACTTCTGGCAACTTCTCACAGAAACCCCAATAGAGGAAATACAACTGAAAAGTTAGATGTCCTGCCCCTGCTGCTTGCTGCTTCAAAGACAAAATGAGCAGGTAAATAAATTAAATACATCAAATATCAGTACCCAAAGTACAGGTAACCCAGTGTGAAGACCAAATCCACAAGGTTAAACCTAAGACCTGTGTCTAAGTCTGAGATTATTCTCAATGCTCAGTGAAGGACTCTGGAGAAAAAGTCTGCTCTCCATGCATCAATATATTAAAATATATTTTCAAAACATCTGTATGTTCATATGAAATTAACACAACTTTGCAAAGATGTTTTCACCTTAGGCAAATTGCATTCATTACTGCTAGTGACTCAAGCAGCCTATAAATATAGACCTTATTCTGCTAGTAAAATCCTAGCACACTGATGGATCAAGTAAATACTTGCATGTCTCTGCAGAGCATGTTTTGTCCATTCTCCCTCAGTTAGATATCCCTGTGAATGCTGGGTGTATCACATGGTTCAGGTATCTAACTGCACAAATGTCCTTGCCAGGGACAGAAACAAAGAGGACTGGAGATAGCACTTACTCAGGCAGAAAAAGTGCTGCAGGGAAAAATTTTTCATATCTTCATTCTCAAATTTGAGCTGTGGCTTAGTAAAATTTATTCAGTGAGAGATTCTTCATACTGAAGAGTCTTCCTCAACCATAATAACTTGCCTAGAGGAAGATCTGGGCTTCCATAATCATTTACTGCACCAAACCTCTCCAGTGACAGAAAATTTTTGACTTTCTGTTCCAGGCAGATACACGTTTTAAACATGAAATGGGGAAGAATGCCAAAAGAGAAAAATGGCCCATGCTAAAATACCCTTGAAGACAAAGTTAAGCCTGTGAAGGTATTGCCAACTGCAGAGGCTTTCTTCTATAAAAAGCACATCTATTTTTTTTTAGGATAAATTACAAGGTACACCAAGACCATTTCTAGAATAACATGGTCTAGTGATCTCAGATTTCCTCCACACGTTGGGTCTGTTAGTCATTTTAACTAATTAAATGCTAAGCAACCATAAAATTACTTCAGTGGATAAACTGTTCAAGAGCTGGGGTTATTGCTCCATCAACAGCTTTCCAACCGATCCACTGCTCTTGTGCTAAGGAATGTTCTCTCCAGGCCAGTACCTTCTCTCTCAATTTTTTTGAAAACAGAAGCTTTTTCTTTCGTGGCTTGATCCTGCTCTGTCATAGCAACAAACCTTGCTGCTCCTGGTGGGAGTTTGTATAATTTTTAAGTTCTGATTGAGCTGCAAGAAAGTTTCTCCTTCAACTACAGCTATGTGGTATGCAACAAAACATGCATGGCACATGACAAATCCATATTTCTCAGGTATGTGCAAAAAACCTTCCCCAAAGACAAAAATCATCTGCTATGAATAAAAGATGGTCTTAAAATTGTCACTTGAAACTGTCACTTTCAACTCTCCCCACACTTAAGTGAAAAGTAGATGTTTATGCCCATTTAGGAACACTTCCAACCTGTTCAAATGTGGAAACTGGAGTGATCAGCTAAGAGAAAACTAGTCATAAATAATTGACTTAAAGTATTTATGTAAAAGATGATACAAATCTAAAGAAAGAGAAACATTCATTCAAAAGCAAGCTCTTGCAGAACTGCACAAAAAAACACAGACAGTGTGTTCTGCAGCTTCACAGCCTTAATAATATCTGCCATTTGCAAAGAATAGATATTTTATATTATGACCACCAAAACCTGCTAACAGCAAAATTTGCAGGCTGAATTATTAACGTGTTAGTTTAAATCACCTTCTTCCACATGAGACTTTTGTGATACCAAGAAAAATATTCATTCTTAGAGGATGGGTAGATAATTTGACAGGAATGACAGGACATAAAGAAACAGCTTTTCTTTTTTTTTTGGTCAGAAAGACATTTAACTGAGCAGGAGGTTAGAGAACAGTAATTAATTGCTTAATTGTTTTGAAAAGACAAGCACTAAAAAGTGTGACCTTTCATTGACACTTTGCTGCAATGGTACATTAATTATTGCTGAATTGCAATGGGTCTCTTGTGGGAGCACAGGACATTCTCATTAATACCGGACAAGTTTACTGTGGTCATGGCTTTTATAACAAATGCCTAATGCTAAATTAAAGGACTGTTTGGCTCTTGGTCTGATATGTCCAGAAATCTTAATAGAATTTACCTCTGTGAAACATTTCTTGCATTTAAAAATTAGCATTTTGCATGGTCCAAGGAGCTCGCAGAATGTAATTAAAGAAACAATCTAAAAAAGACGAAATGGAGAACTTAGATAGAGTGGAAGAAGTTTTTTATCTGTCAGTTATTTTTCTTCTACATTTTCACAACAGCGTTTGCAAAGTTTAGTTCTTCAGACCAGGAAAGTTAAGGAACAAGTCTAGAACCCATGAATAAAAAAGATCTCCTGATGGAGATCACACTGCACTGATTCAGCCTGAATTAATGGTGCTGAGAAGTAAAACAAGACAACGTGAGATGCAAAGAGTATATGTGACAAAGAAGGGATGTCCAGTCTTAGAGCTGACTCATTTGTTTGTTTGTTTGTTTGTTTTCCTGGTTTTATCCTTCAAACTTCACTCTGATCTTTCTGCTCCAAATCAGCCACATCACACTTGCCAGACTGTGGGAATAAAGAGGTTGCTCTGCCAAGGAATTGGGAAAACAGGGCTACACATAATGCAGAGCCTCCTTTAGGAAAACCTTCTCAAAAAGAAGAAGTCTAGGAAAATCTTGACATGAATGTAGAAACATTTTAATTGCTCACAGTTTTTTAAGCTTATAAAGGGTCCTGAAAGTATGACACAATTTTCCAGGTCCTCTCCTGCACATTCCCTGTTCTCTGCAAACATGAGGACTAATGTTTCCATCCTAATGTAGCAACAAGGATAATCTCCCCCTTTAGAGAATACTCATCCAGTTGGAAGAGGAGATTTTGAGGTGTACTGTTAAGGCACAGAGGACCCAGTACTCTCCTCTAAATATGGTATCAATTGGTGCTTCACCCACAACAGGGCAGGTGGTCTTCACAAGGGCTAAAACCAGTAAGAGCTGTAGTCCCACATCAGCAGCTCCCTTCATGGCATTTAATCAAGGGGCTTGTTTCACAAGCAGATGTTCAGCAGAATAAGGTCGGATGGGCTGCTCTAGAGAGCTAGCTAAAAGTAAGGAAAAATCACAAAAGTAACAACAGCATCTTCTGAACTCCTGAAACAACTGCACACTTTAAGTTGGCATTTGTCGTACCTTACATATCTCTTCATAGAACATGTGTTCCACCTATGTTTATCTTGAAAAGCTTTCAGATGCTTTTCTTACAGCATGATTTTTTTTCCCAGCCAGAAGAGTCTCACTGTAAAGCCCTGTCAAAGTGGACAACACGGCAGAGAGCAGATCATCCCAATAGAGACACTGACAAGGATATTAATACCTGTTTTGAAAACTTCCTTTTGAAGCACACACACTCTTTCTGTTTCATAAGCACTTGTTTTCCTTCTCCAAGTCATAGCACAGAAGCCAGAGTGAGTAGCGTATCTAAACAGTCTTCAAGTGTTAATGAAGTTTACATGAGCAAATAATTAGTGAATAATTACATGTCTTGACACAGTAGTGAAGAAGGGTTTAGCTGAGATTCCAACCTATCACAACTTGAAGAAGAGCAGCAGAAGGTAACCCATGATCTCTGTGAGCAGCTAAGCCCTCGATTGGGCTTCTTTGTACTGCAGAGCAGCTGTGGCACAAGAGGAGGTTGGCAGAGGTGCCTGGCACACAGTAACAAGGCTCTGCAGCAGTGAGGGTGCCAGCCCACGTTCTTCCAGACAGCTGACCACTCTCTCCTGCAAAACATTCACTAATTCTGTGTTTCTGTAAGCAGAGAACCAATTCTTAAATCACATCTTTAGGCTCTAACTTAGAAGTGACATGACCTGAGTCCCACTTCAACTGTGAATCAACCCACATTTTCCTGAATGCGCTTCTTGTTTGTAAATGACCTACAGGTATAAGGGCAGATTATTTTTAATTCTTGCCAGAATGAAAGAAAATGGCCCTTAATCATGCCTGTTGCCACACATGGTCTAATGTTCTTCTAAATAAATACCTACTAAAAAGCCAAAAGGCATTTTTCAAATGCCAGTTTAACATCTTGCCTTCCTTTTTTTCCAGGGAAGAAAAATTTACCCCCATAGGTTTTTGCACAAATCCCTTCTCTGACCGAGAGATCTCCACCAGTCATTGACATGTCAATAGATCAGAGCTGCTGTTAACACTGACATCAATAATTCCTTGGGTAAAATCAACATAAAGCTTCAAGGTTATATAGTTGGTGTCCAGACTTTAATCCTTGAGGGTCCAAAAGTTCATAATTTAACCAGAAAGCCTGTCACACAAATACTTGCCTATCACTTCAGTTTAGTCTCAAGTAATCCCTAGCTACTTCTGGCATTACTTCTTGCTCATTGATATTCCCTTGTTCTTTGTCTGCTACTTCACTCATTTTCTTTAATTTTTTCTTTCAAGTGGCAACTGCAAACTCAAGCAGAGCTTCCTCCACTGCCATAAGAAGCCCTTCCTATTTCTAGTGCAAAACCTCAGGGAACTATGTAAATTTTTTATTATTATTTCCATTTCTGTGTTATGAATGTAGCATAACAGTAACCTTCAGTGACAAGTAGAATGTGTTTTTGTGGGAGAAAATTTTGGCATGGATAATCAAAAACACTCATTTAAGTTTCATTTCAGCCTTCTAAATATAGGAGTGCAACTTCTTTCAAACTGTCCTCAACATATTAAAAAATAATTCATGAGTCATTAAAAGACATATAGATACATATGTATATAAAATACATTATCAGCCCATAGCATGTTAAACAGAAAAATACCGTCATGGGAAAAGAAAGCATGGGAGAGCAGAATCTGTCTAGTCAGAGTCTTCTTAAACTGGGAGAGCAAGCCTGACCCTAAAAGAGACAGAGATGTAGTGGAACAACACGGCTAATGAAATGGTGGATGGAACTTCTTCCAAGTCCAATCAGAGTTTCGGCAATATGAGTAATGAGGACTCTGAGCAGCAGTTATCCCCTGGCATGTGCTATTCTGCCTGTATCAGTGATTGATTGAGTCACCAACAAGAAACATATGCACATTTTATCCATTGTCTTTCAGATTTATATGCCATATGTTCCCTGAATAATTAAACTGTTACGGTTAAACTAAGGCATCTAAACTTAGCACTGGCTATCTGTACACAGAGATCTCAGCACTGGCTCTGAGGATGATTAGGCCATTAAATCCTTCTCTCAGGGAGGATAGATTGTGAGATTGGACCTTGCTGAGTGCTTTAGGAGATTCATTACTGGAAGTACTGAGATTCATTACTGGAAGTACTGACTGGATTTAGGCTAAAGATTAAGACGGTTATGAAGAGGAGAGATATCATCCCCCAGATACTCAACCACATCTGCAGCTACTGGTTTATAGAAGTTTCACTGAGGTGTAATCTTATCCTTTTTAACCGTGCAGACGCAGACATTGTGACTACTGCTCTTATCACACGAAGCACCTTACCTTTGATGGATATGGCTACTCACAGATTTCCCTAGTGTTAATAACACAGACCAACAATTGCTGGCCAACCAGAAAGTTGCAGGTGGTAGTGGCTGTGCAATGGCCTCCTGCCCTGCTTACCTGGTACTCTGACCTAATGGTGCTCTTTGAGCACACATCAGGCCCTAGCGTGGGCTGGATTAGTCAAAATCTGAGCAAAATCTGAGTTGAGTGAAGAGTCATAAATGTCTAACCTGGTATTAGTGTTTACTTTTTTCTCAGATTCAAGCAAAATTTGCTTCATAACAGTCAGCACAGTGCATTTTACATACCTAATGCAGAGTGCTGAAATATCTTACAGCTGAAATATCTTACTTTATCCTAGCAGCACCACCATGTATACCTACATAGAACAGTCATTATTGAAATACAGAAGCATTATCATTTCCCAAACTGACTTTCTTCCAGACATTCAAAATAAAGATCCAGTTTTGCAGTTTTTTACTGACTGCTTGCTTAATCTTACCATTTCAGGTGTTTATTCAGAGACACACATTTGTTACTTCACCTTTAAACCACCTCAGGATAGCCTGTTTCTGTTTGTCCACCAACAAACACTTCTTCACCCATTATAAATGCTCTGCAGTAGGTGTCACTTTGACACTCATACCCTTCTGCCATGGCTAGGAGACATCTAGAAAATCTTTGAACACTTCCAGACATAATGTGACTAGTGTGAGCCTCATTCACTGCAATCACAAATGTTGCTTTCTAATTGTGTCACAAAGAAAAATCTTTCTCCTGCTGTTTTAGGTAATTTTAATTTTTTTATCAATATATATGCAGTTTTAATTTACATACCATTGTATATGGCAGTCAGTTTTATAGAGAATCCCCATTTCAATCAGCATTAAAATCTATATTTCCTACTAAAGCAATTTGGAGTAAATTTTTGATCTGTCCAAGTAAATAACCAAGATGCAGCCCTGCTAACTGTAATGTTAGTCAAAATGCTGGGGCACGAGGAGGGTTCTGCAAAAGATACTTCTGAGTCTTTGCTTTTTTCCTCCCTAATTAAACCCAGTAAATCCCCAGATATAAGAGCTGTTGGAGCAAGGCAAAACTGAGAAGGATCTCCTAAATAATACAAAGTGTATCCAGCTTGAGTTTTGCACCACTTCTGCTGTGGAGATATTCAGTAGATATTTAGATAGTAGATATTTATGTAGAGATATTTAGTCCTTAAAAGGACTAAACAGACACTAAAAAGTGGCTTTTGCTCAGTACCCAGAGAAAGTTCAGCCTGGGGCAGTCCTAACATTTCACATAGTCCTGGAAGCAGTGAACTAGGAATCTGAATTATAAAACAATTTTTTCATTAACTGGACATGCAAAGGACAGAGGAGAATTTAGTTATTAAGGCTGGATACATGAAAGCATCCAATTTATCATCTTGGACATGAAGACTGAACCGATCCTAGCTGGTCAGAGCATGGAGCTAATAATGTCAAGTTTGTGGGTTTGATCACTGTATGGGCCATTCACTTAAGAGCTGGAGTCAATGATCCATGTGGGTCACTGCCGACTCAGAATATTCCATGATTCCATGACTCACTGACACTGTGTAGAGTGAGCTGGAGCTCAGGTGCAGCCCAAGCACTGAAGGAGACAAATACTAAAGGTAAGAAGGAAAATGAGACTGAGCCTGCTTCAAAACCTTTACTTTATTCAAAACCCCCAAACTCACATATCAGGGTCAGTAACTAACATATTGTTTGTCTGATTACTGTCTCTATGGTGAAGCATTCTCTGCAGGAACTGTAGGAGGGAGGATTTCTGTCCCAGGACAGGAGTAATGCCTGTGAGTCACTGGACACAGAAGTACTTTAGAGGAGAAAAAAGGTGAACCAAAAAGCTGGTTTGAATTCTGAATCCACTTGTGGTACTTACAGATGGCTGGCAGGCCTCTTGGCAAAGCCAGTTTTAGGACTGTTCATCACTTAGAGGCTGCCATGGGCTTAAGATGGTGTCAGATGGTTCATGCTGTCCTGTAAGCAAATACACAGTTTCTGAACAACATCATGAGAGATTTTTTTTCAATGTCCCCCAAATGTCAGCTAAAAAATCAGTACTTTTCTTAGTACTTTGCTTTACATTTCTGATTCCAGAAACAAAAACTTTCTTGATACAAATCTAATTGCCACAGTAACCGTTGAAAACTTTAAGTCATCAGACTCACCAAGCCATTTATCTTGCCTCTCTGCCAGTCAGCATGATGGAAATATGGTTCAATTCCCATCAAAGCTAGTGAAAGGACATTACAGATGATTCTCATGGTACTTAACAATAGTTCTGTAATATCAGGACTGGAATCATAGCATTTCATGCTCAACAGCAGTACATTGTCAACAGGAGAGCTGACAGCCCTCCTTGTTGTGAAAGATTATTGCCCATTTTAAGTTACTGAAAGAAGCCTTGAAAATCAGCTAAGCCATACATGCTTGGACCCAAATTTTGCAAGCTCTTTTGACCAAGTTAAGAAATGCTCTGTTGTCCTTTTCGTTGAGACACATGAGAGTCCTTTTTCTTCCACATGAGAGAATCAGAAAATTTGTCTAGTGGTAAATACATAGAAAAGGAACCCTTAAACATTGAGCTTTGGGCAAACTAGTTCAGTTAAAAAATACCAAGAAAATGTAGCAATTAGTTGGCTGCAAAATAAAAAGGGATGAAATCCCTTTGACTTATGGAAGTGTAGTTACATAGGAGATAGGCATTTGGCAGGCTAAGTTAGTTTCCCTCAGAGAGCAGGGTTAACTGCTATACTTAAGGAAGAATAATACTGAAGATGAAAATGCAGTTACATATAGCTGCACTTCAGATATCAGTAAGGACACATACTAGAAGGACAAAACAGTGGGATTAGTGTGTGTGCCAAGGTCTTATAAAAAAGGAAAAAAATAATTGAAAAATCATGTACAAGGAGCTTTAAAAATTGAGTTTGCCCAAGTTCATCACATAACCAGTTAATATCACCGTATGTCACAAACTGAGATCTAATCTTGCAGAATCCTGTTTACTTGGAGCCTGGATCCAATGAATTCTCACTGCCTCCATGTGCTCATGGCTTGCTAATCATCCTCTCCACAGGCAGAGGAAAGCTATCCTTTTCTGGATAAATCCAACAAATCCCCTGTGGGATGCTTTTTACCACAATTTTAACAAAGTCTCTTTAATGTGACAGATGCAACTTGAAGCTTCTTTCATGTTGGTGTTTAGTTTCCTCTTCCACAATCTAATAGGGGGAAATTTTGATTAAATAAGCTGAGAAGCACGAACTGAATCTTTGAACCTACAGTGATGAACAGTTTCAAAGCTTCCTCACAGCACACACCTGGGGTACAAGATTAAGATCTTCTTTTGTAGTTCATTCCTACTTCCGTGCATCAATTGCTCCTAATCATGCAGTGTGTACCTGAAATGTAACTTGCTGAGTCCTGTTAAAGCAGATTGGAATAACATAAAGAGTGTCCTAAAGACATGACATAATGTAGTCCAAAGGCTAGTGTGACAAATTCACGTAGCACATGGCAGGTTCACTAGATGAAATCAGCAAATTATCAAGCATTCTTTTTAATTTATCGCAAGTGGAGAAAAAAGCTTTATTTCACACAAATATTTGGAAGAATTCTTAGACCAAGGTTCTTTATTGACAGAGTAGAGATGTGGCAGGCCCACTCCAATTCAAGCATGAACAGTCTAGCTCTAAAAACAGGCCTGCATAAATCATTCTTGTTGTTTGACGAAAATGTATTCCTGCCTTGGAAATTGATGCAAGGTTCCAATAGATTTCTTTCAGTGAGAAGAAAAGAAGTGTGAGTTTTCATTGTCCCCATAGAAAGGAAAATTGGGTGCAAAACACAGCTTGTATCAAAATGGTTGGCTAACTTCAGCTGCCAGGGGATTTAATGGAAAATGAGAAATATATGCTCTAAGTGCATATCAGATTGTAACTTTTTTTAAGCAGATCTGAAGTCTTCAAAGCATCACTCTTTGCTGTACTCCTGTATGACTAGAAAAACCACTGGACATAGTTTGTGAAAGTTAAGAATATTTTATTAATGAAATAGCAAAGTAAAAATTGTCCTTCTGAGCAGGTGAGGAGAGACAAAACCTAAGAAAAACTACTTCCATGAAGACTGAGTATTCTCTATAGACTGAACACCTCCAGACAAATTCTAAAATAAGGATGACCAGTTCCCAGAATCATGGAATCATGACATAGCAGCTTCAAGACTGAAATGCTAGTGGAAATTAACAACCGGAACTGTTTTCCATAGAGTTTTAGTGCAGTAACTCAGGCATTCTATAACTATGTATCCATGTAATATAATGTTGTCATTGCTGGCTACAGGCCAGAAATCTTGTAATTAATTTATGAGTCCTCAAGATTGAGGCTGGCCTAGTCTTCCTCCAGCAAGTTTACTGCTTTGCTTTCTTCATACAGTAGTGCTATAACATTACACAAGTAGAAGTAACAAGTCCTTATTTTCAATAAAATGTGAAATTTATGACTCCAACATAATGACATTGTGTATGGGAAAAAGGGGAGCTTCAGAAGTGGAGACACAGGATGTAGTGCAGAGTTCACAGGCATGGAGTGAAAAGACATAGGGCAGAGTCTTGGCACTCATACGCCTTGGGTATAAACAACTTGCCAACAATCACCTAAAGAAATACCTTGGAGTCAGACAAAACTGGGTTTAGGATTATGAAGAGAGCAAAGAATTCTGGAATCAGCACCATAAGTGCATAAATGGTCGCAGACCAATGAAAACATAGCAAAGCTGAAAATGCGTGTCTGGAAGCAAAGGGTTAGTCCCTTCTTCCAGGTTACAAGTGACAGGATGAGAAGAAATGACATCAAGATACACTAGGGAAGGTTCAGGTTGGACATAGGAAGAATTCTTCACAGAAAGAGTGGTCACATCAGAATGAGCTACCCAGTGAAGTGGTGGAGTCACCATCCCTGGAGGGCTTAAAGAAATTACTGGACACAGCACTTAGTGCCATGGTCTAGTAAACAAGGTGGTGGGACAAGTAATCAGTCAAAGGTTGGACACTACAATCCTGGAGGTCTTTTCCAACTTAAATGATTCTGTGATTTTGTCAAAGAAAAATTATCTCAAGTGAAAACTAGAGAAAAAAGTCACATAAACATTATATTACTAATAGTGGAGGACCTAGATACTGATGGCACACCACAGCATTCTAGCACCAGAATGAAATTACCAATGTCACTTCCAGGAGAGAGAGGAAATCACCAAGATAAATTGTACCAAATTAAGAATTTGGGCTTAATTTGTTATTTTTCCTCTCCCCTCCACCCAATTATTAGACTCTCAATTGCACTAGAAATACACTCTCTTGGTTTTAGAGAAGGTGTATTATGTCTTTGTTCATAGACAAGATTTTAAGCCCAACAATAGCAAAGGCAAGTTTTTTGTTCATTCAGGAATGTCATTAGCACATGCAATAGAAAACTCAGGCCAAAATGAGAGCTGCTTCTGATTTTATATAGAGACATACACCATGCTGGGGGCCTCATTCCAGAGAGAAACCTCTGAAGGCTGCTACAATAAAGTGTGATGCAGTGAGACCTTGCAAGGAGCAGACAGCCCTGTAAAATCAAAGCGTGCAGATGTGCAGGACAGCAAAACTGCACAAACCCCTTGCTTACTTTTGCATGTGACAGCATCAGACACCCCGACTTTTAGACAGTGTTGTCTCCTGCAAGAAAAGACAACACTGAAGGCTGTGAATTTGGCAGGAGTCAATGTTGGATTGGGTAGCTTCACTCAGCAGCATCAGTCTTCGTTTTTCAAAATCTCCAAGGCTTTTCTTACTCTCTTCTCATTTAAGAGCCCTCCCTGAACACTTTCCACATAAATCCCCCATTCTCACAGCAGTGGCAAAGTTGTGTACGCATCATTGACAATAGTTTTTTGCACCTGACTTTTCTCTTTGGAACACAATACATCCCTGATCTAAAAAGAAATCTACAATTATGTTTAGGAAACAATATTGTATTTACATATTTCCTGAATTCTATTTTAATAGTAACATAACTTCTAACTGAAACATCAAGATTAATTTACAGGTTGCCATAACAACACATTCCCCAGACAGATTCAGTTAAATATAGGGGAGAACTGAGGAGAACAAAGAACAATCTGCAGATAATTCCTTTGATTCCAAACAAAAACAACCTATTCCAGGATTATCTGTCTGCATAGTCCTGAATTTAATAGCAGTTAATCCACTGAGTTGCATCAGCTTCCACTTCTATTGTTCATTACATCCCTTTTAATAGCACCTTTATTTTCTAGCCCAAACACAGCACCACGGTCTAATTTTGCCTGTTCTTTGGACTTTCTGTATTCCATTTTCCCATCTGGCATATTCTATATTCGCTATCACATGCTATCATTATCTAAACTACAGTGGGAAACAGCTTCTAGGGCATACACTGTAAAAACCATTTCACCTTTATTTGAATTGAAAAATAACCTCTAGAGTGAATATGCCCTGCAAATGTGCCCTGCTGATAACTTAATGGGTTTATCAAGCAATCATTGTGGATTATACAGGGTGTACGTAAAAAGTGCAGAAGTGAGTAGAGGAAAAGAAGCAGAATCTGTGTGTTCTATGTTCCATTTAAATTACATTAGGTTAGTGATATTTAAATAGAAGCAGTTTTAATGTGAAAAGCCCTTAGAAACTTGCTGAAGTTTCAGAGGTCTAGCAGATTCATACAAAATACACTGCTGCAGCAAATGATGACATGCATATTCTCTACAGATCCAGAGTTCACCACCTTCTGTACATTATATGCACTAGACAAACACTTCACCTTATTTCTTTGCTAAGTTGCAGTGTTTGAACAGTTAGTCTCCAGAGCAATGTTCCTTTTCATGACACAATCAGGCTAAGAACTTCCTAATTATATCTTACTACTGTGGTCTTTTCCCTCCTATATCCCCTTTCTGGCTGTCCAGAACACAAGATACTCAAAACCACAGAAGTAGAAGCAAAGAAAATGAAAAAATTTGGAAGAAACTATGGAAAGCAATGATGAGTATTAATTTAATTATTATTAAAAGTATTAATTATTGCCCAGTGGAGACTGCACCAACTGTGTTAACTAAGAAGGAATATTCTGTGTTGCTTTGCCCTACCAGCCCATATACATCCCCAAAACCTGGGGATGATGTTTTTGCTGTCCTCTTCACAAATACTAACCCTAAACAGGGGCAATGAAGTATCCAGGAAAGCATGCAGGATAGTATCCAGGAGCCTTTTATAATCCATCACTGCACTACTTCTTTTTCAGTTTTATACAGAACTGAGAGCTGCCACAGACCAACAGATTCCTCTTGTCCAATACCTGCACAACCTGATACTGTCATTAAGGAACGAGATTACTCTCCTGGGTTTCAGTATATTTAAAGTATAGATAGCACACAATATAATTTTTTTCTCTAGAAGGTCAGTGCCATGCTGGAATGCACGGGACATGCACTTCTATTGCTTGCTTATTGCCATCTAAATATTTTGACATTAGCTTGCCTAAATGTCGAGATACTATTAATATTTTTATAAAGCCCAACATTATTTTTGTCTGTAAATATATCCATTTACTGAAGCTATTATCTGAATATGCATAATTTTTGCTTAATGCGTTTTCAGGATTTAATAAGAAAGCTACATATTCAAGCTACAAAATCTAATTTAACATTGTAGAAATGTCTTTTATAAAGTTGTCTAACAATAGCAAGTTCACTATCCTCTCTGATAGGTTCTTTAAATGTTTAATTATCCTGCTAGAGATTTGCATCTTATTTTAATATTGAAATTTCAAATTTTAGCTTCTAGCCACTAAATCCCATTATTTTGTCTTTTAAGTTCCCTAATATCACTTTTCTGTGTTAGTACAAGTCACGTCTCAGCTTCTTCTGATAATCAACTGAGTTTCTCAGGCCTGTTTTTCTGTCTTAGGCCTGTTTTTCTGTCTTAGGCCTATAGCAGTTTACTCAAAACTACATACTGTAATTCTTCTCTTTAGTAATCCTAACTTTGGATATGCATCTCTGCTCTCCAGAGTATTCTTCGGTCTCAGATGTATGTCAAAGACAGGGCTGGAGCACCTCTCCTATGAAAAAAGGCTGCAAGAGCAGGGGTTGTTCAGCCTGGAGAACAGAAGGCTCCAAGAGGACCTTATAAAACTCTCCCAGTACCCAAGGAACAAAAACCTAGAAAGGGGTTTTTACAAAACCAGGACAGGCAGCAAGTAAGAGATACAGGAAAATCCAAGGGAAGCTCATCCTCTCGATGAGTCATTGCAATTCTTCGTAGTATGTTTGTCAGCACCTCTTAGCCTATCCGCACCTGACTACTTTGAACAAAATCCCCACCTAGGACAGCAGTATTCCCTAATGGCAGAAGATTGCTCCTCCACAGGCATACATTACATTTCCTCTGTAAAGCTGGCAACTAAAGATGTGTTTTCACATGTATATCCTAATCCTGAGCCTAAATGTACTGCACATTTTTCAAATCCTCAGCTCATATGCCCTCCTCTATGGAGTCTCCCAGGCAAATTTGTATTCAATTTTCAAATTTTTCTGAGCAGCTTGCTGGGGTTTGATTTTAACAATCCCACTTGCTACTGAGCATAAAGTTTCTAACTACCTTATGTGTTCTGTAAACTGGTGGCCTTCAGCCTCAAACACACCACAGTGAAAGGACTGCAGCAATCCTTTTTTGAGAAATGCGTTTCTCCTCAGCCAAGTTCTGCACTTGCTGAAGTCCTAAACCAAGCTTAAGTAGCTAGTTAAACTACTGCTATAAAGGAGTAATAAATCTAAGTAAGCAGGACTGCATGAGTGAACACAGCTCACAGCTGACAGAGTTCCCTTAAGGAAGAAGCAAGCTACATACATTTCAGTTAGCTAGAATTTAGAGAGGTGTTTGCTTTCTGTTCATGAGGATTTGAGACCATGGAATTTCACTAAAGGTTGTTGAAATTCCACATCACAAAGTTCTGTTGTTTTGTCCATTAGTTAATCAAAATCTCATTTTCTCATGCAGGAGTTTTAACATGAATTAGAGATTTGGCAGGTATGCACCAACCCTCACATACTTTGCAAATCCATATTGCACTTTGTCAGCACAGGGGATTTTCAGATACTGCTTCAACAAAAACAGTCATGACTGAATAGATGAATGTACTACATATTGTGCTTATAAATGGTAGTAAAAGGCAGCCATAAAATTGCAAACAAGACTTCATTTGGAAATTTTTTTTAGCAATTGAAGTTTAGCAAAATTGAAGTTAGAAGGTGGTCTTCCAAATCCCAAGACATGGTTTAAAAGAAGCTGGGAAAAATGCTTTGACGACACACCTTTAAAATCCTACTTTCAGGAAAAAAAAAAGGTACAGCCAGAGCATTATATATATAAATACATAAAATTTAAAATTTATAAGTCCCGGAAACAGAAAGCTATTCTGGAACACAGCAGTTCAAAAATACAATGAATAATGACAAAGAGCTGAACACACACTCACACCACAAAAATCAAATAACACCAACTTCTCAAAAATCTGTATACTAGCTATATTTATGCTGTAAAATGCATATGAAATGTGTTCAGTCTGTGAAAGTCACAGCCATCTTTAAATCAAGTTCTATCACTTTCATTTCACTCTTTGGTGCCAGTGATTCCATAGCAGATTTATGTGGCAGAAATCTTGTTTTTGTAGGATTTCATTATTGTTCTTGTGCAAAGAAAGGGAAGAGGGTTTTAAAAATTATTTTAAGACAGTCCTGAACGTGGTCTCCACATTAGCCTTTATTACACTATCCAAGTTCTGAGAAGATTTAAAGACCATTGGCATAAAAGAGAACTTTTTTCTCATTGTACCAGTGTCTCCAGTATGAAGTCTAACCCAGATGGTATAAATACAAATTAATTTCTAGACCGGATAAAGTGAGTAGGGCACAAAATTTATGAGGTGGGTAGAAACGGGGTGGGTAGGTGGGAAGCATGGTATCATTTCATTCTGAATATGGGACTAATGGCATCCAGAGGTCACTACAAAAGATGGTGAACTTATGACAGTGGGGCAAAAAAGTAGTCTGTGATTATCTGAAACAGCTATATGCTACCTAGTTTTTCTTTGTTAAGTGTTAATGGTGGAGAATACAACAGGTGGGTATGCATTAGCCTATGACTAATTTTATCTTTGCATTTCTGGAGTGCTGTTGTACGGGAAGAAAAGTAACACAGAACTTTGGTCTATTCAAGAGTCAATTGAAGAGTTCAGTTGAATACCAATACCAGTACCAACACCAATGCCAAAACCAACATCAAAACCAATACCAATACCTGTACCACATGTACTATTCAATGCAATACATGCAAAACATACAAATCATGCAATTCCATACAATACGACCCCATTCGATACCAAGCTTTACAACATCATCCAAGAGAGCACTATGTCAGTACTCATGGAATGCATACCCCACGAATATTCACACAAAACAAAATACCTTGCAGCCCAATAAATGACACACAATGCTGTACATACAATACAATTTTATACATACCGTGCATACCATGACACAAAATGCAATGCAACAGACAATATGTGCAATATAATACAATCCCATACCATGCATTACAGTGCAATACATGCGTACAAGCAGTATTGTGCTATACAATGCAAATACAGAAAACTCCAAAAACAACGTAAAATACCACTCAATACATACAAAACTACACACACAATAAGTCTAAGCAACTAAGATAATAAATACCATACAACACACAGTCAATGTACAATCCACTAACATACATGCTGTGTGGGATATATTTAATATATTTTAAAAACTTAAAGTATTTATATAGACACACTGAAGACATATTGCATGATTTGCATGGAATTTGTTATTCTCAGCCCTGAAAGCTGGAATATTAAATGTCTGTAGAGCAATCAGAAAATACAAAAACATAATAATGTATCCTATAAAAGAGATGAAAAGATGGCAAAATGTCAAGAAAATAATACATTCTAAAATGCAAAAAAATATTCCAAATGTCAAGTCTGAATTGCTCCTGACACAATTTTGAATGATTTCCACACTGTCTTACTGGGAAGACCCAGGAAACTACAGATCTGTTAGTCTAACCTCAGTGCCTGGAAAAATTATAAAGATTGTACTGTGTGCTTCTGACAGACAGGAAATGCAATCACCAGACACAGTCGGCATGAGTTCACAAAGAAAAATCTCTGTCTCACTAATCTGAGATAAGGCCATCTGCCTTGTGGGTGAAGGGACAGGGGTGGGTGTGGCTTTTCTGGATTTTTGTAATTCTTTGGATGCTGTTTCTTACAGCATCCTTCTGGATAAGTAGTCCAGCTGTGAGATGATCTTTATGTTAGGTGAGGAAATGGCCTGTGACATTTGGAAGCACTTCCTTGCCAAGAGGCTGGTCAAACACTGTACCAGACATCCTAGAGAGGTGGTTGATACCTGAGAGTACTTTTAAAAGAGGTACTTAGACAATGCCCTTCACAATGTGCTTGAGCTTTTGATCAACCCCAGGCACATATTCTATTGAACTGTATGCATTTTACACTGTTTGGTATTGTATTTTGTGCAACAGTTTCTTTGGTATTGTGCTGTTGTCTCAATTTGTCTTCTATTTTGTACTGTGCCACATGTTGGATGTGTTGTATGGTGTGGTACTGTTTATATCACATTGTGCAATGTTGATTGCACTGTATATGACTTATGGATGCATTGCAATGGGTTGTATTGGGATTTTTTTCACACTGTATTCTATTTTCCCTGATCTATTTAATGTGTTGCATTTTTATGTGCTATACTTTACATCGTGCTTTGTATTTTGCATTTTGCATATAATGTTGCATTGTAGACCCTTTTACATTGTGTACAGTAATACTGTGTCATACAGCATTTATTGTACTGTTTTCCTCACTCTATTTTATGCATTTTGTTTATTGTATGGCTTATAGTGTACTGTCATTGGTTTGGAATTGTACTGTAGTATTGTACAATGTTTTGCATCGTAGTGCATCCCCCCATCACAGCTCTGGCACTGTGCAGCACCACCTCACAGTAGGCTCCCACACACAGCACCTCTTGGGAGCCATCACTGCTGAGCACAGGCGACCAGCTGGCTGGCTCTGCTGCTGTTCCATGCAGTGGCACAGTGCTGGTGTCCACCACCATCTGCCCCTGTCATCTCTAACAAAAACCTTTCCAGGGGGTGTGTGAATATGGAAAATATTCCAGTTATGTTATTTGTAAAGCTGTGTGTTTTGGAATGCCTTGCATTCGGTGTTGTAAAGTCTGGTGTTTCCTGTATGGTACAGTATCATTAAATCACAGGATGGTTTGAGCTGGAAGGGACCATAAAGATCACATCATTCCAAACCCCCTGCTGTGGTCAGGGACAGCTTTCACTAGACCAGCTTGCTCAAAGCCCCACCTAAGCTGGCCTTGAACACTGCCAGGGATGGGGCATCCGCAGCTTCTCTGGACAACTTTGGCCCGTGCCTCTCCACCCTCAATACTCGGATATTTCTTCCTAATATCAACTGTAAACTGACTCACAATTTAAAGCCATTCCACCTTGTCCTATTACTTCAGGCCCTTGCAAAAAGTCCGTGTCTGTCTTACTTACTTACCTGTAGGCTCCCTTCAGCAAGGCTGCTCTTAGGTCACATCAAGTCCTTCTTTCCATGCTGAGAAATCCCAGTTCTCTTAACCTTTCCACACAGGAGGGGTGCTCCCCTCTAATCAAAGTAGTGATTATCCTCTGGACTCACTCCAACAGGTCCATGTCCTTCCTGGGACCCCAGAACTGGATGCAGAGTTCCAGGTGGGTCTCACCAGAGCAGAGCACAGGGACAGAATCCCCTCCCTGGCCCTGCTGCCCACACTGCTTTGAATGCAGCCCAGGACATGTTTGGCTTTCTGGGCTGTGAGTGCACATGGCACAGTCCAGCCTCTCACCCACCCCCAAGTCCTTCTTGTCATGATCTCTTCATCCCCCAGCCTGTGTTGATGGCAGGGGTGGTCCCAACCGAGGTACAGCATGTTGTACTTGGTTTTGTAAAAGTATAGTATTGTATGGCATTTACTGTCCAGTATACACTACGTGGATTGTGGGCATTACTTTTGTTGTTAATGTTATATTTATTGCATTGTGTTCTATATCTTGTATTGTCTTTTACATTCTATTACACTTTAGGTTGTATTGAGCATCTTATTGTGCATTCTATGTGTGGGGAGGCCTGGTATTTTTTACATTGTGCAGTATCATGTGTATTGTACTGTGTGTTGTATTTCATGTTATGTAACAGTATTCACTCTATTGTATAATATATCACTTTATCCATTCTATGGTATTTATTGTTCGCTCTGGAGGGCTGTTATATATTGTATTGTGTTTAGTTGTTCTTTTCTTTTGATATGTAGTTATATTTTAGGATTGTACTTTAGGCATTATATTTTAGGTATTGTGGATGTTGTATTCTACTGTTTGCATTGCATGATTTGTATTTTTGTATTGCATGCCATGGTATGTATGGCATTATTGAATCACAGGGAGGTGAACAGGTCACAAACAAGGTCCAAGCATGAGAATCAATGTCTCACTTCCAGGAAAATTTATTATAACTAATCATGTCTTAAACTGAGTCCTGTTTCAAAAGGAAGGCAACTAGGAGTATTTCGTTGGCTGCATAATTTAACTTTCAATCAAAGAGAGCTTTTCACTTGGCATTCCAAGGTAATAGCAGTGGTTTTCAACCTCCACTAGACAGCTGGCCAGCACTTCCAATGGACATCAAAAGCAAAGCACAACACTCATTCCTGAAACTTACTCAACATTGTAAGGAGACTAAGAGAGCATGGCCTCAGGAAGGTACTCCAACACTGTCAGTAATTATTACCCAAGCTGTCAGAGGCTTCCACTGCTTGCTCAGTTAAGCTACCTTACCAGAAAGTTTTTGCATAAATGAATAATGATGGGCCAGTCTGCAGACTGATTCCTAGAATACCAGAACAGCATGGGTTGACACTAAATGTATCAAAATAAATAAATGTCTGAATCGTAAACCAGCTGAATGCTGTGAAGGAAGATCAGAAGTCAGTTGTTTCCTTTCATCCATTCTTTGGTATAACTGGTGATGAACTGGGTTTTTCTTTAATATCAGCCATCTGTGTCACATATACTCTAACCTGATTAAACATAATTGCTTTAGGTCCTGATTTGATTATTTTATCTCCAGAGTTTTTTATGCAACTGAAGTAAATTTCATATTTTATTCAGTTAAAGTTAATAAAAGATGTACAACATAAAATTTTTTATGCTTTGCAAATTAAAAAATATAATCTTGATATGCTGTAACACTTTAATATATTTAATACTCTATTATTTGTTATTGTTTCATTCCCTTGAATGGCAGCATTTAAAGTGTCACCAACTGTTTTAATTTTCCTCTGTAAAACAAAATGCTCCAGAGGACTGGAAATATGAAAAATTATTTTATCTCAGAAGGTTTTTTGCAGAAGCCTTTTATTCATCTTTTCTAAGACACCCTCTTCTGCAAAACACAACCACATGGACCTCATCACTCTGGAGTGGTCGCTGTGGCTAGCACAGGTCTTTCCCATGAGAATTCTTTTTGTGTTTTATAAATAAAGATAAAGTTTGGATGTTGTTAAAAACAGTGTCCCAAGATCTGGACGGCGCAGGCCTGGCCAATCAGGCCTAGGGGAGGTTTCTGACTGACCAATCTGGGTGACTTTTGAAAACTCTATATATATGATGAAATCAAAACAATAAAGGTCTTTCCTTCTTGCCACTGAGAACTGAGTTCTTTACTCTGCTAGCTGCTCAACAGCGACAGGTCAGCACAATGAGAGATTCTGGCACCAGAGATAACTTATCTTACATGCTCTGCAAGTACCATTAGTATTTGCAGGTTTCAGCAGCACAAGAAATATGTTGTGGTGTTTATCAGAACATTAGGAATAAGTATAAAACTTAGCTTGCCAGACTTTACCATACTGAATTCTGACATGTAAATCCATAGCTGACATGCCTACTGTAGTACAGGGTTTTGACTCTGTTAGGAAATTGAGTTATTGAAACCACTATATTTTTTTTAACAGATATGTAGTTTATAGACCTGGAAAAGATTTTCTACAAAATTCAAATAATCTGTCTGGCACCATTTTGCTAGTGGTATTCACATATCTGAGACCACCCCAAAACTTTGCTGTCTATTCAGGGGTTTTGAAAGTTTTGTCACATGCTGGTCAGCCTCGAGTAGAAGTGAACACACTATAAGTTGTAGTGTGTGACACTTCAGTCCTCTAGCTTTAGGACTCATGACATCTCCAATAAGATCCAAAAGGAAGTTGTGGGAAGAGCACTAGCTATGTTCCTACTGCATGCCCCACCAAATAATTTAAAACTTGGTCTTATTAGCAAAGCACACCTTTGCTAATAAGGTCATCTCTCAGGGACAGACTGAGTTTACTCTGCCAGACCAGTTCTCACCTGACAGCCAATTTTGGTTGCTAACACCAAACAGGACAAAATTGCTGACGGCTAATGCCTAAGCATAAGCTTTTCCATACACATGAACAGCAGACAGCTGATTCTGCACCTGGTATCGGAAATGTAAATTCAAGAACTTTAATGGAACTTAAATGTGTGCACTTAATCAGAAAATTGTTTTTTACATAGAAGTTCATTATATCTCTTCTCAGCTAGGGCTGGGAGCTTGTGACCAGACAACAAAGCATGAGAACAGGCAAGGGTTACACCAGGAGGGATATGTCTACAGTACCTTCATCTGAGAATCTCTTTATCTGAGAATCAAGTGCGACTAAAAGGAGGTGAGCAACAAGCACAGCTTAATTGGTCTCAGTACATAGAATTTTCCTAGCCAGGTGACAGTTGTTGAACTTCTGAACCTCTCTCTTATTTATCAACAGGCAGAGAGTCAAGCAGCAATTTTTCTGGTTTGTGTCTTGGTTTAGATACTTCACTCACCGAAGAAGATTTGACAGCAGCTGCCAGCTAGCCGTAAACAAGAGCAAGTCTGGGCCTATTTCTCTGCTACACTGAAAGCAGTAGAGGTCCAATGCTAAAATAAATCAGCTCTTGGAAGAAAAAGAATGAACGCAATACATGGCACACCAATTCTTCCCACCAACATGGAAGTCCTTTGGCTCACCTATTCCTCTCTGTCCTCCAGAAAGAAACAGGAGTGAAGAGATACCACGGCAACACGACACAGTGGTGGTGTGACATTTAACCAGAGAGTTTAACAGGACTCTGTTTCTCAGTCATGTTAGAGAGGTCATGAGAAAAATTTAGATCTCCTCATTCTTTTGTGCCATACACCTGCAGATCACCAGAGAAAACATTTTCACCCTTCACTTTTCTGCCCAGCTCCCTGCATAGCTCTTAGCCTCACACAGGCTGTATAGCATTCCTGCAGTCAAGTATCCTCCCACATTGGTATCAATATCTTCTCAATTTTTAATAGGAAACTCAGATCAACAGAATCTTCTATCTCAATGCTTCTCATTAGATTGGGATGATTGATGAAATACATTCCATGATAATAAAATGAGCTACTGTGAGCAAAACACTGTCAGAATCAGAATTAAACTTTGTTAATATGATCCAAGGTAGCAGGGTAGCTCTGTTGTACAATGAACAAGGGGCAATTTCCCCATCCCATGACTCAGAGAGAAAATCAGGTGACAAATTCCTATGCTTTGTGCTGAAGTAGGAAATGCTGATGTTCCTATATAAACATATAGGGATACCAAACCTCACAAACTCTCTTGAGTAAAACTTGTGTAAGGTGCCTTCCTTCAGCTTGTGTAAAGTAAGTCTCCCTGCTGTGCAGATATTGCTAAGGCCTGAATCATCAAAGTCCTGTTGGAGATGGGACAGGGTGGGTGATCTCCTACTGTATTGTGTCAGGGCACAATGCCTGCCTCTGAGGATAGAAAGGGCATAGCTTGCAGGAGGGAGAAGACAGATCTAGTCATAGCTGCTCCTCATTGCAAGCCAAATGCATTCCTTATGTTTTACAAGAAATTGGGAAGCAATTGAGGATGGACCCAAGGAATTAAATGACTGCACTTCCATGGGGAAGGTCCCAAAGTCCCATTACTCAAAGGAAGAAGATCTTAATAAGGAGCATGTAGTTGGATGATGTTCCAGAGCTCAGAAATATTTACTTCAGTTTCAGCTTTTTTGGACATACTCATGGAAGACAGTAGCATAAACTATTAGCCAGCATGAAAACACAATAAAGAAAAAGGAGCTACAGAAATGTGACAGTCGAACAAATGACTTATGAGTAGGAAAGATGACTAGGCTATGAGCCAAGAGAGAACACATCACTAATGAAGTTCTACCCATGAGGTCTGCCTTTCTCTTGAGACTTAATTTCAGAAAAAAAGCCAAAACAACAGCAACACCAATATCAGTAATGAAATGTTAATATATTTAAGACAGTAAAATTCCTCTAACAATTTCAAAGTCGCCTGCACTTTCAGAGCCTGACTTCAAGCCTCATCAAGCTGACAGCAGATTTCAATTTCTATGAAATTGCAAGTAGAAATGCAGTGCCCAGGCTTCTTCCAGCTGAGCTCCCATAGAAGCCTGGTACCCAGCTGAGAGTCTGGGTGTGTCTCTATATCCAAAAGGGAGTGATGCTTGTCCCCAAGGTGTGCAGAAGGGAGAGGGGTGTAGAAGAAATGTTGAGTGCCAGGAGGAAGAGCAACTGCATCCAGGCATTTGTGACCATCAGGGCACTGGAGAGCAGCTTGTCAGCACTGGGAGTGGGAGGAAACACTTCTGGAACTGCAGGGTGTGAGCCATTGCCTCTGGCAATAGCTCCTCACCAGCCCTCTTCATCGGGAGGCAAGTTTGCCCTGGGAGCCAAACACACCCTGCCTTCTGTCAGGTTCCTTCTCATAACCAGAGGAACTGTAACAGTACTCAGAGATGTTCTCACCAAGATGTCACAACTGTGCAGCAAAAATGGATGCAAAGACACCCACGAGAGCATGTACTTTTTTGCCCTTCATGTTGCTTCTCTCACAGGTTCTCTTGGCATGCCACCCAAGGCTTTGCTTTGTTACCATGGACTGGAGCCAGGCCACAGCACAAATTCCATCCTGCTCCTGATGGTAAGGGACAAAGGGAGGCAGGAGAACTTTCTCAGACTCTTTTTCTTATTCCTTTCTAAATATAGGACCCATTTCCCCAGGGAAATGAAAGGCAAATAAAAACAACAGTCAAAGTACACGAAACAAGTATTTTCCGTCATTTGCCATACAGCTCTTATTTTCATGTACTTCCACTCATGTGTACTTTGGGAGGCAGTACTAAGCAGAGTAGTAGAAATCAAAGGCAAGGTCTGAACCATACCTGATAGATCAAGACTAGTATATAACTCTGGAAAAGGTTTAGCATCACAGGAATTCTGTCAGATGAGGATTCACATCATATTTATAAATAAGCCTAGGTTCTGATTTCCATTTGTCCTGTACAGCACAGACCACCCCCAAGACAAATATTTTATTGTGTTCAACTATTACTTGCGAGCCAGACTCTGAAATCTTAACTCAGAGTCATACTATCTCTCAGATTTACTTTTAGGCGTTGAGCTACACTTAAAGCTTAGAGCAGCCAACTTCCTGAATTAGAGACCATTTATATTTCTGTGCAGAGCTCCTGGGCCAGCTAAAATCACCACAGGTAGAGCCAGGTGACACTTTTGCAGCACAGGAAGAAAGCATACACTCCATACTTTTACAGGAACATGAGCATCCACAGCCAGTCAGTGAATTTTGTTCGCTTCCATATTTGGCTGGGAGTGAGAGTTGAAGAGGAAGTATTTTGAAAATTTCACAGAAGGAAGTGATAATCAAGACTTGAATTCCTTAAGAAGGTCTCATCAGCCTACAAGGAATTACTTTTCGCCATCTTAAAGAACTGCATCTTGAAGTACTTGGGGCAGCTAGCTGAAGATGGCTGCTGTGCTGACTTAGCATTTGGACAGGGGGAAAATAAAAGAAAAGGAAGCAAGTAATGTCTGACTCTGCTTCCAAGTGTCTCTGAACAGGATATGGTGTGAGGGCAAACCAATTAACAAGCTGCAGGAAGGAAGAATAGAGTCACTGAAAGTGCACTCTGGAGAAGACACCAGCATTTCATGCAGTATTCAAGTGATTGTGTGCAACAACAGCAGCTGGAAACCAAAGTCTGGAAAATAGTTGATGTTAATGTACCAGGCAGCCCCAGAGAATGGCTAGCTGTCCTTAAAATGAGAAGAGAGAGAGAGAGAGAGAGAGAGAGAAAGAGACAGAGAGACAGAGAGAGGAAAGAAAGAAAGAAAGAAAGAAAGAAAGAAAGAAAGAAAGAAAGAAAGAAAGAAAGAAAGAAAGAAAGAAAGAAAGAAAGAAAGAAAGAAAGGAAAGAAAGAAAGAAAGAAAGAAAGAAAGAAAGAAAGAAAGAAAGAAAGAAAGAAAGAAAGAAAGAAAGAAAGAAAGAAAGAAAAAGAAAGAAAGAAAGAAAAAGAAAGAAAGAAAGAAAGAAAGAAAGAGAAAGAAAGAAAGAAAGAAAGAGAAAGAAAGAAAGAAAGAAAAAGAAAGAAAGAAAGAAAGAAAGAAAGAAAGAAAGAGAAAGAAAGAAAGAGAAAGAAAGAAAGAAAGAAAAAGAAAGAAAGAAAGAAAGAAAGAAAGAAAGAAAGAAAGAAAGAAAGAAAGAAAGAAAGAAAGAA
The DNA here is from genome assembly GCF_008360975.1 of Lichenostomus cassidix. Classification (NCBI taxonomy): domain Eukaryota; kingdom Metazoa; phylum Chordata; class Aves; order Passeriformes; family Meliphagidae; genus Lichenostomus; species Lichenostomus cassidix. The sequence continues at coordinate 32,623,083 of NC_139511.1, forward strand.
AGAAAGAAAGAAAGAAAGAAAAATCGTAAAATTTTCTTTGATGGGGAAGACAGAAAAAAGGTGGAAGTTCAGAAGAGCCTGTGCTAAATGATTTAAGGTTGAAAAGGTAGGTTAGAGCTGTAAACTCTGACTGGGCTCCTTGTGCAAGTCTGGTTTAGACTAGGAGGAGACAGGATTTTGTGCACTCTGAAGGTGACAGAGGCTCCTGAAAGGGAAGTAGTCTTTCATAAAGTAAAAAGATTTGCTAACCAACAGAAGTTGCCCAGTCCAGACAGAAGACATCATTTCCTGAATTGCTGGCTCAAAGAACAAATCTGGCACAAGAAGTTTCCACTCCTTTTCTCTGGAGACTTGTCTACAACTTCACTGAACTGTACCTTGAAGCCTTTTTTACAGAAGCAAATTGGAAGTGGTTAGCTTTGCTGAGGAACAGTGCTCAAAAGGCTGAGCTCACGCACAGGATGAAGTAAACTAGGATGTCAGTCCTAGGCTCTGACCAGGACATGGTATTGGGCAAAACATATTAAAAGCAGTCTGGACAGAGTAAGAGCATGCCCTAGGACAGTATCATTACAAGAATTAATGTAAGGATAATTTTAAAAAATAGTAATCTCCTTTTTTCTTAAAACATCCACATATTTGTATAAAAAAACTTTGAACTGATTTGCTACTGAGGCTGGCATCACACAAATGGTGTCCTAAGATGTGCAATGAGAGGACTTACAATATTATGCTGCTGAAATTTATGGTTCTGTTTTAACAATGTCCATTAAAACAAAACAAAACAGAACCCTCAGGCGGAGCAGAATGTGGAGCTTGTGTTAGACAAACCTATAAACATATCACATGGGGCTACACATGCTCTGGCAAACAGCAGAGGCCAAGGAAATGCCCAGCATCTGTGAAGCAATACAGCTGTAAAGGATTACAGCACTATGTAACAGAGTATGCAACACCACCCCGCGGACAAAGGCGATGGCAACAACACTCACTGTGAGGTCAGAGGAACTTTTCCAGTAGCCTGCAAGCAAATCAATTCATGCATGTCCAGCTGACTGCAGGAAAATGTGCAGATGTAGTGCCAGAAATACTGGTAATAGTACTGAGGAGCAGCTATGGAAATAGCAGTCAAAGCTAGAGCCAACCGTCATGAAACTAAGAATATGAGTTTAAAAAAATTATAAACCCAAGTAAAATGCAATCTGTTCTAGCACTTTCTGGACACACACTGGTAGTTAGAAAGCTGTTCATATGCTTTTCATACTGTGCACTTTATTGTTCACTGCTGCTTTTAGTTTGCTTGGAAAGGAGCAGGCAGGGATCTGACCTTTTCAGAATGTGCCACAGGAGGCAGGTGGCACCAGACTTGTGCTGAGGGTGTGAGAGCACAGGGGTGTGCTGTGTTACAGTGAGCCATCCAGCTGAAACCTGCATCGTGAACAAAAATCTGTCTGGCTCCAGGTGACTGCTGGAAAGCATACAGCTCTCCTCAGCCATGCCTGAGGAAGGCAAAGGAATCCCAAAAGAGCCTCTGTCTAGAAATCAAAGGGTGATTTTCCTAGTTAAGGAAAGAGGCAGAGGATATATTCATAGGGATAGATCTAGATTTCCCAGGAGATTCAAACAATCTCTGCAGACCAATCCAGTTCTAATAAAAACACTTATGTTGCATCTCTGGCCATCCACACTAACAGCAGAAGTTACCTCTAGGGCAGTAAACTCAGGGCATAACTTGGATGTGCTGCCAAGATACTCCTGCATTTAGGAACTAGGAAGAGGAATATGCAGGAGCTCTTTCACGTGGCAGAGAGGGCCTGCACACACAACAGATTTATATCCTAGGTGAAAATCATCCAAGGTAATCAAAGCATGAAACTGAAAATCTGATAGGCCATCTTGCTTTTGAGCATTGATAATTCAAAGAGTTTCCAGGTCCACTACTTTAAAAAAATCATTAAGAAGGCCATCAATGAGATAAAGCTAGCTAGCTAATATTTTCCCCTGTTTGAAAAATTATATTCCTATAATTATATAAGAATAACTTTTTTTTGGTTCACCTAATAAGGGCTAATTTTCTAGAGACACTTTATGCATTAGTGTCTCAAAATTGTCCCTGGGTTTGTTGACCAACAAACAACTTGGAGAGAAATAGTCAGTCCCCCTTTTCTCTTGGTCCCATATTAGAAAGTTTCCATTTTCCACTTAGAAGCATTTTTAAAGTAGCAGCTGTAAGAGAAACAAAACAACCAGTACCTTTTAAACTTGAATTTCCAGCTACTAGAGTATTCTCTGGAGTGCTTCTATTCTGTGGTTTTGAATGCCTTTTGCATAGCAGAGATTAGTTACTGGACAGTGACTCACCAGGACACTTGGCTGCAGTGTGTTGGATTTTGTAATGGGAAGGGAGATGAAGACACAATGTGAAATCTTGCTTTTTGCTTTTGCTTTATGCAATGACTCTCACTCTGCAAAATTTCACATGTGATGTTGTCTTTAAATGGGAGAACTATACCTTATGCTGAATGCAGAGATATCATCATAGTCAATCATCAAAACTTTGTAGGATGAGCCTAAAAATAAATTATTTTCTCTAAAATAAGTTATGCAAGGAAGATGAATTTCATACCTGAGATAATGGCTCTCTGTGTCTGTAGCAGACATCCAGACAAACACAGACAAAATGTTTATCCTCTCAACTCATACAGAGAGCTCTCTGTGAGGGGGCTGACTCTAGGAAAAGCAGAGGGATGCTCATGATCCCTGTGGCATGCAGATGCCCCACAGGATCATTCTCAGTATTGGCCAGTTTTTGGCACTGGTTATTGCCAGGTCTCATTGCAGTCATTTACACAAGCCAAGGCTGCATGGGGAGGTGTGCTTAGCCCTTCCCCTAGGACATGTTTTCAATTCTTCATTTTTGCACACATTTCTTGCAGGCCTCCAACAGTACCAAGTGGGTAAAGCACAGGTAATAATAATTGCTCTGCACCAAAATAAACTTGTTCACGTCAGTCCCATTTAGCAAGTGCACAGAACCATACTGCTACATGCTTCCTCCCTTCCAGTGACCCTCTGATTTGCTAGGGACAAAGAGAATTTATTCCTTGGCTCTTCTATGTTTAAGGTTCCTATATATATAGTAAGCTGTAGCAGCCCCCAAGAAATTTTTCATTTTCCATTGTATTTATCTAAGAAATAAAAAACTGCCAATGAAACACTGATTTTACCAGAGAAGAACTTAACCACTCAGACAGAGCTACTTCTGTTAGTAGCAGGTAAGCAGGGCTTGATTTTTAATTCAGTCAGGAAATGTGTAGAAGAAAGATATGCAAGGTCTGTCTCCCACTCCACCAATATCCATTTAGTGCACATATGTGAGCATATTTGGATTATCCATTACTTTCTGTGGTTTATAAGTGATTTTTCATTGGTATGAAGACAAATTTTTCTTTCTGCATATAACATTCACCAGCAGAGCTGTTATGGCCAAGATCATAGATTAAATTTGTGGCCTGTCCAATAATGCAAATAGTTTACAATCCACTTACATGCAAAAATTTCCACGAGCATTCCCCTGACAGAGGCAAATATCTGAACCGCACCAGAGCCCTACACTGATGTCCACTTCCCTCCTGTAGTAAGGAATATTAGAGAATTCAAGGAAAATAGGAAGAGGCATTCATGATTCTCCACTAACACAGGACCCTTTGAGGACTGCTTGTTACCTACTTGAAGGACCACTGAGGCTGAGAACTAGGAAGCAAAGCTTGGTCTGTGATACAACTAGCTAAGAATTTTCCAATAAAATTGAGCTTTGAGAGGCTTTTGAAAGAAAAAAAATTGATTTTGGCATCTTTTTTACTTTACAGTTCCCAGCAGAAGAGTTTCACAGTAGGTATACAAGAGATGCATCAATCATATGTGTCTGTCAAAATTATTTATTTTCTGCTAAGATACATAACTCTTGCAAAGCCACTGTAACATGGAAGTAGGGTTTAACTGCTGCTTGTAATCCACTTGCATTCACAGGGTGGCAAATGAGTCCTGGCAGGCAAACCAAGCAGCAGGCTGCATGAATAAGACCAAAAGATACACTTATAAAGTAAGAACTTGATCCAAAATGCATGTTAGCATCAAGCCAAGATAAAGCCTAAAATTCCCTTTGGTCTTGGCACAGAATTGAAAGCTGATGAGTAGTCCGACAATTTAAAGCACTTTCATTCCTGTGCCAATGTCCCTGACTCAGGGCAGATGGCAGAGTCAGAAGTCACAATGAGATGAGGATTATCAAAAAAGTGGAAAGACAAGAATGATTTCTAAGTGAATCATCTCAGGGAAGTGGCAGTGCCTGAAGCTCCCAAAGCTCCAGAGATTATAATGGTTACTGTTGGATCAAGCATCATTAAATGCACTAAAATGATTGTCTTTACAGATGCAAGCTGCTGAGAAAAAATACCCCAGAAATTCATTAAGTCCTTGTAAAACAATATCTGGGTAAACATCTCTTAAAGAGGCATATATTCAAGTATTTTTTCTTGAAACTGCAACGTGTCTTGGGATAAACTGCACATGTAAAGGGGCCATCACCTTCAACTTTCATCATCAATGTTTAACCTGCCCTGCAGGTACACCAAAAAGCATAAGGCAGTGCTGACATAAAAACCCTCAAAACCAGTGAGCTTTACTCCTTTACCAGGCTTAAACCCTGAGAGATCTTAGGTCTACATTGAATAATTGACTGGATCTTAAAGACATATCTTCAAAGAATAGGCATGAGTTCAAGGTCTATCTTAGTTAATACAAAATTACAGGCATGCCCCTTTCTTTGAACTATTTTAGAAAGAAATCTGGCTGGTGAGAAAAAATAGCACCCAGTGCTCAGCAGTTTAGAAAAATGACTGCAAATATTTTAAGAGACTGTCCAGAGCACACACGTTACTTACTGCAGAATACATCAGTGCAGTACAATGCTTGTCAAGAAAGCATTGAAGCCATCTTCAGGAGAAAAAAGACTCATAGTACAATTTATGGTTTGGAAGTTTGTCACACTTTGCATATGGCCTAGGACATGATGACATATATCCACAGAGAGGATATTTCTGGATGACCAAGACCAAAGTTCAAACTTTCTTGAACTTCCAGCTATACAAGGTAAACCTTAATGTATTATTAAATAAGTATTAGGCACTAACTGAGAATGTTATGAACTTCAAATTACCTAGAAGCTTGATACCATGTCCTTATAATATCAGTGTTTGTTCTACTGTGCACTCTGTTCTTTTAACTTTTCATATAAGATCCAGTTCTTCCCATTAGGAACATTGTGCTGAAATCTTCTTTTGCTGCAGCCCACCAAAAAAAAAAAAAAAAAAAAAAAGAATGTTGGCAAATTAAGTAAAATGAAATAAGAATTACTTTTCTTTGCCACAAACCAAGCCATGTGAAACAGGCCAAATCTAGTCTCCAGCAAGGGAATCAGTTTGCCTTACAGGAGTTAATTACTGAGGGGCACCAAATAGACCCACCACCTACTTTGACAGCAAAGGGTGGAGCAGAGTGGCAAGTCCTGTGAAAGGAAAGAAGTTTCTGTATCCTGGGAGCAGCAGACTCATTATGCAGAGTTGCTCCTCTTGCTACCTGTGATGGGTAGCTGCAGAGGTGCAGTCCAGCCCCTTAGTGGGCTCCCAGCTTGCACTGCACCCCAAGGAACTTTGAGTTGGCCAGAGCAGGGTGCACTGTCCAGCTGCACTCTCTAGGACATACACACTTCTACTAGAAAATACATATTAGAAACCAAAACTGAACATAATTGGCTTAATTGCAAGAATTCCTCAGTGATAGCAAATGTTATCACAGTGAAAAAGATTCAAATTTGTTAAACCCATTATACTGTCATAAGCAAAAATAAATGTCTCCAAGTGCTAGCTGCTTGAAGCCTAGGAGTGACTGGAGATGGCAGGTGTGCTTGTGATCCTTCTCTCACTGATTCTGGTGGGTATTTTTACATTAAATGTAGAGGGTCCAAGAGCAGGTAACTGAAGATGAAACTGATGAGATATGCAATACTGGTTTAGCAAAGTAGTAAATAACTCCTGTAGTGGCAAGAAGTTACTGTTCCCTTTAAGAGTATTTGGCTGTTGTTTGGATTTTTGCACAAGCTTGCACTTTTTTCATATTCACTTCTCTTATCTCAGAGAATATTACTGGAAAGTAAATTTTGATAGTCAAATGAGAGACTTTGAAAAAAAAAAAATTACATTCCAAAATTGACAGTTCTGCAGATTTCTAACAGCATGTTCCTGATTAATGAAGTAGGAAATGACAAATGACTAGTCATGTCTGTGTTGGATATACTTTTGCCTTTGCCCTTGAGAAGAACTTTTCCAGCTGTGGCATTAAAGCAGGAACCTCTTACATGCAGAATAGAGTAATGCACTACAGAGAGAAGGGGATGTCTTTCCCACTGAAGCCAATGTGACTCACATATGAGTGCAATTATTTTTCCATACCAACAATGGCTAAATGGATCTTGCAGATCCATTTAAAAAACAGACTCCTTGAAGATGTGATTGTAAATTATAAGTGTCCCAAATAATAAACTTGTAATGTCAGTTTCAAGCACAAGCAAAAATGACTTGGATAGCCAAATAGACTCCAAGTAAAAGACATCCCAGGTCTTACTCCTCTTGTGCCTGTTCAGTGTGGCTTTTTGCTTTCACCTTCTTGTAATTTCTGGCTAAAAAGGAGCAGGAGAAATTTTACCTGGGTGGCCTCTATACCCCAAAGATACAAAATGTGTGGGAGAGAGGAGCTGAACTCACCAACCTAGCAGTCAGGACTTTGACATTTGGAGGGTTTTGCCATCTTTTGAAACTTGCAACTGGAGTGGATGATGGAGTCCACAGACAGCCACAGTTCACAAAGGAATCAGCCATGTCTTGGTACATGAGGTCCCTAAAGAGGTGTTAGAGGAAACAGACAGGAATGTAACATCCCTAACAGAGCAGTGGATAGCTGGGAAAGGTGAAGGGAAGGAAGCATGGAAAGAGGTTAGACTCCCACATTTCAAGGAGCCATAGACAGTGCCCTGGCTAATCTCCTCCTGTCTCCTTGTGGAGAAACACAGTGAAAAGTGCACGTGGCAGCTCCAGTGAGGGTGGCAGTGGTGCTGTTTTAGGAGTGGGGTAAATAACCATACATGAGAGACTTACACTCTATTCCTGTCCCAGAAACATGCTGTCCCATCCAAGGCTGGGTGCTTGCTGCACAGAATCATGTAGACATCCCATGAATGTGCCTTCAGGGATTTAGAAGCAGGACAGAAAAAGACTTTGAATTTCCTCTCAGCATGAAGAAGCCAAAACTACTGCCTTCAGTGCTATTCCTTTAGCAAGTCTTTTCAGTGGCAGATGTGCTGGGATATAATGAAAGAGGTTCACTTGTATGCATCTCTGTCTGCTTATGTGTAGTAAAAGGAGGCTTGGGGAGGTCATTCTGCAGCTGCAAAACCAAATTTGGTGCACAGGAGGAAAAGGTTGGTATAAGAAACAGCAAAATCCTTTTTACCTGGTCTACTGGCATGCCTTGAACTGACTCAGGGCAACTGCAGTGAACTGTTGATGAGTGTATTTGCTGGATAAGAGGAACCAATATAGTTTTGGAATAATTTTTCAAAAAGCTGCTGGGGAAATTTCAGACACATTTTTGGATTTTTCATTCCTTTTGACTTTCTTGCAAACCACATTGAGAATACACAGAGCCTTCCCCTCAGGTGCCATAGATGGACATCTAAACCCTTTAACTATTACTGGCCTGAGGAAGTTTACATAGGAACAGTACACCTCTCCATATGGAAGTCCAGATTCAGTTTCCTGACACTCAAAAAATAGTGATACAAAGTCCTGGACAGCACAGTTGCAGACTAGTTAATTCGATTGGTATTCATCCTTTGTTTTATGAGATTATTTCAATGACCAGTAGTTTCTATGAAAGCTGGTAAAACCTGCCTAAAAGTTCTTCTTTCTATTATGATCACTCAGTGCTCATACACGGCCTATTGATACAAATGGTACTAGAACAGCAGTATTAGCAAAAGTTCAAATACAAGAGCTGGATCCACCTTCAAACACACCTGTGTTTGATGCCACTGAGATACATAAGTTTGAGACATTGACCCCAAGCAATAATGGCCACTTTCTAGTTTTTTTACCATGTCACTCTTGGTTATTAATAACACTCAGGACTTCATTCAAATTTATTCTTTTTAATTCATCTAGTTGTGTTTAAAGATGTGAGAATAAAACACTCATCTCCCTTCCCCTGATGTGGTGGGGCACATGAGTGGAACACAACAGGGATGTCATCTGACAAACTAAAATAAAGAAATTCAAATTCTAAAGTAATTTTTCTGATTTTACAGCCATGATTTTCCCTCTATTAAATGTGACTGTGTATTTTACAGAGAAGAAGGAGAGGTTCTTGACATTACTAGGGCTGTACTTTCTATCTGGAGCTAAGAGAAACCAAACTGAAGTTAATGTTCATACAATCAGACCAGAGTCTGATTCCATTGCTCAGAAAGTTTGGGTGCTTATCCATCTACATGTCTTTTTTTCCAGGCTTACAAATACTTGAGGCATGTCACAATCAAGGATGCCTCCTATGCCTTGACACTGACAACTTTCAATGAAGTTGAAACTCTTTTAAAACACAAGAACAAGATTTGATTTTGACAAGATGCCAGGAAGTCCAATTAGAGTCTTTATGGCTGTGGACTGTCACTGTTTCTTTTGTTGTTTCTATATCTCTCCCCTTTTAAAACAAATTGTTTTCTTTCCTTTTTATTATTATTATCTCTCTGAAGTCTCCTGCAGTCCCCAAAACCACAAGCTATAAACTAGGACGTTGATCTTACAGAGTATTTCTAAAGAAACTAAAGTGTGCAAAGAAATTGAGCGAGAGCTTCTCTTTGTGCTCATAGATTAATGGAGATTTACATTCCTTAGAGCAAGAAAACTTTTCCAAGTTTTAGCCAGTGGATGACCTCTTATAGGAAGATATTACATTACCTTCCCATCCAGTATCTGTGATGATAATTACATGTCTTACCAAAATAAATCCTATGTTGCAATGGTTCTCAGAAGTGCTAAACCATGGCCTATGGACCACACAGCATAGAGCAAGAAGATACTGTCTGTCACAGAGTGTTTCTACTGCTTCCTAATATTTCTCTTGGATGTTGAATTGATATTTCCAAAAACATGTGGTCTCGAAAAATGACTTTTCAAGTGCCATAATACAACGCAGTCATTTCTGAACATTGGCCTTGGTCATCTTTGTTTTGAAGGGAAGCTCAACTGCACTTTGGCAACTGAATAAGTTCAGCTCAGATGAAGCAAATTTCTGCTTACTCCCTCTCACACAAAATTCTCTACAAAAGTTACTATTAATTGCGTCAAGTCTGGCATTGATCAGTACTACCGCAGTCACTACTTCACATCATATTTTCTTTCACAAGTAAACAACCAGCAAGGTTCAATTTTCATTTAGAAATTTCAACTTAATTTGTTTGCAGTACTTCTCCTAATGTTTTATCTCTCGATCAATACCAGACAGCTGGAACAGTTGTAAAACATACTTGAACAAGTCAGGATTTATTTGATCACTTTCTAAAAGATAAGGTTATTTTCCTGGTTCAGGAAAAAGATAAGTAAATAAAATAGTTAGATATTTATATCTAAGTTATGTAAATTAGATCATTTAATGGTAATAGCTATAGAGACTGTTGGAATGTTAAAGAATTCTCTTTCTTTCATGATGCAACTAAATTGTTGCCCCTCTTATTCATAAATGAAGTTTGCAGGGCCAACAGTCCATTTTTAAACTCACAGATGAGATGGGATTAGCTTCCTTTTTGATGATGAGGGCATCCCACAGCAGAGCACAGATAAGCTGTATAAAGCATTGCTGGCTAGCAATACAGGATAATTTCCCTAAATTTAAAAATACTTTTAATTGCTGAAAAAGGCTGTCAATTCAGAAAAGAGAATTTTTTACCTTTCCACACACCAGCAACAGCTTGTGAAGCAGCAATCTGAGCTCCTCATTTTACCAGTTTGTCTCACCCTTCAGCTGCTAGGTCTCTCCAGGACCTAGAAAAGTGACTCAGACTTTGTAGCAGAGATTCATCTGCAAAGTCTGCCAAAAATGAGATCCATTCGCATCTGGTAATTTTGTCTTGGTTCCCTGAATATAAATTTATGCCATTGAATGGATTGAGACCATCAAAAGATTTCATAAGAGCCACCACATGAATCAGGTAGACACTATGTCACTGATGAGATTATAGAATTAAAATAGGCAAGTGGTTATTACAGATTCCCATAACAGTCCAGCCCTAAAACAAGCATACCACTAGCACCCAAGAAATGTTTTACCTGAGTATCTTAAAAATTAGTCTCAACCAGCTCTTCACTGATTCAGTTTCCCATAGTATTTTGCAGAAGATATGGATATAAATTAATTCACACATTGCAATCAAACTAAATGCTAATGAATGGTATCAGCACACGTACAAAACAACATTGAAGCACCCATAAATTAAAAAGTCATTATTTTATACTATTTCACAGAGCATCAGAGAATTTCTGTCATTTGCAGACATTATTTCTGGCATGAAAACTACCAGAATGTAGGCCAGATGCACATCCTCTGGAAAGATCTTAAGCTGACAGAAATCTACACATTACAGTACAAGCAAAATAATGCTGAAATCCAGTAGCTTTCCCCTTTACTTCAAGCATTTCCAGACAAATAACAAGGCCAGGGAAAAATCTGGTGTCCTTTAGGTTTATAAAAGCAATTGTATTGCCAGTCAAGCACCAGGTACTCACCTGGAGTGAAGATGAAAGATGTACTACTGCATTTTACAAAATGTGTTTCACTCTATCCTTCCCAGACAGCACTCTCAGCTCTTTAATGAAGTGTTATTGGTGGAACAGACACATGCCTGCTTTTATAATGTCAAATTGGGCTTCCTGTTCCAGCTTTCTCTTACTTTTCTGGAGAATCTTTCCATCCCTAGTGAAGATGTGAGTATTTGGCTGCACTGTGTCAAGAGAAAAGTACTGAGACCAAACAAGTTCACATTAATGAGCCATGGAAGGCAAATACAACAGCATCAGCTATTTGATGAAAAACAATAATTTTGCTTTCTCATGTCTGCAGGCAGAGAGATGTGAACTAGTAATCCTTGGAGTATATTAAACTTTTATTTCTGAAATTGAAAAAAGTCTTCAAGGATTGTATCATAAAACAAGGAAGTGCATAATTGCACACATAATGACCCACGTATCCATCTTGGTATGTGGAGTAATTCAGCCCTAATATGTCTGGGATTTTCTGACTTTCCAATTCAGAAAAGAAAAGGCTGCAATATTATTTATTTTTTTATCATATTTCTCCATTTCTGCCTTCTGTATCCATAGACACCTTCCTCTTCCTTGCAGTTCTCCCTCATCAACTTCAAAGACAGAAATAAACATATAAGAAAATTGCTGTCACTGATAACAAGTACATACCAAAGATGACAGAAGAGGGCCCTAAATCAATGAGAAATGGGAGAATGCAGCAGAAAGAGCAAGCACTGTGCATTGGTATGAAGCTTTAACAAAGGGATCAGGAAGTTCCAGCACAGTTACCTGCTCCAGACACAAGGCAAGCTTGCTTTTCCTCTGAATGTCTCTCATGTCCACCACAATCAGATGTCTGTCTTGTAATATCCTGCTAGATTTGAGTTCTTCAAGTAGCTGAGACTGTGGAGAAATAGCTACAAATTACAGCCCAGACATAGTCCCAGGCATAATGGTGCAGGTTATTTTTTCAGACAAGACAGCCAAAATAATTGGCCTCTCTCTCTCTCTCTCAGGGAGGGTTTGAGTTTTTCCTAGAAAAAGGTTATTTTCTAGAAATAAAGGTGAAGTGTAATTTCTCAGTTTTGCTTGTGTCTTCTCTTTTAGGGGATACTTGATCTAAAATACAACCTATGTCTGTAAATTGGAAATTGGCATGGCCCCGTGGCATCAGTCCCATCAGGTGGTGCCCTGGAACTGGAAGAAAATCACCGTTTGGATGAATCATTTACTCAGGTTCAGATGATACATTGACAGTGGCGGTTAATAAGCAGCAAAGGCATTTACTAGGAATTGAATGCTACTGCCATGAAAATTAGCAAATAATCTCATCTCTCTGTAACATATGTTGGGTCAGATATAAGTACACTCTGCACTACATCAGTGAGGGTTTGCTGTGTGTTGAAGGTCTTGTAGGTTTCTACCCCACGGAAATGAAAATGGATGTTACAAATGTGACAAAGGCATTAGTTGGATGGTTGGCACAAAAAAAGTGCTTGGGAGAGAGCCTCTGAAGGCCTTCATGAAAGCTGTGAAACCTCTACCAGAAAATTGCCTATCAAATTAGACCACTGGCTTGTTTGCAATATAATTAGCAGATACTTATCAAGGAGATGATTAGCCAGCCAAACTCTAATCCTAGACAGAAAAAGGGATAGAGCCTAAAGCATTCTTCAGGAATTTATGAGCCCTGCTATTCACTGGCAGGACTTTTTTTCAAATCATGTACTAATTTGGAAAAATTCACTATCTGAATAGGTCTACAGCCGAGATCATGGCTTTGCCATTGCTAAATTCAATGGAATAGCTGTTAAATAAAATCTAAAATGTTGACAAAATCTTTTTTCTTATTATTCTGAGCTATAAAATTAAAGTTTCAGTGTTTAAAGTGATTTGAAGTAACCTACTGAAAAGCAAATAAAAGGCATACTCAAAAGTAGACAGGATGCTCCGTCTCTATGGAGATAAAAGTTCTCTTGATAAAACACCTGTTTGTCATAATCCATTAATAATATGTTATATACTGAAGAAATATATTAAGTATTTGCTGATCTTTTAAGTATATTTTAGTGCTGCTCTCTTTAGCTATGAATCTGCCTTTCAGAAATACAGATTAATTTACAATGTCCCTTGCTCCATCTCAAAATCCATGTTTTCCTGTGGCTCACAGGAGGAACCTAAGAAAGGAGCCTAAGTTCATTGGTATCAGGTCATTATCACTCCTCCCCGGCAGTTTAAATACTGTGGCATGGAAAAAGAAAATAAAGTATCGAGCTCTTCTTACATCAGGGGTACAAAATCAAGTCACAAAAATTTACTCCGGAAGCCCTAGTCACAACTCTACAGTTGTATCCAAAGTAATGGGATAGCATGGATGTCTCTGTGAAGGAGACTTCATCTCTCCACACACGTCTGCATGTTACGTGAAGTGACTGAATCGACTAGAATGGCTTCAGAGCAAATCCATTCATATCAACACTACAAAGCACAGTGCAGTGCTAAAGAACCTCTAAACAAGTAACCCAACTGCACCCAGCCTTCTTGGCTAAATCTTGACTATAAAAGCTACCAAGGTCACAGAAAGCAACTGGCTGTATTCAAAGCAAGTGATCAGGTAGGACAATGGGCAATAAAAAATTAATAACAGCCCTTATCTTTCACCTAAAGAGCAAATCAGGGAGATAAGGGTTTTTAGACAGACCAATATTTGCTGAGATCTGAAACAAATAATCATGTAGGTCAGCTCGGAGACAGCAACAGTGTCATTTTAATTTGTACCAAGAGAAAAAATTAACAAAGTGCACCACATCAAGTGACAACAAGACACACAAAAAAACTGACAGCCAGGGGTGATGGATCCTGGGTGCATGGAACAAGGTGAAAAATGGGCTTAGACAACTATAGCAAAAGCAGTTGCACATTTTAACTTCCCTGTGACAATCTGGTCATAAATCAAGGACAAACACAAAAGCCATGACTATATATTTAACAGGTTATATTTCCCATTCTGACAAGACTCAACATCAGTTGAGCTACATATATTTCCCATGTGGTTAGTTGCGGAAATGCCATGAAAAAGTTCTGAATAACAAATTAACAGGGGACAATAAAATTAAAGAGCATTAGTGCTATTACTGGAGAGCTGATTTTGAGCTCTAAGTTTAGACAGCTTGCAAGGCCTGGCATGATTAAGCAACAGTTGATGCATAATGCAGTATCATAATTCTGGCATCCATTAATCAAAGGCCCTATGACCTTAACTGAAAATTCCCTAAAATCAATAAGGAAAAATGGAAAAAAAAAAAAAAAAGACTGGAAAAATTCTTAGTGAAGTCGAATCAGCTTTGAGTTACTACTTGACTTTTTTGGTTTGGGTTTTGTCTGATAACAAGTCAAAACATCTGAAAGCATCTGGGCACACGTTCTAAAGAGACAAAGCTCAAGAGAATGCAGTGTGAATGAACATAAAACTCAGGTTGTGCCTCAGGACCAGGTGCAAAGATGGAAAGAGGTCACCAGCCTTTCACAGCACCCAGCCACAGCCATCTCTTTACTGTGCTGCATCCTTGCTTTTCTTACAAAGCTGAACTGAAGGGAGGTGTTAGGGATTATTCAGGGAAGAACAACTCCTGCCTAACCACAGCCCAGAGGAGCGAAGGCAGTTTTGAAAGCAGAACTGTACTCAGGTTTTTGGAATATTTCTTTCCACTTATCTCCAGATAAGTGGCTCAGGGCTGTAGCACAGTCACTGTGCTGCTGTAATGCTGTGCCTTGTTGATCTTGGATAAGCTAGTGAGACCAGACAGCAGGTTTAGTATTGAAACAATTGGGAAATCTTACCCCTAAAACCAATCCTCTTTTAAACTTTGTTCCTCCAGTGCAGGTGAGCTTATTTTGCATATGTGCCTGTTGCTTAAGCTAATGATAAACCTAGTGAGCAAAGGCCAATAAGTGGGAAGTGGTATTTAACTCCTGAAAGGATGCTAGGAAGGATAAATTAGACTGGGAGAGGTCAGACCAATGCATATGAATTACAGATAAACCTGTAGGGAATTTCAGGGAAATTTAATCCTGCAAGATTTTGGTGATAGCAGAAATCACAGGTCTCACAGTGTACACAGAAATGTATTAGTTCCCTGTTTCTAATTCATATAACCATCTCTTACCCCTAAGAAACCTGGAGATAACTTGGCTTAGAAGGACTGAGTGGTAATGCACTTGAGTCCTTACCGGACGAAATCCCTGCACTTGACAGGCAAGGTAATCTCAGCTGAAACATCTCTCCATTACAGCATGTACAGAAAAAATACATTTGCAACCTTAACAAATAGCATGTGCATAACTGATCTTTTTCTTTTTCCTATCAATTAGAAAAATGAGGAAAGTATAGCGAGTCAAATTAAGCATAGTATTAAATGGAGTTTTTTAATGCAGTTGGAGATTTTTTTTAAAACTCCATTGTTTTGATTTAAAGAGTGAAGTTAAATACTAATTTGATTTAAAAATATGGCAAAAAATCAGTAAAAAGCAGATGAATTCTTGAAATCTTTTGATATTGTCACATCCATGTCAGTGTAGTCTCACATGAGATGCACTTCAATCATACATACAATACCACAATGTGTACTTTCACCTTCTTGCTTTCCCTCACACACTGACCTGCACAGCTGAAGTCCTTTACAAGTTAATGTACAACCCAAAATGGTTTACTGACAGCCTTTTAAAGAAAAAGAATACATTTTTACTACCACCACTCCTACCACGAATTTGGAGTTAAGGCTGTGATTTTTGAGTAATGCCCAAGCACTCTGTAGTGGCTCTGTAATTCCATTAGGAAAAGGTTTGTCTGTGGGTTAGGTTAGTACATCCATTGGTTTGTCAGGCACAGCAAACCAAGTGCTTCATCAGAAGTGGTTCAGCAAACTCTGGAAACTCCATCAGAACATCCAGACGCTGTGTCTCAGGATGCTTCTCTCATGGAAGATATCCTACTTACCACACTTGGCATAATGACAAAATGGAAGTGTTTAATTAATCAGAGGATAATACCAAATTATATCAGGATTCAGTTGCAGCATAAGCCCTGTCAGTAAAAGTTAGTTGTCACACAAGAGGTAACATCAGTGCAGCTACAGCATGTCCTCACTTGGTCAAGAGAAAACAAAACAACTGAGCAGACCACACAAATTGACAGTTTAAATATCAGGCAGGAATAGGTTTTAGAGAAGATATTACTTTTATTTTTTAGTAGATAGGTAAAAAATGCAGTATCTGAATTGAAAAAAACTAAATTATCCTCCACCGTTATTTAACTTCATTTGATTTATATACAATTATTAGTTATGGACAGTAAGCCCTGTAGAAATAAAGCATAGACTCACACACACGCACAAACTCAGAAAATAACTTTGCCATCTGAATTATTTGTTGATTATGTGTGTATTCTCCTTTCCAAAGTGAATTATACTTCATTTTTTTCTAGCAATATTTTCACTGTTCAGCAGCAATGGTCTGAAAATATGAACCAGATATGGCTCACAGAAAGAACTAGTTCCATCTGTTTGTAAAACATGGATTGTGGGGGTGGGAGATGTTTAAGAAGTTGCTTTTCTATTGCTTTTCTATTTACTTTGCATCCAGACTTCAAGGGGCATGGCAGAGCATCTGGTAACACAAACTGAATTCAAGAACTGAATGCAGCAAATTGGCAAATTGTTCTCTTTGAGAACATGAAAGCTGTGGAGAAAATTAATTTATAATTGCATTTGAATGCACATAAAATTTGTTGATTAAATTCAACAATAGGATTTGATAGTTAGAAGATAAAACCCCAAAGTTTAACCTCAAATAAAAAATAACATTTTAATTTGTACACAGTATGCAACAATATTGCAATAACAGTTTTGAAGTCTGCAGTCACTCTTATTTATGTAAAAATATGTAAGCACAATGAATCAGCAGCATTTAACTGCACAGAGTTCAGGTCTGTAGAGCTTTACTTTGAAGAACAAAAAAATATTCTGTTTAGAGATGCAAAAGCTCAACAGCAACATCCAATTCTACAGCCCTCCAGACAAAGTCAAACATATTTTTGGAAGATTTCTGAACCAGGGAAGAACTAAAATGACTTTTAGCACCTTGTTTGAATTTAGTGCAATTTATTTTGAGACATAAAAATAAAATTAAAAAGCAATGTTTTTTAAGGTTCTAAATATAGAAGGCTTATTCCAGATGGAATATCAGCAAGAACAAAGTAATAGGTTGCATAAGCCTTCAAGAGCAAAAAAAAAAAAACCAAAAAAAAACCCACCCCAAAATATTCATCCTGGCAGTTTGCTATTGACTTTCAGTAAATTGCTTTTTTTACAATTTGACCAAGAAGCAAATGAGTCCACACAGAGATTTGCACCAAAGAAACTATATTTGTTTAGAATTCACAGTTTTTCTCATTTCAGCCCCTTTTTGATACTTAAACCATCTTAAGCTTCAATCAGTCAATTAAGAAAAATTGAAATCAAACAGCACCTCTTAAAACCAGATCAGAAAATGTCTATGCAGACTTGCTTAGTTTTCTGCTCTAGTTAAAGGCCACCCACCTAATGAAATCAGATCAAACGTGTGTATCCTACACAGCAGCAGACCCAGTTCGTAGGAGCAAGTGTTAACAAAATACAGTTTCGAATAAAATTTTCAGTAGCTATTTTCCTGTGAAATACTTGTTTAATCCGAAGACTTTGGGACATAATCATAGAAGGGTGACAAAACTGAAAATCTGAGTTGGACAAGAGGGAGCTCTTTGAGACACAATGGTGCTTGCCAAAAAGCCAATGACAGGGAGGTGTTGAATGCTCTAGCTCCTAACAACTTTAACATTTCATTCTGCAATGCAAAGGTCACATTGGGATTTGGATTGGATATAAGAATTTTAACCCTCACTATCTACTGTTGGAGTCTGACAATCTCCTTTTCATCAGTATTTCATTGTTGTCTGATTTTTAATAGTAGAAGCAAAAGTCTGCCATATACTGTAGAAAACAAAAGAAGTGAGAGAAACAAGGATGTGCTAACTTAACACTGCATGGTTAATGCATTTCTTATTCCAGTACTATATATCATTTCAAGCTATACAACAAAAGTCACCAAATAATAAAACAAGTTGTAATACACTGTTGGATAGCACAGAACTAGATTATAAACTAACTGGAGCAGCAAAGTAGGGTATGAAATTCTAAAACATATTTACTTTCCCTCTTAAGTGGACAGACATAAAATGTGCTTGTGATGTTTAACACTGTTATTACCAGAGAGTGTTCAAATATTTGACTATTTCCCTCTTCTTATTGTTCTACCATAAAGTCATAAATGTCTGGAAAAATTAAACAGGAAAAGAAAGACCTACTTTTCAATCTGTTCTTGGGATTTGTCTTCCTCTTTTAATTATTCTCTTCACTTTTGCAGAACTTAGCTTTGTCCTCAAACAACAGGAAATACAATCAGCACAAAATTCTACCAGTGGAGACCTGATTTTCCTGCAGCCTCATTACCTTCACTGCGGTCATTATTCCCTCTCGGTAAACTGCTGAGGCACATCCCTAACTTTACTCCTGTATCTCTATTTTGACATACTGACATACTTTGGGATATGACATTTGTGTTAGTGTATTACCTAACTTTGTCCTAAACAAGCGCCAAGAGCCAAAACCATGAAATTTAAGTGCAATTTCCATAATAGTGGACCTCTTAAGTCGGGAATAAACAAAGCGCAGTGGAAGAAAATTTTATTTAGCTATTTCTGAGATTGCTGGCAGGAAAAAATTGCCTGAATATTTTACAATGAAAGATTGCATGCAAATCTCTCACAATAACAGCATTTTAAGGAACTCATCAGTAGTTTGGAGAAAGTTTTTAAAGGTCATTCTGTTCGGAATTTTCCTTAGCTTATGCACTTTTAATATTACTGTTCTCCCCATCTTTACTGAGATACATTTCCATTACTTTAAAGCAAGCACTATTAACAGTTCATCAGCTCCTCAGGACTTATGTCAACAACTTGTGGGAGAGAAGAACAAGAAGAGGAGGCATAAGGATCAGGAAAAGACAATTTTCCAAATTATTATTTCTCTATCTTCAAACCATCTGCTTCTTCCACAGTTCCACTTACCTCCATTTTGTACAGCAATGATTCTTATGGACATGATTACTCTCTACCTAGTAAAGCCCCCCTTTATTCTTTATTCTTTTTTTCTTTTTCTCTCTCTAGGTTTTTTTTCTGTCTTTGTAATCTCAATTTCTTCCTTCATTGAAACAAATAAAAGGTAGGATTTGAGAAAGACACAGAAGCACACACTTGCATCCAGCTATATTTCCCAAAAAACTGAGGGTAGGTATGCTGACTGTACATTTCTTACATAATTTCAGTAGGAAAAACTTCAGAATCACAGGGTCTGCTCCAGAATGAAGAGATAAAGAGGTACAAAAAGGTCAGTATTAACTATCTTTTTTGTGCTATTTACAGACACAGAAATGTTTTAAAAATAGGGCTTTGCCACAGACTGCGGGATTATTGAAAAAGTGAGGTTTTGCCAAAACACAGTGAAACCTCTGCTGAACATATGGCAGTGTATTTTGGGAAAGATGTCTTTAAAAAAAAAGGAAAATTAATGCCATAAAGTTAGATTCCTCCCATGTCCTGGTTTCCTCCTGTGATACTCTGAGCATTCTCCACTTTAGGAGTACAGTGAATAGTAAATATATCAATAAATACAAATACATAAATAAAAAATGGAACAACAAGAGTATTCTGTGATTTGGTTTCAAACACAGCAAAATCTTTCAATGAGGAAAGAAAAAGGATCTGTAACCCTTCAATACTTGACAATGTAAAATTCCATTATCAAAATGATGCATCATTTAGAAATTGAACCATACTTTGTTATTTTTACAGACTACAAGAAAATGAAGCCTTTGTTTGAGTTCAGTTGACACATTACTAAACAAATTGATGAATCCTCTTTACTCACATCTAACAATTAACATCTAACAGTCATACACCATGTGTATAGCTGGCATAGCCCTCTGTGGCATCTGTTCCAGCAGCAAGCACAAAAGTTCTGGAAAAGTCAAGATGAGCTACCTTGCAGCATGCTCTGCTAGATGATATGGTCTGCCTGGCACTAGGGCAGCACTATGGAATCTCCTCGTTGCATGACTCAAAGTTCCCTCACACATGTATAATGTACATGAAATGTCTGGGTATGCTCATCATGCACCACCACTAGTAAGCCTCATCTGTATTAAAAGAGATCTTGTACAAAATGCTGGAAGTGGGTTTTAGGGAAGCTTCAGAGTCAGTGCAGGGTTCTATAACTCACACTTGATCCTTGACAGCCCCACAAAATTCCTGTCTCTGTTTTAAAGCTGGGCCCTGTTGCCCTCTCCAGAGAAGATGCACAGTTGCTGACCTCCTTGAAGACTCTGGAACAGGGGTAGCAGGACTGAAAGCAAGTAACCCAGCACGCTAATGTTTGCTCCTTTGCTCAGAAGCACCTGGAGCAATAACACCAGCTGGACAAATACGAGAGCTTCACTAAAATGTCACTGTGGAAAGCCAGCCCACACAGAGATAAATACTGAGATCAAGCCTCTCAGGGGGAAGAATGCCAAGTTAGGAGATGAAAGGAAAGTAGCAGGAAAGAAGCTGGAAGGGAGGCATAACCATAATCTCGATACAGTCTGCTGTAAAACTTAAAATCAAGATGAATATTACTCTCATTTAAAGTTGATAGAAAGTAAACACCCCTGGGATATAATTCTGGGTGGGGTACCATCCTGGGGGACATCAACTGCTGTTTTATCCTGTCAGGCAACAAAGGTGACTAATTGGCTACCTAATTGGCTCTCATGGAAAAGTTTGACATCAAAAGCAGAGAAAGTATCTTGCACAAGAGCAAAACAGCTGGGGAAAAAATCCAGAGGAGCAATATTTGCCTCATGTAAATAGCCTCTGACTACACAAACAAAAATGAAGTGTAGGAAAAAAAGTGTGGCAAAGCCATAGAACAGAGTTCCAACATTGTTTTTGAATGCTTTTTTATGTTTTCAAAGATTCCTTACCATACTGATACAAACTGGACACAGTGAAGGATGGCCACAGAAGCAAAGAGTCAAATGCAGCATGGTGGTTAGAAGCGACTTGAGCCTCTCTTCTCTTGGGTTCTGTTATTAACTTCTCAGGTGATACTCGGTAGATAAATCATTTAGCCTCTCAGTGTTTCATGTTTGTTATCAATGAACTGATGAGACACTTTTTATGCAAAGTAAAAGAGCTCAGCATTACTATCATCAATTTTCAACCTTAACAACTTTGAAACCCATAGATGCTGGACAATAAGTTCAAGTATAACTTAAAATAGCAGAATTTCAATATGCTGTGCAAGACACTTAGATATTTGTCAGAAGGGCTCTAATGTTAAGACCCTGACAGAGATACACAGCACACCCCCATGGTACAGCTTCAGTCTGCATGACTGCTTCGGTCATTTTCAAAGTCAGCATAAAATAAATTACAATGTTTTTAAATCAAAATAATTTGCAGTGCTGCACTTTACCTTACCTTCTTAAGCAGCATAAGAAACAGAATGGTATATTTTCTCTTGAGACTTGCGAGGTATTAGTCAAAGATTAATACTTAAAATTAATTAGTTCTGTTTTCACAAGTAATTTAAACAATAAATATTCTCATATACACAGCTAGCATATGCACCAGCACCAATGGTAGATATTTACTTTTTTCAAAATTAAACAAATTATTTGCTGGCCATAAAACTAATGTTCCTGCTTTCTAACTCCACTGATAAACTTAAGGGCTTTGGATAAGACTTTGCATTCCTGGAAAACAAACAAATGGGCCCACTCTAAGTACAATCAGACTTGAGCTAGCTACAACTGCAGCAGAGCAAAGAGCAAAAGGATTGCAGTCAGTGTCAATTAAATCAAAAGTAATTGATTAAAGGCTAAAATAATTGATTAGAAAAACTGTGCAGTAGACTTGAAAGGAAAGTGCCCCTTCCACCAGCATAATCCTCCTCACTCATCCTGAATTTCCTCACGCATGCAAATTACTTCCTGATTATAAATGAAGCTGTTCATCTATAGGGATAAATGAACATTGGAGCCAGATTTGCTTTTTGTGGTTCTAAGACTTTTTCACTGAAGTATCCTAAAATTTGCTTTTATATGCAATTTAGAATAAAGGGAAAGTGGGGTGGGGGAAAAAAGCTTGAAGGAAACAGAAAAAATTGAAATGTCTGCAGAGAGCAGAGTATTGATCTTGCTCCCAGTACGGCTATGGAAAATCTTCTCCTTTTACCTCTTTAAAATTGGATCAAGCCCAAGGACTGACTGGGCTTAAAAGAATGTTCCTATTTGAAGTATTTTCGCTGTAGACAGCACCAGCTTTATCATCCAAATCACCTCTCAGCCATGGCTAGGACCTCTGAATTGCAGTGACTCAAGTGGTTCACCACCTCAGAGGATCAATAATTTCATGTTTTCTCCCTGTGATGGCAAGGCATACCATGAGCCACCATATTCCCCACAGGAGCAAAGGAAGCACGTCATGTAAATCTTGCCTGTTTCCAATCCCAGATATTTAGGATGCCAACTGACAGGGGCTAAATCTGCCCTGATACAATGGGGAGGCACTCAAAAGAAGCATTTTCATCAAGGATAATGCAGACCCTGGAATAATCACATGTAAAACATTCTGGGCATTGTTTAAAACTATCTTCTTCTTCTGTTGTTAATGTAGGCAATAATCTCTATATACATCCTTAAATTTGAAGGTAGTCAGGCACTGGTCACATGTGTTCTTCCAAGTGCTTGCTAATCCACTTTAATTCAAGTCCTTCAATAGCAACTAACACATCTCAGTCTGAGATTTACATGTATGCTTTATTCCTGCAGCTGCTTAGAGCAAATTCTTCATGGTTTCTGAAAAGCAGCCTTATCACACTAGAGAAACTGCAAATAATGGATAAACACCCCCAAGCAGTGTAAAAACACCTCCTATGTCACCTCAGTCCCGCAACTGAGTGAAAAGGATTTCCAGGCCTATGAACATGGAGAAGTTGTGACACAGCACAGATATTACCACTACTAGCACTGTAAACAATGGAGTTAGGATTATCTGAGCAGGATGGTATGCAAACGAATAAGCAGATAACCACTAGCAATTCCACCATCCCTCATTTCTAATGTGGCACTCAGACGTCTTTTCCCAATGTTCTCAATGTGACATTATTTTCTTATGCCTTATCTCAATGAAATAGTAATGTTGTCTATACCAAGCATAGTTATCTTATTTTCTGTAAATAAAAGAATGAATGACATATCTTTCTTTAAAAAGATCTGACTACTATGTTAAATCCACAGTTTGAAAACCTACATATGTACTCAATAGCTCACTGAAAACTCATTATGACATCACTACTTAAACATTTGGACTTTTAGTTTAACATTACAGGTCTCTAAGTACTGTTTAAATAACAACTCTCAGAAAGAAAAATTATTGTAAGTAAAAATAGCTGAAGTGGTACTTTTTCCTCTGCACCCATACTTGAATATTTCTAGCTCTAAACTAATCTCCTTAAAATGCAGATTATGTTTTACTAGGTTTTGAAAAATTCCACCTAATAAGTAATGCCTAGTGATTATGCTGCACTTCATCAGTTAAATTCTCTTCTGACACAAATGTGGAACAGGTCCACAAAATCACCAGACAATAAATCACTACTTATTTCCATTTGGTTTTTAGTGTAGGCTTAGGGTTATGTTTATTGTTCCATTATAGACAATATGTTTATATTCTGCTTTATATTTCTTTTACTGTTTGCTCTTCCAGTTGCTACAGTTTATAACTTTACTTGCAAGAACAGTTAAAAAAAAAAGTAATATCAATTTTAACCCTGTTTTCTAATGTTTCAGAAGAGCATGAAAGAAATGAGAAGTCCAAGGCACAAGCTCTGTCTCACAACAATGCACAAAGTAATCTGGAAAACTCCAGTGTACATCAAATATATTTCACACAACTAAAGATTTGACTTTTCCCAAAAAGAAGGGAAATGGCCTGTTTACAATTTGATTTTCACTCTGTATATTCTTTCTGAAACCAAATGAGATGCTGGGTGGCAGAGATCTTTCTTGAATGACAGGGATTTGCTATATATGTATTTATAAAGGTATCCACTCATAAGGAAGCCCTTCTTACACAGTTTTCCTATACACATATCCAAACAATAATGATGCTGAATGCTTCAAAGGACTTAGCTTTATTGTGTTGGCTCAGACAGACACAAAACAGCAGAATCAATCCTGAACCTCTTTTTGACAGCACTCTGAACAATACAGGAGACATAGAGAAAACATGAACAATTGAATTGCATGTCCATTCACGTTATTCCTGATCACCTGATTCCAGGAACCCTCACATCTGAAAGACCTTTCATTTCAGTTTGCAGGTCGCTAGTAGAAAGGTTGTATTTTCCTAGGCTTGAGGGACTACACCCATCTTAGGAAGCAATTAACTGCATGTGAAAATAAAAGAGTAAGAAGAGGAACTCTACATTTCTGTGGCATTATTATTATTTTCCTTGAAACATTGGGACTACAGGTGATGAAGAAGGCCCAAGGAAGACCATGAAGCAAAGCTGTAGATAGAGGCAAAGAAAATAAGACACTTTTCATTTCCAGGCCTTCCTAACACTAGGAAGTCTCACATGACATGGACCATAAGTGGGTTCAGGCAGAAAGCTCATTATGGTGTGGGTAAAGTAACTTTCTTTTTTAAAAGAATAAATAAGAGCAGCAACAGGCATTGACAGAAAGCAGAGAATAAGGCCTCGCCTCGCCTTGCCTCACCTCGCCTGTATTTTCCCAGGGCTACTGCACAAGATCCACAGCAGCAGTAGAGACAGACTTCAAATATCCTCCTGAACCCCAGCTGAACCTTCTCTCCCCATCTTCCTTTAAGTCTATCAGTAAATAGAGAAGTACACAAAACATTCTGAGATTTCTAGCATAAAGACGCCCAAAACTCACCAGGACTTGATGATGGTTGTGGTTCTCTTCCAACTCAGGATATTCTGTGATTCTGTTAAAATGGACTTGCTGCTGAGTCAGCAAACTGAGTGAGGAAAGAACAGAGGCAGCCCCAGGACTGAACATTTCTTCATTGACCACTCAAGCGCTGTCTCTGACATAGGTACATGGACAATGCAAGGAAATACAAAACCAGAAGCAGGTTACAGCCATTCTGAGAGGTTTACAATGGACAGTGAGAAACTGTATCACATGTCTATACTACAGAAAAAACAGGAGATCCCAGAGTAGATGGCAGATTTCCTGTGGTGCCACACCTCATATTCTCCCATAGTTCCTCTCTGCCACATGGGTCCAGATTTTAAAACAGGCACCATCGCATCTGAAAGACCCCTCATTTAATTTTGAAGGTAGCTTGTAGAAAGGCTGTATTTTCCTAGGCTTGAGAGACTGCACCCATCTTAGGAAGCAATTAACTGATATTTTGATGCATGAGGTCCCTGACTGATTTTTAGGATAAATACTCTGCAGCATGTCCTGCACTCCCACTGCTGCAGAGCAAGGTGCTAAAGATCAGGAATAACACAGATGGGCATGAAGCAGTGCTAAGGAGAGGGAACTAAATATGTAATCCCAGTCATACCATTCCTATAAAGGCTCCTGCTCTTCATTCAAGTGCTGAGGAGGTTAAGAACACCCATCTTTTCAAACTCAGTTTATTTTAATCCTGATGGAGTTAATGTTTTTGTTCTATATGTTACTATGCATATCATCTCAAACTGCTCAAGACCCCGTAGTGGATTTCTTGACCTCAGCGAATGGTCCAAAGGAATGTTTCCTGCCATTTCTCAGATGTTTCCTGCAATGTGGACTCCTGCAAAGGCCAAGAAATGGACACCTAACACTACTGCAATCAAACAGGGGGAAATCACTCTTGCTAACAGTGTGCTGCCGTAACACCTCTCAAAAACAGAGTACTTGGAAGAATGCTAGAACACCTCTCAAAAACAAAGTACTTGGAAGAATGCTAGAACACCTCTCAACAACAAAGTACTTGGAAGAATGCTAGAACAATTGGGTTTTTTTCTTTTAAAAAGATTTCCTAAATCTAGGCACCATTTGAGGATGACATTCTGAGGCTTGCCTGCATAAGAGCAAATTTCCTCGTTCAATTTCCTCTCTCTCTGCATTACTCCCTTTCCAAAATGGGAGCTCTGTCCCAGACTGTTGGCAAGCATTTTCTAGAGTTCAGGCCTAGGTGACTTATTCAGGGATATGCCGTGAAGTAACACAGAGCACTGCCAGTCTTTTAATCCCTAGGTTAGGTCTGCTCTACTTCAACATCATTGTCATAAGAACCAAAGGATGTACAGAAATATACACCTAAAAGAAACAAGTTTTTTACTAGCATAAAAAAATTGTCATTTTAAACACCAATAAAACTTATTCTCACTTTATTCTCAGATCTGCAACAGTCTACCAATGAATATTTATTATGCCACTGTTCTGCTGTATGACGACAGCTGGCAACACACCTCTTTTGAGGACTGCTGTACACTGCTTTGAGGCAAGAAGTTCTGCTTGGAGGTCTTTCAAGGCTTCATCTAAAAAGAATTTAAAGGCAGTTCTATTGAAATTACTAAAATTTCACAAGAATTAAGAGCCCAAAATTCATTTCAGTAAACAAATAAATGATTCCAAGAAAGAGGAGAGATCAAAATTACCATGTTTTTTATCTACTGCCTTACATTTGCACAGCAGCCTACAGGGACCCATTTTGCAAGACACAACTTACTTTCTCTCCATCTCTCATCTCATTTTCTTCTGATGTAAATTTTTTCTCTGCCTGGGGAGAGTTCAGCACTCTGCAAAAGGCTCTGTAGCATCTGCCATGGTCCTTTATAATTAAATTTCCTTGCACTGATATTTTAGGACTAATTCTTTAGGTTTGGACTGAAAGCTGGAGGTCAGTTCTTGCCATTTTTAATTATTTCCTTTCATGAAAGATAAAGGAAGACAGGTCCCTCTGATTTTTATCATCACTGACGAATCTTTCTTCAGCTCTTTCTTTGTTCTTAATATTTTGCACATCCTTAAATGAGCCTGAATCATTTGTGCTGGCAGGCTTGCACAAACACATGCACATACCCCCACACAGACACCTCACAGATAGGATCTCTCTTTTTGATTCTTAGCTCCAGATATTTTAAGCTACACTTCACAGACGTTGCTTTTAATATTTAATTTGCCTGGAAATCATTAACGTACTAAACCAAGATTTTTTACTGGTTAAAGTAATAAGTGTTTTAAGTTTCCACCGTAAAAAAGTCTAGACAAAATTCCTGGATGATAAATTGTGCAGAAGAAGGTCTCTGTTTTGTTTTAAATTGCCATTGTACACGTTTCTCATGCTTCGTCTAGTACTTTTTTTTACTTACCATAAAATATCCTCCAAAAAGTACCCATTTAGAATTATTTTGCTATGATTATAGAGTACATCTTAATCCATCAGAAAGTGCACACCAGGGATATATGCTTACATAACTCATGCAATAGTCACCCTTGCTGAACATTAACAGTAGTGGCAATTCTGCTTGGAGATGAGGTCAGATGATCCAGCCATGCTGAAATTGCCAAACTCACCTTTGTATCACCAAACACCTGCCTGGGAGCTGCTGTGGGTGGGGGTGTGCATGGAGGGTTTACAGGGACTGAAGACAACTGGGGGAAAATAATTGGAAATGGAAAAGGGACAAAGTATTTGGGAATGCCACAACACATGTGAGCCAATGGAAACCTAGAGATACTGAGATGGGCATATGAAAGCAAGGCAGGATGCTACACTAAAGCACTTGAACATATGGCCAAAGAGAAATGACAGCCTATGTTTACATATCTTCGATGTGATCAGATAGTAATTGGGATGAGTTTCAGCTCAGAATTGAAGTCCTTGACATCATTTATATTTGATACAAATGTACATGGTCCATAGTTACATATTTAACATACACTTCTGTTTTCAAACACTGTACTAATGTCCATACTACTGAAAGGCCAGAGCTCCAGTAACAGATTTCAGTATTTAAACAGCAGACCATTTTCAGGTATTTTGATGAGTTAAGAACACAATGAGCTGCACAGGCTATGCAGCTGGCACCACAGCAGAGCTCCTTAACACTCAGGTGTGCCCAACCCTTAAAGGTTACCATCACTGAGACACTTAAAAACCCCACAAAGAAGAAGCAGAGGCTGCAGACAGATGTGTTTCCATGGTGAACAATTGGCTTTGACAGGGCTAACCACTGATGGAACAGCAAATACACTTCACAAATATGCTGGGTTTTTACTCTCCACCTGCAGCGTGCAAACTGTAACAGTCATAAAAGGTGGAAAGACAAAATGGAAAGACAACAGATACAGCAAAGGACATTTTTGGGCAGATTGAACTAAATTATACAGAAGCAAACTACAAAGTTGACTGCCTATGATGCCTATAATCACTGCCTGACATCCCTGAAGTGATTATTTATAGCCAATGGTACACTTGCTTTTGGGTTGTTGAAATGTAGTTGTGAGAGAGGGGAAATGTCTGAGTTGCCCAAAAGCTCACCTTCATGAAACCAATGTGAACATCCAGACTCTGTGGGAAATTACTCTCCACAGTTTCACTAAGGACACGGTAGTGATCCAAGGGCAAGTATCACAGTGCATGGATTTCATGGGGTTAGCTGAGGCATTCACATACATAAGGGCAAGAGAAGGAAGGTATCAACATATATGATATGCATAGGAACACTTAATTTTCAGTAATCATCCAAAAAAACCCAGGTGATTTCACAGTAAATATCTCAGGGTTTTTCTCCCTTATTTTGAATGGAAGCAGGCACTTGAAAAGTTTATTGCACCCTGACTAGCTCCTCTTGCATTAGTTAAACACTTTATTGAACACTTGACTTTTCACAGTCAACTTGCCAGGTGATATTAAAATTTTAAAAAATAATAATTTAAAAATAATGAAGATTAAAAATATTTTGTATTTCAAAAATTGCAAAGAAGGATAAGGTAGAAACAGTGTTGGCTCTTCTACTAATTTTATGCAAATGCAACATTAATTTAATCACCAAGGAATTACAAAGGAATCCAGTCAAGGTTAAGAGGAAATACAAAGCTCAGCTTAACTGTTCATGTCTGACTGGAGTGTTGTTAATTCTGTGCAGTAATTATTCAATAGGCTTTCTAATAAATGTGACTTTCCTTGGAATTTTTAAATAGTTAAAATACCTTTGAAAATAATGTTTTTCTTTGCAAAGTGTCATCATTTAGGAATGGTATTTCCCAATTCAGTTCTCCCGAGAACTGAGACTTTCCAAATCACACTGCTAGTCTTTCTCTCCCCTTTCCCCCTCTTCAATCCCCAGCCTGACACAGATGGCCAGAGAGGATAATTGGAGGGACAAAAGGTGAAGATCATGGGTTGAGGTAAGAACAGTTTACTGGAAACAGCAATAAGACAATGAATAATAACAGCAACACTATTAATAACAAAAGTATACAAAAAGAGATAATTATTCACATGCAAAAAAGCAGGCCCCAGGAAAATTAACAGGAAATGCAACCAGAACACATGTCTGAAAGACAGATGTTTTTCAATTTCCTTAGTGTGAGGCAAGGAGAGGAGCTGTAGACTTTATTGAACTGAACTTACTGTCACCTTTCTCATTGCCTGAGGAGCACCAGAGAGTTCATGAAGAAGTAACGTTATACCATGGGCAGCAGGAAGAATTATAGATTGACTAATGTGTAATATACTGGGAACTTGACAGGCCCTTTGCAGAATCCATCCAATATCTTTGTAAAAAAAAAAAAAAGAGAGAGAAATAAAGCTTTGGAGAGGACTACTTTCCCAGTATCTTCTATTTTCTAAACTTTCTGTAATTCAGGAAGACAACCTGAACAAGAAATAAATAAAAATCAGAGGACTTCAAAAATTTTACATTAAAATGTGGTTAAAGTTAATCTAGTATCTTGTATTACACAATCTTGTATAAAAGATTTTTCTATGAAAATATAATTTGCTCATTAAAAAAAGATAAAATACAGGTAAGCATTGAATATTCTCTTTGCTAAATATTACTAACATAGAGCTTAGATATTTCTTATGTAAAACCCATGTGGAAAACAGAGCTGCAAAAAGCTGCCTTGTCTTCAAAACTGAATTCACAGCCATCTTTAAAAGTACCAAGGCTTAACAACCGTATTTGTTGTTTTGCACCTTCTACTGCATTTTTCTTTGTGCCATTTTATGTGCCATTTTATGCCCACAGTGAATACTTCCACTTATTCTAGTACTGGTTTCCAAAAATGTGGCTGCTTCTCCCCAGTGACCCAGTTTTGGCCTTCTCTTTTCCCACCCAAACAATTGCAAAGTTTCCTGAGCTTTGCTCTTGTGTGCTGCTGCGATGGCTCTCATCCAGCCCTGAGGGACACTTCTGCTTACTGCTCACTCATACAGGGTGCTGCCTGGCTTCTGCACAGAGACTGGGATAATTCCCAAAATGTGGCACTTGGCCATACTAACCCCTGCTTTCTTCTTCACACTGACTGAGGTCACTAATATGATCCAGAGACACAATAAATAGCCTAAGTACAGAGCCACATGGTGTCCTGCTATTAAAATTTTGAAGGCAAAACTGACTTTCTGCTCCCACATTTAAATCTTAATTAGCTTTGCACCTATTTTTAAAAATTACCTTTACCTCCTAAGGTACCTGGCAAAGGCTTTGAGACTTCAAACTGCTTTTTGCAGGACATATGATCATTGCAGAGATCATGCTTTGTAGAGTGACACCACTTCCACTTAATGTGTCAGATGTGTAAAATGAAGGTAATGTTTTATTTCTGTACTTGGTCATCTGATGTGAGATCTAATGATTTAGCAAAAAACTAATTAAATGTTTTATAATTGCTAAGCTTTAAAGGAAACCATAACAAATAAACTCTAGAGGACATTAAACATTAATTCATTTAATGTTATATCTTCTTGAGCTACACGATGGTTTGTAGTTTGAGGAAAATATTAATGAAAAGCCAGGCAATCAAAAGTAATTAATATTTTTCAGTAACTCGAGTAATTTTAATTAGAATTAATTTTTGCTTCATTTGGGGATTCAGTAAGAGACTGTGCATTCTTGAAAAATTAAAGAATTTCACTTCTTGCTCTTTCTGTAAAATATTGAATTTTTTCTTGTTATGAGGACTTCAGAACAAGGGAGAAACTAATTGAATATACAGGCACATAAGTTGAAACTATTGCAGAATTCCATGACAAAAATACAATTCCTGCACTTCTGTGCCCCATATGGGCAGGTACGTAGCATTAAACATAGAACAGGAATACTACTTCAGACAAGAAAAGATGAAGTTCATTAGATATTCTAAAAGGTCATCTTCTTAGAAAATCCATGACATGGACTAATATTCCTAGAGGCAAACTCAAATTGCTTCCAGCACTGAAGGAACCTCTGCCACTCTTGGGTGGGCACAAACTAGGACAATGTTTCTGCCTCAAGGAGTTGGCAATATGAAGCCTGAGCCTCTTGTTGGAGCTGTGGATATTATGTCTGAGCTCCTGCCAAGCTTCTGTACAGCTCCTACAAAAAGATCCTTTCTTACATAAAGTACAGCTAAAGTTAACATTGGTATTTGATGCACACTCTGTCCGCTTCATTGTAATGTCAGCCAAGAATCAGATGAATCAGAAGTTGAGAAATGAGGTTAAGTCACAGAGAATCTAAGAGATGAAACAGAAAGATAGTAACAAGAACCGCTCTTCAAAATAATTCAATTTATTTTCTTATTATATAATTTTCTTAGGGGTTTTCTGCCTTAGTTACTTATTCAGGATAAGTAGGCTTCTAGAGATAGAAAAAGAGCTCATGTTGAAATAAACTTTTTTTTAAAGTGCTACATAGTACTGTTATCCTGGTTTTCATTTGTTTGTGTGCAACAGGGTTTCAAAAGATTGTTTCACATAAATTTATAAATCAATATTCTTTTAATGTGAAAACAGGGAAGTTCTATGTAGAAGAACAATGCTACCTGCATTCTCATTGGTAATAACATATATTTTAAAAGTGTGGAAAAGGGAAGAACTTCATTCATCATAGTTGTATGGGAAACAAAATATAAAAGGTATACTTAGGAAGGCAAATAAATAGCAAAGCAAAGTGAAATAAGTCTTGTGTAAGACACAAGGGAAACCACAGGATGAAAAGAGAAACTTGAAAACAAAACTTCCAAGCAGGCTGTTGACTGGTTTAGGTTTATGTCTGTAAAGGTGACATAGAGTGAGTGTGCTCATTCAGAGAAATCAACGCACAAAAATCTCTTCTTGTGTACCACCTCTGAAATTCTTTTCCTTTTTATTTTAGCATATGGACCCTTTTTGGTGAAAAAGTTTGAAGCCCTATTCCTGTTGTTTCTATTGAATTCTTGTCTAGTTACAACCCATAGAGCACTGTAAGCAGTTTTACCACTATTAGCATGGAGCATCTTTGATGTGAATCTTGTACTGTTGACTGCTTAGAAGTCAGTAGAGCCCGTGCTGATGGCCTGCCTTATGATGCTGAAGCATAGATAAAAATATTTAAGCATACTTGGTAAGGATAAAATCAGCCAAAGAATCCTGAAAAACACCTTGGGGTGGGGGAAAAAAGCATTTTTTTCTTTACTTGTTTTTAAACATATATATAGTCCGTATACATTAGTCACCAAAGGACAAGGCTAAATGATTTCCTACACATCTATTTCCCAATTCCTATATGTAAAAGTGATTTCATTTTCTGATAATAAAGAACGTGGAGTGGTGGAAAGTGTTGTATAAATTATACAACTGTCATGTTTCACCATGGCTATCAGCCAAATTAAAACATATGTATACATCTGTATCACTGTAGAATTCAAAGGATGTAGAAGTCTAGGAAAATCTAAATTCTTTGCAGAGCAGAGAGATATCTGTTGCAAGAAATACGTGTTGACTTTCAAAGTCCTCAGTCTACAAAAAAATTGTCAATCTAAATTCAACCATTTTGTGTCTTACAACTTACCTTCAGCAATGTGGGGTTTTTTGTGTAAGATAAGAGCACACTTTTATTACATACAGGTAGGTTACTCATTTTATGAAATAGGAAGTTTTCATTCTACTTTATTAATTTTATTTTAAAATATTTTGTTGGTATGACCATCACTCTACTCTTTTCTCTGAATTTAAATGGAATTCATTCACTGTTATTGTTGCAAAGGGTACACAATAAATAGAAAAATCATGGATAGGAGAAGTATTTCAGAGACCTCAGATTTCATTCATTCTAGAAATTCCTCTCTGGTATCTAAATTCAAATGTGTCAAACTCCCAACAGTAAAAGAAAGTGCAACTATTACATTCTGAGGTATCTCAAATTAGGCTTTTCTTTTATTGTGACAATGAATATTCTCCTCTGGAATGAATACTGGTTTCAACTGATAATCTGTTTAAGAGTGTACTCCATCTGATTGGGTTGTAGTTAATTTTCTTCATGGAAGTCCCTATTGTGTTATGCTTTACCTTCGCAACCTAAACAGTGTTGATAGTGCAATAATATTTTGGCTGTTGCTGGACAGTGCTTGCATTAATGCCTTCTCTGCTCCTGTCTCTGGTCCCCCTGTGGGTAGGTCAGGGTGGAAAACAGTCTGGGAGAGGACTCAGCCAGGACAGCTGGCTCCAAAGACCAAAGAGATACTCCATATGATGTGACACCATGCTCAGCAATGAGGCTGGGCACAGCTTGTCCTAGGCAGGTGTTGCTCAAAAACTGGTTGGGCATCAGTCTGCTGTGATTGCTTTTCCATCAAGTTGGGTTTTTTCCTTTTCTCCTATACTTACGAATATGTCATTACCATGACCCACAAGTCTTCTCAGTTTTGCTTTTCTGATTGCCTCCACTGTCCCACACAAGGGGAGTGGGTGAGCAGCTAGGTGGTTGCTTGGCTACCTGCCAGGGTACTTGCCTGACAACTTGCCACAGGGAGGGTTTCAGACTGTTCTGACAACTAGAGTCAAATGTGTAAAGGCTACTTTCATTAATGTTACTGTTTCCCCCATTATTTAACATCAGGAACAACATCAATACACCTCTCTTTATGGTTACCTGTCTACTTTGCATATCCCACGATCATAATTTCCTCTTTTCTGGTCAACCGTCTATCAACTAGCTATCACTGGGCTTAATCTGCCAAATATCCCAGCGTGTATCTGCTGCCCCTCAGCTCCATGTGCCAATGTGCATCTGCTCGAACACATGAGTTTTAGAACACTACAAATTCAAATTTCAGGTTGCCAATACAGAATCTAAAATACTGCACCCTTCTAATTCATTCTGCTATTTTATATTTATTCAAGGTATTTTCAAAAAACATGCTCTATGCCATCAGGCATCATGTATTTTCGCAAAGGCAGAATGAAACTGGCATAGAGGAAGCATAAATGTTCATTGTGTCCTCTGGCTAATCTAACTAAAATATAAATATATGACACACACAATCTATATGAAATTGGTAATGCTTAGTGATATGTTTCTTCCACAAATATATCACTTGGTATCAGGGAAACTATTTAGCCTCAACCACTTTTACATCCAAGCTGTAATCTCCAAAATCAGTCCATTCATAGCAATGTGTAACCAATTCTCTACTCCTTCTTTCCTCAGTTAATCTTCTCTTAATACTGAAGAAAACTGAAGCTAGAAACAATCTGGCACTTGTTTCTATAGCTCACGGACAAGGAAGAACAGCTCTGACATGGACTCTCTGGGGCTGCTCCTTAAAATGCAAAAATACAGGTTATAGCAATCACCATTTCCTTAGAACTGAGTTTCCAAGGTCCTTTAATTCAGCAGAGGCCACTGAAGGAGAAAATTCTTCTCAAGTTTAAAGTCTAAATCATCTATCTTTTTCCATAGACAATCTGTGTTCTCACAACCCAAACTCTGAAACTAAGGGCAGACCAGGGTTTGCTGAAGGTTGTACTTCAGCTCTATGCTATTAATATCAAACTATTTCCCATATGCTGTCATCAGTAAGCTGACAGCTGACTCTAAATCCTGCTATTGTCTGGTTTACCCTTTCCCTGGCTGGTGCTCTGTAAGCCTTTTCCCACGGTGGGCTCTTCATATCTTCCAAAAACAGATCCATCCCTCATCTTAAATCAATCCCTCTGATCTGAAAACCGAGTTAAAGGATGACATTTTAAGGCTACTCAGTCAGATCACAAGGAAAACCTCAATTGTTTTTATAATGCTTTAACACAAACTAAGCCTTTGAAAAGAAAGGCTCTGTATTTAGCCACATTTCCGTATGATGGAATCATGCTCTTAGTTGCTCGGAGAAGGCTGGAACACATTAGGACAAATCAAGTTCTTACACAATCATAATTTCACCAGCAAAAATTATTTATTGTTTTTTGTCAGGTCTTTTGTTATGACAGTCCTCTACATTTTTTTTCTCCTACATGTTAATTTTTTCTTGATTTTCCTATTCTTTTTTATATTTAATATTATTTATGTAAAAACACATCTTAAAAATTCTACTACACCCTTCCTGCTACTCAGTAATCCAACTAGGATGATATTTGAGAATTTTTTTTAATTCCTGTATGTCATAATTACCACAGCTAGAAACAGAAAAGAGGTTGGTTATATCTTGAGTTACAGTGACTGCAGATCCAAGTTACCTACAAAAATTAAATTGTTGTTCATTTTATAAAATCCTTGGGTCATCTTTTTTTCCAAAAATCTTGCTGTTATCTTTTTATGGTGAGGAAACACCATGTATTATATTAGTTTGAAAAAATTAACATAACCAAAAATGTTACACGAGTAAGTAAAGTTTCTCTACAGTTTAACTTGGCAGTGGTTCTCTGAAATTGCAGAATGCCCACATTCCATCTATAGTGTTGCAAAGGATCCCAGATAGTCATCTTCAGGATGCTGCCTCTTTAAAAGGTTCTAAAAATTTTAAGAACAGAAAATGTTAGTATATTTTATTCTTATATTTTTTATACTATTTTATTTTAGAGCATGTTTTATTCTTCCCAAACAAGTAACAATGTTAGAAGACTTAAACTTCCAATCCCAGAAAAGTGTGTGAGGACAGAACATTCATACAGCAGCACTTTTATATTTCCTATTGGTGATGGAAAGATGCAAAAATAAGTAATGACAATGTATCTGTGTGGGCATGGCTTAGTTATAGAGAAGAATTCTAAGTTTATTAGTTGCCAGGAAACGCAATCTACTTCCACATGTATGGTTCCCTTTCTTTGCATTTTGTCTCATTGGCATTAAGAAATATTAAAAAAAAAAGGCAAGTAAATAAAAAAACCCAAACATAAGAGCACTATTTGCCATGGCCATTAGAGCTATTTCATGAAGTTATATTTAACACATTTTCAGGCTTTGCCACCTGGGGTTTATATTCTGCTTGCTGAGCTGCTTTCTGTGCTGTGTAGAATGTCCTGACAGCAAGATGAAAGAGTGTAAGCCCTGGTGCATTAAAAAATCTGCTCATGTAGCAGAATATGCTTTCAACTCCACGGAATGGCTTTCTCAACAGCTGGTCAGAAGACTGACTGCTGGGCAGGCCTTCCTGCTTTTCAAGTATGAAACAAGAATTCTAATGCATCCTAAGAGCACAGAAGAGCTACAGCCTTACAGGTTAGGAAATTAGGAAAAGCATCACTAGCCAACCATGTGAGACACCCTTCCCCTTATTTAGCACTGGTGAGATCACATCAGGATTGCTGTGTCCAGCGTTGGCCTCCCCAGTACAAGAGGAAGATGGACACACTGAAGTAAGTGTCCAGTGTAGGGCCACTTAGATGGGTGCAGGACTGGAGTGTGTCTGAGGAGAGGCTGAGAGACCTGGGGCAGCTCAGATGGGAAAAGAGAAGGCTCCAGGGGATATTTGAATGTGCATAGAGTCTGGAGCACAAGTCCTATGAGGAGCAGCTGAGGAAGTTATTTAGCCTGGAGAAAAGGAGGCTCAGGGGTGACTTTATCACTCTCTACAACCACCTGAAAGGAGGGTGTAGCCAGGTGGGGTCCTTCTCCCAGGGAACAAGTAACATGACAAGGGGAAATGGCCTCAAGTTGCACCAGAGGAGTTTTAGATTGGATATTAGGAAAAAATTCTTCTCCAGAAGAGTTGTCAAACTGGAACAGGCTGTCCAAGGAAGTGGTTAAGTCAAAATCCCTGAAGGTATTTAAAAGATGTGTAGATGGGGCACTGATGGACATAGTTTAGTTATGGGCTTAATGATCTTAGAGGACCTTTAAAGGACATTTCCAACTTAAGCTATTCTAAAATTCTGTGGGAGTGAGGGAGGGAGGGAGGCAGGAAGGAAGGGAGGGAATGAAGTAGTTGGTTATACCCCTTAACTGGCAGGAGAACCATGCTCCTGAATGAACTGCCACACTAGCCTCACACTAGCCACACCACCCACTCACAAGCAGATAGCCAATGCTCTGTTTTTGAGTTACCCAGGGCTCTTCACATTAAAAGCAAAAACACCTCTGGAGAGCTTCCCTGCACCCCACCATCTCTCCCACATACACTGCCATGGTGCCAGACTACTTCTGAGGATGTCACTTGTCTTCTTGTTCAAAAGCTTTGCAGGTACTCACATTCCCTCTCCTGGCCCCTCCTGGGCACACAGGACTTGGGTGGGGATGGAGAGCAGAGGGACTTCCTGTTTTTCTTTCAACTGAAAGATTTGGCCCAAGAATTTGCATTGCTTGAGTTTGGGTCCTCACATAGGTCTGAAAAATAAAGACAATACAGCAGCCAATCAAAATGTTCACTCTCTTTACAGAGATTTATTGGGAAATCACATTAAATTTCCTTAATCTTGATTTTATATCAATACTTCTTGATCCTACATTAATACGTCATCCAGCCAATAACTGAAAGAAAATAACACTAAATTTTAATCCTCCTAGCTATTCCTGCCTTCAGATTGCTGAGATACCACAGGAGCAGATCTGTCATCCCCTCTCCTGCCTTCTACCAGCCAAAGCTACACTCTATTTTACTTACTGACAATATTTTAAATATGCTAGGAAAAAGAAAAAAGCACCACAACATCAGCTCTGCTAGCTCTGATCTTCTAGAAGTATAGGCTGAGAAATAATACGGGATTTTTTCTCACATTCTCATAGGGGGTTCCCCAGGTATCAATAGTGGGTTCCATGCTGTTCAACATCGTCTTCATGAATGACTTGAATGATGGGATTCAAAGAACCCTCAGGAGGTAAGATGATGATGCTAAACTGTGTGTTGAGGTGGACACAGAAGAGAGAGAAGCCTTACAGAGAGATCTGGCGGGGTTGAAAGTAATACAGTGGGCTAGCAAGAGCAAAACGGTATGAAGTTTAACAAAAGCAAGGGCAAAGTGCTGTACTTGAGTCAGGATAACCAAAGAGCCCAGTACAGACCAGGACGCGTGTGGCTGGGTAGCCACAGAGGCCACGCTGGACAACAAGCTGAACATGAGTCAGCAGAGCAGCAGTAAAAACGCAAATCAGACCCTGGGCTGCATCTTCAGGGGCATTACTAGCAGAAACAGAGATGTGATCATCCTAATCTTAGCACTTGTCATGCTGCATCTGGAATGCTGTGCTCAGTTCTGGCCCCTACAATTCGAGAAAGATGTGGTCAGATGGAGAGAGCTCCAAAGGAGGGCCATGAAGATGACCAAGGGGCTGGAGAACCCGGCCTTTGAAGAAAGATAGAAGGATTCAGGTCTCATCTCCCTGGAGAAGAGGAAACTCAGTGGGAACCTCATCAAAGTTTTTCAGTATTTAAAGGATGTTAGAAACAGAACATAAGCTTTCTCTTTACAAAGAGCTACACAGAGAAGAAAAGGCACAATGAGTACAGCTTTCATTTCAACACAAAAATAATTTTTCATACTGAGAACAATCCTTCACTCCAGGGAACAATATCCTCAGGGATATGGTGGAGTCCCTATCACTGCAGGCTTTCAAGATGCAATTGGACCAGGTGCTGTGTAATCTCATCTAGGCTCCCTTATCCATGAAAAGTTGGATCAGGTGATCTTTCAAGGTTTATATTATGATTCAAGCAAAGGAATCATGATCACAATTAAATCTGTTTTCAATTCATTTTTGTGAATGAGCCCAAGGATGCAACCTGACATTTAGGATAAACTCCAAGGCTTTAGATTACACCATATACTGGTAATTGAGGTGATAAAATAACAGATACTGCTGATAACTCAAATAACTGTACAGATCTTAAACTTTGTAAAAATTAGGATAAAAACAATATTGATGCAAATAAATAAGGATGGCTGGATGGTATTACTGGAAAGTAAGAATATTTATTCTGTTTAGATGAAATTTTTCAAGAAAAAAATAATCCAACAGTAGAGTCTTGACATTTGAGGCTGGGCACCAGAAACCAATGATCTCAAAATGAAAAGCTATGGCCAAGGCATCTTTTGCGGTAGTAAACACAAAAGCCTCATATACAAAGCAGAGAAAAGAGTGGCCATTCGTGTTCTGTGCTCCATACTGCATCTTTAAAATGGCACAGTATTTAGAGTGAATGCTCTGGTCTGTCTTAGGCCACCATCAAGTTAAGCACATATTCTCCAGCAGTCATGACATACTTCTCCTTCAGGGTTAGTGTAGAGAGATACAGCATTGGCCAGTGAGTCTGCAGTACAGCTGTCAAAAAATTTTGAGAACTGCTGCCAATCAGGGGCCAAAAATACCTCAAGGAAAAGTGTGTGACAGATCTTTGGGATCCTTTCTGCCCCCACAGAAAGAGGCATTAAGAGACTTACAGAGAATGGGCATCGGTAGAAGCAAAAGTTGAAAGATATCCAAGGAAAATAAATCAAAAAATACAGATGCCAAATAATACTGTTAGGCATCTACATCTACATCTTAGGTTTTACTGACATATTCAAAATTGAAGCTCCATTACTAGCAGAAACTTTCAATTGTATGTTTCTGCAAAATTATGGCAAATCTGTATTTATTTCACTTTGAAAAATAATAAAATTTAGATATCAAAAGCACCTTTAACACTACTGTCTTTGCCAGACATTTGCCATCCTTTCTTAAACATATTGGTGACATCTTCTTTTAAAGATAAATGGATTAAAAGGCATTGGAGATAAATACAGAATTATCAACCAAATGAGATTGCCTGCACCAACTTTTCCTTCTGTCATCTACAGTGCTTTCGATACTTTAAAATGCTTCAACTAAAAAAAAGGCAAACACCACCACCACAACAAAAATAGCAACAGCAAAACAAAGCAACAAAAAAACCAAACACTTTTAGAGCAGTTAACTTTTATGGGATAACATAAGACACAAGCAAATACATCTTCAATCTCTACTGTTGATGGTAGGAAATGGAACAGAGAGAAAAACACACTAAACAGAAAACACATTTACAAATGAAATGTTCTCAGAAGGAAATCTCCACACATTTTACACATAATAGAAAATATTTTCGTGAAAATAATGCTGTGAAGATTAGGAAGGCACCAGTCAGGCATATTATTATTAAAGAAATTGAAAAACAGCTATCAAACAGACCATGCACAAGTAGCTGAATAAAGGATTTTGTTATTTTAGAAGGCAGCTGTTAAGAAAAAAGGACACAGTAGGAAATAACATCTAGACACTAAAAAAAGAAATAGCCCAATGTCAAAGTGGTACTCACAGCTGCATTTTATTTTTTCATATAAAATGAAAACACTGACAAAAAGCATGGGGAAGGAGAATTATGTAAACGTATGTATTTGAAAAAAAAAAAGAAAGAAAACAAACAGGTAGGAAAGAGAGAATAGGTAATTCAGAGAGGAAAGAAGATAGCCAAAATATCTTCTCAGCTCACTATTATTAAGCAGGCACAGACGGAATTGTACACCACTGTGGACTGTGATCAACAGCAGTGTGAAATGTATGTTGAGGTGATTTGGGGATCAGTGACTTCAGAGAAAGTCTGAAGAATGTTTCTCAGGAACTAAATATAACCTTTTTTATCTCTTCTGTCAACTTTTTTATAGTTGTGCTATCTCCAATGAATATATAAATGCATGCAATAAAATGTGGACACCTGATGAGAATAAAGAATATATCCAAACAATAAAAGATAAAAATAATAGCCCAGTGCAGGAACTGAGCATCACAACATAAGGCAGACATGCCCTCTGGGCTGAAAACTGTTGATCAGAGGGGTCAAGGTACAGCCTTTCTTCACAGGCAGGCTGAAAGCAGCCCCTTTTTATTAGATTCACTTTTCTATTTGATTTTAATTGATTCTGTTTGCTGAACTCATTCCTTTTGGGAACAATGTTAGTCTTCTAAAAGCCATAGAAATGAGTTCAAGACAAAATAATCACAATTTTATCACTGCTGGAAAGAAGTGGTATAATTTTCTAACTGCCTTTGTCAAATCAAAAATGAATCCTCAGTTCTATCAACTGCAAACTGCAGGTGCAGATGTAATAAAATCTCCACAAGATTCAACCATTCTGGTCCACCTTTCTTACTGACAATACCTTGTTTTTAGACGAGAAGATGCAGGCATGCTGCAAGATATACAGCTGCTTGAAAAGCAAGCTGCAGCAGAGACAGGCTTAGCAAAAGCTCCAGCAGCTCCTGGTGGCTTGGGGAAGGATAACTATCAGTAGCTGACAACAAAGTTTCTGCTTGGTATTTCATCTGTGGTAATTTAAAAAGCCCAGACAGGAAATCTAATCTGAAATTGGGTCAAGACACCGAGGTACAGCATGGAGAGCAAAAGCACAGGACTTGGACTGGTGCTTTCATACCAGATCCTGAATATAACTGCACCCACATCCAGGTGATACTCTCATCACATCTGGTGCTGCAGTGAAGTGCTCTAATTTTTTCCCTGTCATTGCTCAAAGCCATCTAAGCTATACCACTGATTTATTTTTTAGGCTTGCAACAGCAAAACTCCAGGATAATGGAAAATTGGGTATGAAAATTCTGATTAAAAAATCCTGAATTGTATTCTGGCCATTTTCAAATGCATGCTAAATACCTCAGACTGCTGTAGGAAAGGCTTGGAGTCTTTCATTACTCTGGTAGTCTCTACTGTATGCTATGTCAGATGGGACTCTCAGAGGTAAGGGCTCAAGTTTTTTGAATTGTCTAATGAGTTCCCAAAGAATATACCTATTTTCACTGGAAGTAGTTCAAACAATCAAAGACAAGAATTTATTAGTAGAAACAAAAAAAAAAAAAAAACAAAAAAAAACCAACCAAATGAAACAGCACTGATAAGATGCTTTTGACAGGCATAGGAAGAGGAGACAGTAGTGCTGCACAATGGGAGGCAAACGCTTTTTCAAGGAGATGGGAGGCCATATGCTTGAAAACCAGGCTCAAAAAGCCATTGGTTTTCATGTGAATAATATCTTGGAAGCGCACTCTTGCATACAAAATCTGACCAGAAACTGCAGAGAAAGGCAGATTCGCTGAGAACTTCAGCAAGTAAGGTAGGGTAGCTGAAAAGGGGATTTTTCCCTCAAAAATTTTTACTGTCCAGGACAGGTTGTTTCTTGGGCTAATCATGGCAGAACCAAAATTAATGTCTGAGTGACTCCTCCCAGAACCGACTAGTTTTCAATTTTTCCCTGTTAAAGAAAACCAGCTTTATGAATGAAGTATAAAGAATTCAGAATAGATGATTTTGAATTTGAAGAGGGTTTCTCAAATCTGAACAACATCATCTTGTGAAACTGTACTGTTCAGATAAGTTTTTCAAATCAGCCTGGTATACTCAAGATTTCAGAGTCCACCATGACAGGAGTCTCTACTCAGTGTAACAAAAAATCTGGATTAGTCTAAATGGGAGTTTACTTAGTGTTGATTTTTACAGTTTCTGTTTTCCAGGGAAAATATTTCATTTCAACTCCATAAATCCTGCTCATACAGCCAGCACTTGTGGGAGGTCTCATCTTGGCCAAGTATGTGGTGGTAGCTGACATTCATACAGCAGCAAATCTCACCAGGACTTTGGGAGGGAGATCTTTACATCGTTTTCAGCCTGTGGGCTTTCCGTATTTAGACAGAAGAAAGGCACAACCACAGGCTCAGCCTTGAGGAAGAAGCTGGGAACGTTTTTGCTCAAACTGTCTAGCACTCCAGTCAGACAAAGGAAGATTTTTGGTGAGTCATAGTGATGCAAATTGTAACTGAACAAGTAATCTGAAAGACATCGTTATGAATAACAAAAAGCAAATACTATCGAATGAAGTTTTCCATGGCAACTAGCCTAGTCACAAAATACCCACAATATTTCAAGTTAAAATACAGCTGAGCAACAGAATACACTTTTACTTTGTAGTCTACCACCAAGTCACAAATAGGCATAGAAGTGCACACAGAAGATACAGAGGGTTCTGATCAGTTCATTAGAAACACTAAATCACTTCTGTAAAGTCAAAACTTCCTTTCTTCTAAAGCTGGAGTATCTTTCCTCTAAATATATTTCCTGACAGAACCAATGGGAAAAAGGTAAAAGCAAGTGAACATACATAAATAAACCAATATTTACAGAATTTCCTAATATTGTTCTTCCAGAATAAGGTGAACCAAAAAAATTGCTGCCAAAATAACCCTATGCAAGAGTATCAGCAACACAGCAGTATTAACTCCCAGCAACATGTAATTAGCACTTATTACTCTGGTCCTCCTATGTGAAAAATCTCATGGTCTAGGGAAATGTGTTTTGG
The DNA here is from genome assembly GCF_008360975.1 of Lichenostomus cassidix. Lineage (NCBI taxonomy): Eukaryota > Metazoa > Chordata > Aves > Passeriformes > Meliphagidae > Lichenostomus > Lichenostomus cassidix. The sequence goes on from NC_139511.1 coordinate 32,666,931, forward strand.
GGTCTATTTTCTACTATTGTTATAACCTTACAGCTTTTATTTTTATTTTAATTTGAAAGCTTCATTGTGGACCTTCTTCAGCCCCTTGTACTACAGATTTGCTTATGGTTGATCTGTGCTTTTGAGAGAACTGGTGAAATCAGACCTTCAGATGAATAAAAAGACTATTACTGTTCAGCTTTCCCACTTCTTTTCCTCAGGTTTGTCTTTCATACTTCTAAAGTTTACTCTTTTTATTTGATTTTCTGAGTTTGCACCCAATATTTGGTTGTGGATAATCTTTCTTCTTACACATTTTTGGCATTTTCTTCTAGTAGGTCTTCATAAAGAATCGTCATTTAATTTTTAAGACAGTGGTCCAAAATAAACACCCTAACTCATGTTCTCAGCCTACCATTCTGATTTGCTTACAAGATGCTTAGGCTTTATGTTCTGCATATCATATTCATTTTGTGATGCCAAATCTATGCTGTATTTAGCTCTGGCATTAGCTCTCAGTGCAACAGGATTGTAATTGTCTCTAACCCCACAGTCAAGGCAAATTGCAAAGCAATTTCAAGTATTGCACCCTAAGCCTCAAGCTGTCATTACTGCTGTTCTTGTCATTGTTTTCCTTTTCCCTCCATTGGTAAGCCTGTTGTTATTGCAATTTGAGATTTCACATGGCCCTCTAAGGCCCTCCATCCACACCCCCAGCCTCAAGAGCTCTAAAAATATAAACTAATGTATAAACAAAACTAGAGCCATCACCAAACCAAAAAAGAAAAAGCTAAGAACTCTAATCCTAACTTTATCTTTGACTTTTTCTGGACTTGGTGTTAAGCCCTCGCATTTGTTTCTGTTCCCTGGTCTATAATGGTCTAAGAGATGCCTTTAAGTTCTCTTGGAGTTGAGTATATTAATATTATCAAAATTTATTTCTCCCTTTGTTCTTTTTCACAAACTGCAACCAAATTCATTCATTATTCAGAATGATTCACAGTTTCCTTCAGTGACTAATTCTTAACCAACCCATAAATCTCAAATACTAAAAGAATAGTACAGAAGCAAATATGCTGTCTGAAACTCTTTCCAGGCTGGTTAGCTCCACAAGCAAATAAATTAGAAAAGACAAAAGAATCTCAAGTTTTATAGATTTTTTTTTGGTGGAGAGCAAGATCAGAATGCTCAGGGTTTTGTGGCATGACTAAGCAGTTAGTATATTATTTCAACCCACTGCAGATGTGGTCCTCCTTTTCCAGAGAGCCTCTACCCCAAACCAAGGTGTAAGATATTTTTTGGTGCAATTTCCATCTGACGGTTATAAACCCATGACACTTGATCTTGAAATGAAATAACTGAAAGTGAAAATTACACAGATTCCAAGCAGTATTTTTAAGAAATACACACCCTCAGTAACCAGCCAACAGATTTATTCAGCACAGCATTTTTCCCCTGGGTACCAATGAACCAACAAAGTCCAGATGCTGCAGTCCTGTCTTCATCCAGACCACGCAGACATCACTCCACCAGGCATTAGCAGCACAACAGGTCTCTGAAAGTATGCTGCTTTCTAAGATGATTCTAAGATGGGATCTCTACAAGTCTGATGGAGGACAAAGTCAGAATTCACAGTGACCATGGTAGACTGAAAACATGGTCAAAAAAAAAACAAAAGAAAAAGAGGATTCAGCTCAGTTAGCTGATTATACAGCGCTGTAATTTGGGGGAATTACCATTTTCACAAACAGGAAATACCATATGGTAAAGGACTGACAAGGTAACAAGTCTTCAAGACAGATTTCAGGAACTACAACAGGCTACAAATTGCAGGTGAATGAGCAGTGAGATGCTATTAGAAAATATATTTTTTTTTTAAAGTCAAATATTAGAAAAACATTTAAATGGCAAAAACATTATCAGACACCAGAATTTTTTCATTCTACTCAGTACTAATAAGACTAGAGTTCAAGTCTAATGCTCAGTTTTAGGTACTGCACTTCAAAAACCAAGCATATCAAACTGGAGACAATCCAGACTGGAGAAGAGGGAATGATGAGGCATCTGCAAAACACAAGCAATTAAGACTAAAATATTTGGGTTTGTTTAGTCTAAAATTCAAAAGATTTCATGAGCCTGGGGTGCAGAAGGGTGGAGAAGGACAAGGCTTGAGGGAAAATGATGACAGTCTTTAAATATGTAAGAGGCTAATTCAAATGGGAAAGAAAAAAATCCTATACACTCTTTTCTATGGTGGCAACAGCAAATAAAATAGGCTTGTGGTGTAAGAAAAGATACTGAAGTTTAACTTAATGAAAAGAAAAAAAAGAAATCTAAGGTAGGAAAGTACTGTGATATATGTCAAAAGGATAGGATTTCTCACTGAAAAACTAAAGATTTTGAATGAAAAAATTAAACAAATACCTGTCTAGAGTAGATGAACTTTTCTAGTCCTTTAAAGTATTCTTTTCTGTCACAATGATCATCTGTGCTACACAGACAATCTCTTGTGACCTCACAAACTGACTTCACTACAGTTCTGTGCCTGTATTTAATTTCATTTATTTGCAAGTATTTAGCTACTTATTAAGCCTTAGGTCAATTACATAAATAAATTGTGTAAAAAATGTAATAAAAGAAATGCAATATCTGTCTCTGAAGACAACAGGAACATGAGCTAAGTAAGTAAATGTTCAAGACATCTACTGTTATTCCCATTGCCCAAATAGTTATCACAAATTTCTTGCTATGTTATCAGTCTGTAATGAGAATTGTAATAAGTTACATTTTTCAGGGTTGTTTGACATGTGAACATATAAAACATAGCCTCTTACTTTGATATACCAGCCTCCTCAAAAGTTCATGCCTCAGTAAATCTTTCTTCATAAATTAATTCCCAATCCACTCCCCTCCCTCCAGAAAAAAACTCTTTGTATAGAAGAAAAACTACCTTTCTGACATTTTAATGCATACCTCTTTCCTGAGACAGATTATTTACTCCTGTATCAAGAAAATTTGCAGCAGTATTCTTTGTATCCAATGTCATGACAAAGTTCAAGGAATAGAGAAGACATTACTGACTTGCAAGATTGTCATGACAGCCACCAAACAAAATTTTTTTATCTGTTCTTTGACAGGGATATAGTGGATGGAAAATAACAAAAAGAAATCTCAAGTATCTGATAAATCTTTTATAGCATGTCAATTAAGTCATCTTGGCAAGAACTGAGGAGATCAGAGCTCTGCTCCTGATTCTGACAACAATCAAATTATCTTGATCAATATTTTTCACAGCACTCTTGTATTTCATTAATGTAGATTACATAAATCGTTTGGAACACTTTTTTTACAGGTATGTAAAGTGACAATTTAGTTGAGTTCAGCCAGGCACTGCAGTAATGCCACTGAATAATTAATTTTTAGGGTATATAGAGATCCCTGTGAAGATATATAGGTAGTGACCTCCCATGGATTCCAAACATTAACAGCACTGACTATTCCTTAAAACAAAAACAACAGGAAAATATCAAAACTGCTAATCTTTGATAAGCATGACATGGCAAAATAAACACTTATTGATTACTGTTCACAAGTGCCCACAAGGCTTCTGGATTAAATATTGATAATTCTTTCTGCAGACAAACACAGTTATAACTATTTTTCAGAAGATGGTAGTGGATCAATACTTATTTTACAGATACTTGTTATGCTAATCTCTTTACAGTCATATTCAATGAGCAACAGGTATTGATCATCCATAAATTAATGCACTACCTAGTAACACCCAGTATATATATTTAATATAATTGACTTATAACTTACTTGTTTTGTTAAGTTACTTTAAAAAAATAAAAAAGGAAGGGGTGGAAAAAAGAAAAACTTGACAGCAACTTCTGGCTGTGATTCACCCCTGGTTAGGGAGCAACAATGCAAGTAGTCATTGGGAAAGACAGAACAGGTGCTTATGGGTCTGATAGACTCTAAGTGAAATTCCCACTGAAACTGGGAGCTTGCATAAACTTATATAAGACAAGGACTACCCTATCAAAGCTTAAACTCTGGTGCCACTAGTAATCACATGGAATAGTCTAGACAAAACATAACCTATGACACAGAACAATATGCAATTTTTGATAGCTTTACTTTTGTTTGTACACTCTGCTTAGTTCTGAAGTGATCACCAGTTATTCTCTAGTCCCTGTAGCTAAGAAACTGAACAGGTTAGAGTACCCATTGCATAACTTCCCTTTGGAGCCTCCCACTTCAATCCAGTCCGTTGGCTTCAGGGCATAAAGAGCCATGTTTGCTGTTCTTAGAATAATGGTTTTGACTGTCATAAGTAGAGTCAATAGAAATTAGATCATCATCTTTCACAGCTGCAGGCTTAGAGCAAATACTGCTTTTCAGCCATCCCTATGCTCTCTTATCCTCAAGCAGCCAAATAAGGTCAAAACTGATAAAATAAGAGTAGCTGGCTTCCTGTTACAACCACTGACTCACAAAAACTGTACAAACCCAAAGGATTCACAAAATGACAAAGAAAAAATCAATGGGTTTTTTTCTGGAGGAAGAAAATTATACTTAAAAAAATTACAGTAATACATTGTTTTATTTTTAAAAAATAATTTCACATATTTTTGCAAAGATATTTATTCTCATTGCTTACTTTAGTCATTTTCACATTCAGGCTGAGGAAGAAACTACATATAGAGCCTTGGAGTTGAGTCAATGAGACTGAAATGTCCTGCCAGGCTGGACGAAGTAAGGGCTCCCTTTTAAGTTCTATCTCATTCAATTCACAGCACATTGTTCATTCCAATTGGTGTAAAAGCAAACAAACTATAGGTGTTTTGTGATGAACTCCTAATACATGATTTCTCTAATTCCTTCATGTACTTTTTTCCCCATAGTTCGGGGGCTAAGTTACAGCTTCTGTGAATACATATTAGTCAGGACAGGAGCTACCCCACTTGCTCTAAGTAATTTCAATTTAATATACCCAAGTGCCATTTATTAAAAGGCTAAAAGGTTTCCATCAGGGTAATTACTTTTTATAGGTATTAGATCCTAAAGACTTAATTTCTTCTCTATTCTTATTGTGTTTTTATAGTACTATAGGTTTTCTGAATATTTAAAAGTTTCATGGGTTGTGTTGTATCTTCAAAACGTAGAAAAGTGATGGCATTTTCTGTCTGTGCCACAACCCCAATTGTTGCTTTTACTGTAACTAATATGATTGGTATTCTATTTATTTCCATTAGCATTTCTTCTCACAGTGCTGTTATTTGACTGTAATTCTCAGATAAATAATCCAAAAAGTGCTTGTGAAGAAAGGCAAACAGAGTAACAGAAAGTGCTAGTTTGGAAGTAAACCAGCGGAAGAATTGACCCCACACAAATATATTGTGAGAGATTCCCAGTCAGAATTACAATTTAATAGGAAAAATTAAAGTAAAGGCAATAATACAGAAATGCCAGCTTAAACTGACAGAGTCAGAACACAACCTGCCACCATGCTGGTCAGGATGGTGATAGGAGCTCAATTAAATGGTGGTTGCAGTCTCCTTGGAGTGATGGATGTGGTCTAGTTGAAGTGGTGATCCTGAAGAAAGATCTGGTGTGTCTGGAGGCCCAGTGGTGACTCTCGAGCTCTCCTCCTCTGGGAATCCAGTGGAAGTGGTGGTCCAGTGTTCCAAAGACTCAGTTGATATGCAGGTAGGAATGTTCAGTTCCTCCTCTCTGGGCAGGGCATCTCACAATGGGATGATGTAATCTCGAGAGTCACTCCTAGAGACCTTGATGGCCCATTGGCAGAGATAGTCACCCAAATGGTGTTATCAGGGCTGGGTCATGCTGAAGATAGAAACCACTGACCCACCTGTTCTTAACAGCTTATGGAGATGGTAATAGAATACAAATTTTTGGTTACACCTTCCATGTAATCTAAGACAGAATTTCACTCGGGTCTGTAAACAGTTTGGAGTCAGCTCTTGGAAAAGGCACTTGATCTCATATTTTTACAACAGAATCTCCTCACCACATAACTGAGCCTACATAAAGCATGTTTCCCATTATGTGCAGCACAGAAAAGAGGTTTCTTTGCTAATCTAAACAGTTGAGGAGATGTCAGCAGTTCTGTGAGGGAAAAACAGCTAAGTGACCTTTTCTAGTTGAAAGTTTGCTGCCATGCTGTGTACCAACAATTCTGAAAACACAGCCAGAATTGTTGTGATTAAACTAAAAGCAGAAAAGGAAGCAAGAGCCAGCTGGAGATACTGAGAACCTTCTGCTAGGTGATAGAGACATCCACAATCTGACATATTCCAGCCTTCAGCAGCCGAAGGCTGCACACAGGCCAGCATGAAGTATTACATGTTGACAGAGCATACTTCTTCAGATTTCATCTCAACCCTGCCAAGCAACTGAGATCTGTAATGTGGGCTGAATGGGTACACTTGATCTAAAGGAGAATATCACACTTGTGAATAGAGGGGTTTAAGAGGGCTTTAAGCCAGGAGTCTCAAGTTCATGGGATATTTCCATTATCTCTGTACATGCTCTGTGAGCTGTCGCTTATTAACACTTTCATTAGATATACTCAATTTTGAAGCATCAAAATGTACTTGGCAGAAGTAAACACATGCTGACATCTTTGACTTTAAACTGTGAGTCAAGAACTAAATATGAGTATTAAGAAGCAGCTCTATGTCATTAAGTTGCCCATTTAGAACACTTTGTGAACAATTCAACAGTCCTAGTATTAACACTCTCTAATAGATCATGCTACAGTTGTAGCTTTTCTCAGCTATTCATCACAGAGGTACATGACTGCACATTTCTTTGGACCATTTCATCTAACAACTTAGCTGTCCTCAGTTCACTTTTAAATTGCTCACGTAGCTCCTTCTGTGTTTCTGTCTTTGGTCTCGCTTTACAAGAAAATGAAATCTGAATTATCCGTTCTAATTGTGGGAAATTTAATATTTCTCTTGCAAGCATTAGTATTTCTGCATTACAACTAGCAAAAAGCATGGAGGAATAAAGACCAGATGAGAAGGCATACAGAAATTCTCAAGAATCCGCGATGTTGTGTTTTCATTAGCTTCTCTAAACCATCTGAGCCAACATGGAGATATTTTAATGGATATGAAAAGAGGGATCAGGTCTCAGATGCATCACTAGATTTTATCTTGTCTAGTACTCAGACATGGGTTTAATGCCTAATCAACATCAAGATTTGTGTTTGGCTTTGGCAGAATTAAAATTTTACAATGGTACTTTGAAGCTTTGCAGTTAAACCTGTGGTTTAGCACTGTGAAAATCTAAGCTCTGTTCTGCCCAGCTCAGTTCAATTCCTGTCTGAGCTCCAGCAAGCCCCTGAGCTGCCTTCCACCTTGGCACACTGCCTGGCTTGAGACAGAGTCTGCCTTGTTTGTTCAGTATAAATTCCTGAAACCCAAGATTCCCACTGTGTGTTTTCTATCACAAGGGGACCCTGATGTTGCTTGGAACCTCGTAAATCTGAAAAAAATGCACATTCTCCTGAGCAGTGAAACCTTACAGACATGCTGTCCTTGTAAGGTATTAGCTTAGAGACATAAACTGGAAAAAAAGGTCTCTCTGAGTTTACAGAAGTAGAAACAGATTGTACAAGTGACTGTGCAACCAGAGAAGTGAATCTCTCAATTTGACTAAAATTAGGAAGGGGGCTTACCTCTCAAGTTCCCATTTTAGAATATTGCTATTTTAAAATGCAATCTTTCAGTACTATTGTTAGCTAAGACAAGGGACAGCATTTCTGTCTTATATGTATCACTTGAAGTATGTGTTACTACCTAAAAAAAAGAAGAGGTAAAATGGAAAAGGAAAAAAAAACACTGAGGTTTTCAATTGATAGAGTTAAGGGTAGGCGTGGGAGGAAGATAGGCTGCAGCCTCACTGGTTATGTTTTTCAGAAGTGACCATATGTAAGTGATTACAACAACACATCCTGAAGACCATATCTGATGGTACATACAATATACCACATATGATTTGCAAATAGTATATGGTTCTATGCTTTTAGTCTGTCTCAGATTTTGAACACCAGCAATTTGTTCTAGAGCTGATAAAGCCATATCTTCAGGATATGAAGAATGAAAATATTAATTCAAGAAGGTAATATTTCTAAATTCTTCATGTTGGAATTAATTAGCATTATAAAGTAAGAGGAGGAAGTTGATAGTAAAAGTAACTCCTTGGAGATAACATGAAGTCAGACTTTGTCACTCCACTAAGTAAGTCAGTAAAAACGTTCTCATATACTTAAAGACAAAGATACTGTCTGAAGGCTGGCAGACTAGCAAAGGGGAAAGTAATCACAATACAGCAGGAAATGGATCTTCAATTTTTGTGGATCATCTGTAAACATCTTCAATACTGCTATCTCCTCTACAAAACTGCAGGAAATGTCTAGGAATGGTTAATCAACTCAGCCAAGGTTGAGAGGATGCAGGAATAGACCTCATGGCATCTGACTGTCTGTCAGCTGATCTATAAATTTGATATTATATCACCTTACCTGAAAAATCGTCTGAGGCCATTGACCTAGACAGAAAACACTAAAGTTCTTGAGAAGCAGTTCAAAACAGGCTTTGCTCTGCTCTTGGGTAGTTTGAGAATGCTGTGGCAAGAACCTTAAGCACTATAATTTGGTGCCAATAAGTTAGACTTGCGACAAAAATAAAAAAAATTTAGATGTTCATTGCGCAGATTAACTGAAAAAATTAGCTCAGTTATGTGATGTTTTGTCCAGCTTTACACTTAGGGCTCTTAGTTCTTTAATCTTTCCCTGACAACTAGCCTGGAGAAGCACAGCCCCAGTTCCCACAGAGAATGAATGTCTCTGTGATATATTTGTGGGGATGTTACTGGAGTATCTCTACTAAAAATTTGAGAAAAGTACCTCACAGGTAAAAGAATAACTCTAGTTTTCAACACTGCAAAAGCACACGGTGCTGAATGAGTCATTTCTAGGAAATCAAGCCCAGAATATGTGGCACCATAAATAGCAGCTCAACAGAAGCTCACACATCATCAAACATCTTTCACTGGTGGCCTCAAACCTGACTAAAACCTCTGGAGAGTACCACACCATAACTGAAAACTATATTCCCCAATGAGGCGATATGGATTAACCTACAGGAATTTTGTGGAGAGATGAAACAGATGAAAAGTCTAACAAGGGTTAGAATTAGATTAAATTTGTGGCAAACTATTGTTTTGTGTGACAGGGGATTAACAGCAAGGGACCCTAATATCAGAGATGTTTTTGATAGAAAAAAATTATGATTGGAGTAGTTTAACTGTAAATGTAAGAAAAATCCAAGTGCTAGAAAAATCCCAAGACCAGACTCACTGGGGAGATGCCATCTGAGGGTTCCTTGGGCTGAGGTTCAAGTGGCTTTTCTTTATTGAATAAAGGGCCTGAGAAGCTTCTGATAAATTTGAGAAAAGCCACTCAGGCAACAAAATAGCCAACGAGGCCTCTGTGAACTGTGACCATGACTGACACTGCACAGTTAGATGGTAGCAATAAATCACTGCATCAATACAGTAACTGGTTTACTTAGTACCTAATTTGCAGCCACATTTCAAATCTCAGCCTAAGAGTTACATCTGGGGTAGTATGTGGTCATTGCATAAAACAAAATATGTTGAAGTTCTTTCGTTTACAAAGCATAAAAAAATTAAATATTTGGTTTTGGCTTAATAATGACATATTGTTGGTCTGAATATAGAAATTTCTGGACATATTTGTCAAATTTCCAACAGCTAAAGGGACAGGTTCAGGCCTTTTCACGTACCTTTTTTTTTCTGTTTGATTTCCAAGATCATTCTCTCTGACACAACAAAACTGTAAATGTAATTCCAAATGGTGAAGAACTGAAAAGCTTGGAGAATATTTGCAAATCTAAATTTTAAGCTCAATTAAATGAATTGGTTTATTGGGCTTTATCACCAACAAACACTTAAATACAAATTTGCTTGTGTAGGGAAACTAACTAAAAAGGCAATAAAAGAAATATGAGAAGAAATAAACTTATGACTGCACATTAAACACCTTCCAACCAAACAAAAACAAGGATGGAAATTACCCTACAGTGATTTGCACAGTTCGGCTGTGCAAACAGCTCTTCTGGTCTCTGAGCCTCTGAGTGTTTCCCAGAGTACAGAGATTTCACTGAGAGGAGCACAGGTGAAATGAAGAGCCCACAGGATAGAGAACAAGTGAAAGAAAGTGATTTAATTTGTACAAAAATTCTGCAAATCTGCCATTTCATCTTAAAACAAATAATTTTGAAATGCAAAAGGAGAAATCAGGAAAAAGAAGACATTTAAATTGAATTAAGCTACCAAAACAGTATCAGAGCCATGAAAAATAGGATAGGTCAGAAAACTTTGCAGGAGGAGTCTGACAAACTGCCATAACAAACAGGAATTGAACTTTGTCTCTTGATTCCAAATACACAGTCTATCACAATCCTGCCTGTCATCTGGTGAGGTCAAGAGTCTCTGTGTTCAGTTGTTAATTTTCTACCCCTCTTGGCTTCTACCAGGAGTTATTTAAATTGATGTTGTGTTTACCCAGGCACAAATGATAACCATCAAAACATTTTCATCCTGATAGGTTCATGCATGTGGTATGGAAGACTAATGTGCTGGAAGTAATGCTGTTTATAAAAGTTAACATTTAATAAAATCCTCTGAGCGATGTATAGACTAGCAATACTTTGTGTGCTTCTAGGAAAGTGCAATCAACAAATTGGGCTCTGCTCAAGAAGGAACGAAATGCTCATAACGCAGGCATGGAATAAGCTGTTTTAAGATATTTAAAAAAATCTTTTCTGAGCCTAAGTGTTCCAGCTGATTGCAATGATCTTGTATTAAGAAGTTTTACATGGCGTATTGGGTTTTTGTGGCAAATTTTCTATAGCAGGGGGCTACAGAAGTGGATTCTATGAGAAGCTGCCAGAAGCTTGCCCTGTGCCCAAGACAGACCCCCCACTGGCCAAGGTCAAGCCCATCAGCAATGCTGGTACTGTCTCTGGAATAATGTATTTAAGAAGGAGGGGAAAAGCTGTGCATCAACAATCACAGAGGGAGAAGGGAGAAGTACAAGTGAGAGCAAAGCCCTGCAGACACCAAGGTCAGTGCAGAAGGAGGGGCAGGAGGTGCTCCAGGTGCTGGAGCAGACATTTCCCTGCAGCCATGGTGCAGCCCATGGTAAAGCAGCTGTGCTCTGCAGCCTGTGGGGGTTCACAGCAGAGCAGAGATCCACCTGCAGCCTGTGGAGGACCCAACTCTGGAGAAGGTGCACGCATCTGAAGGTGATTGTGACCTCCTGGGAAACCTGTGCTGGAGTAGGCAGGACCCATGGAGAGAGGAGCCCAGGCTGGAGCAGATTTGCTGACAAGACTTGTGACCATGTGGGGTCCCATGACAGAGCAGCCTTTTCCTGAAGGATGGCACACTGTGGAAGGGATCCACACTGGAGCAATTTGTGAAGAGCTGCAGCCTTCCCTGAGGGAAGGGCTCACACTGGAGAAGTTCATGGAAAACTGTCTCCTGTGGGAGGGACCCCACACTGGAGCAAGGAGAGCAAGGAGCAAGAGGAGAGAGGAGTGGCAGAGACGTTTGATGAACTGACCACAACCCCCGTTGCCTCTCTGTCCCCCTGTGTTGAGGAGGAGAAAATCATGAATGAAGCTGAGACAGGGAAGAAGGGAAGGTGGCGGGGGGAAGGTGTTTTAAGATTTGGTTTGTACTTCTCATTATCCTACTCTGATTTGATTGGAAATAAACTAATTTCTCCAAGTTGAGCCTGTTTTGCCCATGACAGTAACTGAGTGATCCCACTCTGTCGTTATCTCAATCCACAAGCCTTTGGCTGTATTTTCTCCACCCCATCCAGCTGAGGAGCAGAGGGATAGGTGGGCACCTGGTGTCCAGCCAGGGCCAACCCACCACATGTGACAAAACAGAGTTAAAACAGACAACTTACTATTTTAAATAAGCAAAAGAGCTGCTGGGCAGCAGCAGGTAGCTCAGAGAACCGACTAACAATGGCATTTTAAATTTATAAAATCATTTATATCCCAGAGGATTTCAAAACACTTGGGGAGCATTTTGTTCATTACAGGAGGGAATAAAGCTCCAAGGATACCTTGTATACCCTTCATAATAAGCAACAAATAAAACCAGATCATAAGCAATTTCTGTGTGTTTTGTAAATACTGGCATGTTTAGCTCTAAATAGCTTTAGTTGCACAGCTGTAAATTTAGTAAACCCATCTTAATCATGAAATACATAATGAGTAAAAACACTTAATTAGTACATCTCCCTCAGAAATTATTTACCTAATGAGATGTAATTGCGGTGAATGCCATTTAATTGGAACACTATTAGCATATGTTCCATACCATGGAACTCACTCAGCCATTACCAAGGACATTCTGTGGTGGTTAACCAGGTGTTAAAATTACCGCAAAATTTTAACTTTCCGCCAACTGATATACAACTCACAAAAAAACCCAAACCAATTTGTGTGAGCAGAATGTGATTTCTGTTCTTGCATTTCTATTCAATTATATTATTTTCTGTCAGCTTTTCCCCTAATTCTAAAATCAGAGACTTAAAAACTGAATGCTAGAAGTATTTGTAATTTCTTCCATTTGAGCAAACACTCTAAATTCCTACAGGCAATTACAGAACTTATTCACACAGTCATAAAAATTGCACATGCAAATGGAACATGGGTCCCAAGTCTTCACAGATGATTATTCTCAAAATATCTTATAACCATAAAAGCCACTTAATTAGGACTCCAGGATATCTAATTAGATTTCCCAATTACCAAAATACAAATGTACCCCAAATCAGCTGTAAATCTGGGAGAAAAAAAGGAAAAAGATTGGCAGGCATGTTGCCTTATCCTCTCTCTGCCTGCAGCTGCTCTATGATGAGCTGACAGCTGAGCAGTGGCACTGTTCACTTAGAGGACTGTGACAGGAGACAAGGTGATGGGGTCACCAGTTCACCCAGCAAGGGGGCAGAGGCAAACCAGGCAAGCACCCTTCCGAAGCAGCAGGGCACTCACTGACAGCTGGAGGTGACATGTTTTCTTGTGAACTAGTAGTAGTTTAAAGACATTGTGCCTCCAAAATGCATTTTGAATTCACATTTATTCATCTAGAGACAGAATCTTAGCCCATTTCTATGTTTTTACTCACAGAATAAACACTCAAGAAACTGCACTGCAGGAACTGCTGAGATAAACCCAAACTCACCCACTCTCTCTGCTACACTACATGGTGATCTCAAAATAGTTTTCCAAAAGCTAACTGGTGTTGTCAGAGCTCAAATGACTCTTATCTAGCACTGGGATCCATATGGCTGTGTCTGTGCCATGCAGCCACTGCACTATAAGCAGTAATTTGGACCTCTCAAGGCCAAATCCTCACTCAATTATTATGGCACCGGAGCTCCCTAGGTGTCTGGAACAACAGTATTCCAACCAGGCTGCCCTGAGAACCATTAAGGTGCACATAGACCACAACAACCTCAGCTCATTCTTGGGCAGTGTGAACAAATGGCCAGCACTGAAAAACCTTGACGTATGAAATCTAGCTCTACCAAGCTACATCTTTTGACAGGGTGCATCAAGGGCAAAGGATGGTACATTGCCCCATAGACAACACACAGGGCTGTTACTGTGAGCACACAGAAACACAGCTCAGAGCCACCCCTGCCAGCCTAGTGTCACAAAGATCTTCTTTCAGTATTCGAAAGTATGGATAATATGTCCATAGGATGTTAGTTGTCCTACCTTCTGTTCTCCTCAGACCACCCTACCCACTTCATGAACAAACACGTGAAGTTCATACCTATGGCAATTTCTCCTTGCAGTCTCGGTTGAGTTTGTCCATCTCCATCCATAGCCAGTACTACTGAGTATAAAGGCAGCCACTGTCATGTGAGATCGCTTCTTGGGGCCAAGGGCTGGCTCACACTGTATCTTCTAGATGAAAGCAGGCAGAGAGGCAGGAAAGGAGGCATAGGCTTGGCACTGCCCTTGCACAGAAAATGTCTCTCTCTTATCCATTTCATAATCACCACCATATGCCAGGAACAGGGCCAGATTTCCTAATCCAATTTGCTGCTGAAGCAGAAGGCCCCCTTTCTTGTCCAGGGATATCTTCAAAGTGCTCATACAGAAGTCAAGGGAGACTGCTATAAATATGTCTGTAGGGAAGAGACAAAAGCTCCCTTCAAAATAATTTGGATAACATTCTCTCCTGGATCAGGATGTTCTGAATGCACGTGGTGATTGCTCCCTCTAAATAGGACAGGCCTTGTTGCAGAGTTATGAACTTCACTCATAAAAGAAAAGCAACAATATACTTAATTGATAAAAAAGTTTTGAGTTAACAAAGTGCAATGGTAAATGCAACAGTGGTTCAATGGCAAGGCATATTTGACTATTTACTGTATAGAGAACAGAGTCAGACAAAACTCTCACACAGGCTTATGTGTGAGGAAAGACCATACCAGACCTACATTGAAATATTTCAAAAAGCCAGATCTCACATGAATTCAGCTCTACACAAATGAAAACTGAGGACTGACTCATGATGATAAATGCATTCCTGTGCCCTTTGGGGTTGCTCTGTATTACCCAGGAAGAAAAACTGCCTGGACAGATGGCCCACAGATGATTGCTCTAGGGCCCAAACTGGACTACATATTAAGACATGAGACACTCTTTTCTGCCCATTGTGATTTCTACATGATAGCAGGACCCTAGAGTATCTTCTTTGCTCTCAATCCCTGCAAATGGGAAAATAAAATTTCATTTTGTCATGCAAATTATGCAAGATATTTTTCCAGCATAGGTTAGGTGTGGATCACTTTTATACGTGTATTGCCTCTTGACAAGGTGCTCTGGTGACCATTACAAACTTCACACAATCGATCTGCAAAGGGCTTTATTCTTACAGTTCCAGTGCAGTAATCTAGGCCATCTTCCCCAGGGATGTCAAGCTCAGCTGACCTCCAAACGACCACTTCTTCCATTGCACCAGTGGGGTCGATTCCCACATCTCCCTACTCTGGCTACAAGGTGCTGATGTATTTGTGGCATAGATCAGCCTGACCCACAGAGATAGGCCAAAAGCAGGCAGTTTGGGGCAAAACAAGTATTAGACATACTTTGCCAAGGTCCCCAGGGGACAGATGTTATCTATTTATCTATTAATGTGCCATAGGGTGTAACTGGAGCAGCCTCCAGGGTATGGGTATAAACAAGGTGATATTCTACTGAGCTGGCCCTTTAGGAGCAGCCTAACAGAGCAGCATGAATGTAGATGTTAATGCTGCAAATCAGAAGATTTTCAGCATCCCTTAAGCCTTGAAGCCTATTAACAACCACAACACCCAACAGACCTTACAGTTCCTTTATTCTCAGGCAATATAAATGATGTGTGTTTAAGTAGATAGCTTTTACTAGTAGCTGATAACATTGAACAGATGAGAAGCACTATGAAAAGCCCATCAAAGAACAGAAGAGGCACAGTAAAGAGGGAGTAAACATGTACTTGAATGATTATCATTGTTCTCTGTGTCTTGTGCAGTTTTAACTAACCAGAGTAGTCACACAAAGTATGAATAGTTTTAGCTCTTTTATATCCTGACGTTCATGTCTCTGGGGAACTCCAGAGTGACTCAGCCTTCCCTTCTCCAGTGACATCCTACACAGAAATTACTTTGGGGATCCCTTCCGATTTGACTATGCCACAAAAAGGGTATCAGAAACCTCAGACTGGGAAGAATTTCAGAAGTGTTTATATTTCTGGACTGGCAGCTTTCCAAAAGTGCCTGGGAGCACTCTTCCTGGAGGATGAGGGGGGAAAAAAAGCAAAACAGGGAGAAAGAGCACAAGTGTGCTATGCAACACTCATAATCTCTACTGTGCTGTTTGCTTGTTTATCAGCAGCAAGTTTCCCAAGCAAGAAAAGTACACATGAAGAAAATTTTGCTCAAATAACAACCTGATTTCAAGTTTCAACTCTCACAGTCAAGAAAACTGACAGCTACTGGTATTAATAAAGTAAAAGGCACACACAGCCATTTTCAGTCTGGAGATACTTGCAGTCCACAGGACTGCAACAGGATTGGCAAAGTTCTTCAAAGAAAAACAAAACCTGCATTTATTTAGTACAAATCCCCCAATCTCATTTGCCTGAATAAGATCTTAACAGTATATCTGAAGTAATGAATTTTCTATCTATGACTTTCCTGAAGAGAAAGTAACATAAACCACTTGAAGCACAGAGAAACATTGGAGAACTTTGCATCAAGTGCACAAGATTTTGTTGGCTCCACAAATTGTAAGTACAATCGTGAGCACAACACTGAACTCTTTTGCCCTGAGTTTCTCCATTCGTCTGGCAGGAATACCAATGCTTACAGAATTGCCAGTCTTCTTAGCATTTGACATACATGATTGAATCTCCTGATGGGAGGCAAGGTGCTAGAAAAAAATATTGGGAATGCTTACTCACGGAGTATCAGAAAACATTGATGTTACACATAGGAATATACTAGAAGTCCATTTAAAACTGTTTATCATGACATCAGAAAGATGTTCTGTGTTTTTTAGGTCTAATTCATCAGATTTCATCCTTCAAGGCTATTATTTGAATTCGGGTTTCTAATGAACTAAAAAATGTACACAATTTTGCTTTATTAGAGTCTAAAACCTCAGCTGTGTGAATCTGATGGACTTTGGAATAGTCCTGTGTTTAAGGCATAACAAAGGCTGAGTGAAAATAGCATGATAGACAGGCAGAAATGAAAAAAAAAAAAAAGGGTTACTGTACTTATGTCAAATTACTGTTTTCTCCTCAATGTGTAGAAGAGCAGTTCTAGCTAGAAGCCTCCAAAACCAAGAGAGTTGTGTAAGTCATGTCTGCATCACACCAAGCATAGACAACAGTGAGTGAAAACCACACTGCCTTCAGAAGCCAATAGAGAATAGCTGCTGTAGCACATTTTATTCCACAGGCTGCAAGAGCCATTAGCTTGGGAACAGTGCTATGGTAACATAGATGAATAGGAACAAGCTTTTACATGCTTTCAGGAACAAGGCACCATACCCAAACAGTGCCGTGCTGCACTTTGTGATCCTTATGTGCACTTGAAATCTATATACCTTTATACATAACAAAGGAGTTTGTTCCTACCACAAAAAGGAAATAAGAAAGAAAAAAAAAAAAAAGGCAGGCTTCGGATCGTTCACTGGATGTTTTTAGCACAAAATATCGTGTCGGAATAGATGGAACAGAGTTTCACAAAGCTGCAAATGTACATCACCCCAAGGAAAAGATGCCCTCATTTTCCAGCTCCATCCAAGATTTTCTTCTCTTGTGGGTTCAGTAAAGAGACTGTTGCAAAGGAAAGACAAATCATTGTAGGAGATAAAACGCACTTAAAATTTAAAGTGAGCAGGAGGGGCAGTCAACTACCTGCTGAGCTACACTTGGAAAGCCTTCATCTGAGTTCAGAGATAAAAGCCAGTACTCAGCCAGGCTTTTTTCACAAAGCAGCACTGATCCCTCAGCATGCTCATGCTTAAAAAAAAAAAACCAAAACTGGTAGCAAAAAGGATCTCAGCTTCCACTAGAAATAGAAGCAATATAAAGCAAAGGGAGCTCTAATAAGGGTCCATGAATTTGGGAATTTTTTAGAGGTGCATTAGCAAATGGAGGCTTATTCAGAAGGCATATGAAGGAACATTTTCTTGTGCCTTCTGTAGTGCATCCATGGTATATAGGACACTGATGTCAGCATAATTTGTTCTTTATGGCTCTATAGTTTGCTTTCTTTACAGTTCAAGAAAAGTAAATAAGTGTTGCATATATATGTGCATATATGTGTGTATGTACGTATATATTTAAAAACTGATATATCTATGTGCATACATATATTAAAAGGCTTCATATATGAATGTAGTCCTGAACATAGAAAACTTCAAATCCTGTAGACATACAGGCAGATTTGTAACTCTTCACAGGAATATCAAGCTATTCAGCTGGTGAAGTTTTGAAATTTCAAGTCTGTGGACCTTTATAAAAAAAACATGTGCAAGTTTAAAAAATATTCCAGTGTCCATTTTTTTTAATTAAATGTAATTTGGACATAAAATCCTTACATGGAAAAGAAAAAGATTATCATATGTGTCTCATTCTTCTCATATAGTAGATTAAACTTTCACAGCTCATAGAAACTACACATAGTTATCTCTTCTTTTTAACCAAATGGGAAATAGTTTCCATTGCTTGCACAGCAGGGGAAAATTTCAAAAATTCATGCCGTCATGAATGGTGATTTGTGCTATCACTTATGGGTGCCAAAAAGATGTTTGACACAATACCAAAGAAGAAATGGATCTTCAATATGCAAAGATCTTTATTTCTATTATGACATTGCTCTGGAGAACTAGAAGTATAAATTTTGAGATGATTTTGTTCTGTCTGAAAGCAGAACCACCTCTTTTAGAGGACATTCAGAGCCCTCTTCTTCTAAGTACATTTGTAGGAGCCAAAGTATCTGCTGTTAGCCACAGAAATGGAAAATCCTCCCATTATTACTTCACATTAGTGTAGAACTGCCATAAGGAATCTGCCATTTCTCGTACAGAATATACAATGTAGGAAAGTGTGTGTAAATTTCAGTAGTTGACCAGAAAGTCATGATACAGTTTTGTTTCAGTATTCATTCACACTGTTACCAGTATTCACACTGTTACCAGTAACTGAGCTGATTACTCTCCCATTCTTCTTCTTGGTTAATATTTAACATGATCTTATAGAATAAGCATTGTGCAGTTCCATAGGCTGGTGGTTTTTGAAGAATGAGCATTGTATTAACCCAGCAGGTGTGCAAACAGTTCTTCACCTGGCAACAATAAATCAAACCCTAGAGCCAAAGCAGGAATTTGAACTACATTTGACTTTGAATCTAACCTTTTACAGAGCTGAGACTCATCACTGCTTAGAACAGAGTGGGAGTTTTCAGTATCTCCATGTAGCCACTTTCACTGTTGCATGGTAAATTTTCAGCTTGCTGTCCAGACCAGAGGACTCCGGTGGAAGACAGGGTGATTTCAAGAGCAAAACATTCAAGATTTCAAGAGCCAACATTGAGCCCTCGTGGCTAAGAAGGTTAATGGAACCCTGGGCTGGATGAAGAGGAGTGTTGCCAGCAGGTTGTGGGGCAGGTGATCCTGGCCCTCCACCCAGCACTGGTGAGGCCACGCTCAGAGTACTGTGCCCAGCTGTGGGACACTTTGTACAAGAGGGACACGGAGCTAGTGGAGAGAGTGCAGCAAACAGTCACTAAGATGATGAGGGGACTGGAATATCTCTGCTATGAGGAAGGACAGAGAGACGTGACACTGTTCAGGCTGTAAAAGGCTCAGAGGAATCTCATGATGTTGTACACATGCCTGAAGGGAGGGCATTAACAAGACATAGACTCTTTCCAGTGGCTCCCTGTGACAGAACCAGAGGCAATAGGCACAAACTGAAAGACTGGATGTTCTTTTTGAATACTGGGAAACACTTTTTTACTTGGAAGGTGACTGAGCACTGACAAATATTGCCCAGAGATGTGGTGGAATCTCCATCCGTGAGAGACATGGTCTTGGGCAGCATGCTCTAGTGTGGTGGTTTTGATTGGCTCAAAACATCAGTAAAGTATTTTTTAACATCTAAGAGAAATTTAGACTCCTCAGAAGCTGTTGTGGTAGGCCTGGGGAGGTGTCTGAGGTGGGGGGGGAGTGGCACAAAGATGGCTCCTGTGTGTCCTGAGTGAAAGTTCTAGAAGTTTTTACATCAAGTCCAGCAGAGCCAATCTCTGATAGCTCTGAGAGTGATGGACATGCTGCCGGCCAAGTTTGGGCCAATTAGAGGTGCTAGTTACGCCTCTGTGAAAACATATTTAAGAAAAAATCAAAACAAGGTAGGTACACACTTCTTTGTAGTTAGAAGAGGAGGAGGAGGTAAAAATATGTGAAGGGAGAGCAGCATGGAGACACCAAGGTCAGTGGAGAAGGTGGGGAGGAGGTGCTCCAGGCTTTGGAGCTGAAAACCCTCTGCTAGCTGTGGTGAAGGCCATGGGGAGAGCAGGAGGTTCCCCTGCAGCCCATGGAGTCCACAGGGGTGCAGAAATTCACCTACAGCCCATGCCAGAAGAGCAGGTGGTTGCCTAGAAAAGACTGTGAACCAACGGGAGTCTCATCTAAAGAGTTAAAACTGCAAAGGCCTTGCAAGGGAGAGAAAGGTTTTGCCTTGCTCCTGGGATGGAAGCAGCACGGCCTCAGCTCAGGAGAGTCTGCACAGCACCTTGTGGATAAAGAGGACTCATATTGCAGCAGAATTCAGGAGGGATGTTGCTTGTGAGATTGGACCCACGCCAAAGAAGCTCCCAGAGGACTGTCTCTCGTGGGAGGGACCCCATGGGTAAGTAGAGAACCCCTCTCCCTGATAGACTGACCAGAGAACACCTCTCCACCCTGCCCCCTGCTCATGTTGTTGGTTTGGAAAGAGGGAAGGAGGGGTGAGTGGAGAGACTGCTTCTCAAGAGGGTGGGGGTGAGAGCAGAGAAACTGCCTTGAGAGAGAAAGATAAGTAGAGATAAAGAGTATTTGTAGTAGAAGAATTGTGGTGATGAATAGATTTATGGACCTGCTCTGTGGACTGAGAAAATACCCCACACCCTGCCCCCCTACCTGAGCTGTTGGTTAGAAGGAAGAAAGAGATTAAAACATGGGTTCATAAGAAGGAGGCAGTGAGTAAACAAAACAGTGTATGAAGAGTTTATTTTTGCCTTGCATTTATCCTCCAACTCTGTTAGGTAATTAAATCACTTTTGCAACTTTAAAGCCTGTCTGCCCTTTTCTTCCATGCATCCTTCTACCACTGTCCTATCTCATTTAACTCATGAAATTGGTGTGTGTTTTTACAGGTTTTTTTTTCAGCGAAAGAAAGTTGAGGTGCCTGGCATTTAGTCAGGGTCAAACCCCGACATCTAGGGTCTCCGTACTGGAACAGGGAGGTTGATGACCAGGGAACCAGATGGTCATCATCAGGGAACCAGATGACCTCCTGAGGTCCCTTCCAACCTCAGCCACACCACAGTTTTGTATTTTGTTCAGGGAAAATAACAAAAGTAACAATATGAAAAGTTTCAGTAAAGGAAAAAAAATCAGAAGTAAATTTTAGGATTATTAAAAATAGTATCACACTTGTCAGAGCTCTCCAGTATGCTGACTGGAAGAGGCATAAAATTGCAATAATACATTACTAGAAATGGCAATACAAACTGAGATGAGACCATTATCAGGTTCTATTTCTCATACTGTCTAAGAGAAAAAATAGAACCAGTACATGCCACATAGCTAAACAGAAGAAACTGCTTCCTCTGCACTATTTGTCATTCTGACCTGTATGTTTTGTACCATGCTTCGGAACTGTATTCACAGACTGTACATAGATATGGTCATACAATGTCTGATGACCTATCAAGACCACTTAGACTCAAAACAAAAAGGATTCCTGAACAAAAGGGAAGATACAGAAGCTGTACTTCATTTGATATGGCCACATGCTTCTGAACACTAGTTCTCTTAACAGAATGGTGACCTTGATACAGTTTTTGGTGGCTAAGAAAACCTTCAGGACAAATAATTTCAATTAAAGAAATTAATATGAACCTCAGGATATGCAAAAGGCAAAATATCCATAGATCTATACTTTTTTATTGAAAAACATACAAGAATGGTCTGTGTCAACAGTCTCAAGACAATGTAATTATTTATCAGTCTAGAAGAGAGAGAAATTTAACCAAAATATAAGAGATATGAAGGAAACTGCAACTTGTTATTTCCTTCCTAATAATTCAGTTTTCTCAAATATCTTTCCTGCCTGTCTGTATGCAGCATACTGCGTTTTACCATGAAAATGATAAATGAACAAAGTCAACCTCTGACATTTTGATCTGTCTCTTAGGATCAGTGCATAAGCTGCTTTGGACAATGAGATCATAATTCAATTGGAATCTTCAAACACTTTCCGCAATTCAAACACAACAAGTAAAATTATGATGCCAAGAGGTTAAATTCCAGCTGTTTAGATAAGTCTGGATATCTCCAAAATAGCATCTGTTAAAATATTACAAAATACATAAATTATAGCACTGCCAGTAAGAATCCATGAAAGAAAATCAGGAAGCTGTAAAGGACAAAAATGGGAAAATGAGAATTTGGATATAAACCCCAACTGATTTAAAAAAAAAAAGAGATAGAGAGAGAGAGAGAAGATATTTATAAAGTAATGGGTTGACATAACTAAGAGAATTAGGGCCACTTTCACAGTACATTATCTAATTCCTAATCTTATACCTCAAAGTAGGCTTACTGGAGAGAAAATCAGCCTCTGTAAACCAAACATACCAACTAGCTCTCCTGTATACTGTACACACATTTGGTCTGAGAGATGCAGGACTCCAGCCCATAATCTTGATTTGCATCTGATTCCAAAATATATTCTGCCTGACTTTCACAGTCATTCTCAAAGAGTGCATGGCATCTGTTCACTATTAATGATCAAGGTGGCAAACTGCCTTTCACCAATGAACACAAAGGCTTCCATTCTTCTCTTTAGGTCAGTGTTGGAGACAAAACAGTTCACTGGCTAACACCATGAAAACTAAGGACAGATCCATTTGTGAAACCGACCAGTCACTTGCAAAGCTCTGCCCATTTTTCACCTGTGTTACTTAGGTTTTCAGAGGCAGTGCAGTCCTCATTTTGACTTACAGGCAGGAGGAAATCCAGTGAGACCACAAACATTTGTGCATGTGCCTGTAAGTCTGACACAGCACAAAAAAATGTAACTACTTGGTAGCAGACAGGAGTGAAATCCAGAGGCTGACAGCTCTGGTAGCACATTCCCAAATGTACTCCCAGATACTCAAAACTCTTAAAATTCCAAACAGTCCAGCAGTGCTACAGGCTAGAAACACTTAAGACTTATACAGGTGCTACAGGCTGTAAACACAGATCTAGATCTTTTCTATGCTCTGTGCTGATTGGCATCAGCATATGTCCTTGAGGGCAAAGGAGCCCTAAAAGCAGCCATGATGCCCCAAGACATGACAATTCGAGACATTTCACAGGATAAACTATCTTAGGAATATTCTTAATGCAGACAAGACAATTATGCAGGGAAAAATAAAGTGAACCTGCATAAATCTGTGGAAATTAATTTACTCACCTTCATATGGTTTGTCACAGCAAATGTGGTATGGACCAGTCATGATCAAAACTGAAAAACAGTTTTCCCATAAACACAGTTTTCCCATAAACACCCTGCAGAAACTCAGTACCACTTGGGCACTGTACAGGTGTTCCTCACTTAATACCACATAACTTTCCTCTGGGAAATATTTAAAGTTGAAATCCTCAAAATCACACCATAAGCAGCCACTGCAATGAGCAGGATGCTAATACATTAAATAATTGTCCATGATCTGTAGAATATCTGCTTCTTCTAAGCCCCAGGTAGACATTTTCAGTAAGGGTTTTAAGACCAATTCATGTCTCAGTTGAAGTATTTCAGACTTGAGCTTTTCCCAATCTTTAACAGCAGGAATACAGTAAACTTAGAGTAAACTTCTAAAGTCTTACACACATAATATAAGAAGGCATACATAGAGACAAAGGAGAACTCTGCTATTAAGTAGTCTGATGTTTCTGGGAGTAAATTAAATGTCTAAATTTACATAGAAGCTTACGAGATATAGCATCCTTAGCAGCCACAATAAAATTTTAGTGACAAATTTTCATTTATGCTCATGCATCCACAGTGGCATAAAGTCTGGCATCCACAGTCTGGCATAAAGATTTCAAAGTCTCAGTCTTCTACTGCACATGCAGGTAAGCCCAATAACCACAATGGGATGAGAATCCACATCAGACCAACTAGAAGTGGAAACACTTGAAACACAGAGGTATGGGGTTTGAACAGGGAAACATGCTGAATTCTTGAATTAATCAAGTGTACTGAACTCTAAACCAATGAACTGCATTTCAAGCAAAAAGCAGCCCCTTTTGGTCTGTGCCAGTGCTAGCACAGCAGCAGTCTGTGCTTTGCCTATATCACTATTCTGCAAAGCACTCATTTTGTCATATTCTCATAGTGCTTTTAGAAACACAGAAACTGACAGCTCTTCAGTCTACAATCTTTGTGTAATGTCCTGGCTTCCATTTCATTAATTCATTCATTAATTCATTCACATGTGTACAGGGTTAAAATACATTTTGTTCCATATGTTAGTCAATGGTCATGTATTTTTACCAGATTTCTTCCAAACTAAGAGCTCTCCTTCTTCACCTGAAGGATTCATATTCCCAGTATGTGCTTCTGAGTGCATGCCACTGAAGTTTCTGACTGCTGATTTGAGCACAGTGGAATGTCAGTATTTGGGTGGTCCCTTTGCCAATGCAGACTCCTTGCAATCTCTGGGTGGTCAACTCAGTGCCAGATTTCTCACCTGTGGTGAAAATACTGATTTGCTCCAGGGAAACACACAGCACAGTAAGTCATATAAAATGATGCCATTGGGAACAATTTTTCTAAAAATTGAGATCCTATAAAATACATTTGCTTAATACACAAATCTGCTAAGCATACCTCCAAGATATTTTTCCACTGTTTTTCTAAGTACCTTTTGCACACTCACAAACAACAGCAACACAAAAATGAATTTTCTGCACCAGAAACAAAAGAAGTACAGTCGCATTTCACTCATAGTGGAGGACTTTAAAAATCCCCAAACTTTAGTGTGCAGACCTGGCCTCAGCCCATGGGTCAGTGGGCTCTGGCCTCCCCCTGCTGGGCCCAGACAGAGAAGATTTTCAGCACTGCTGGCTTTCCTTGTAAATACATTCTTCTCCTCCAGCCACGTTTACTTCTCCTTAAACCTCAGATAATTTATCTTATATCAAGTTCTCAGAATCCAGAAGCCATTTTTGGGCAGGGTGGGTCTTGGTGGTCACAGATTCTTCATACAGTTTGCCATAGTGGGCAAAGTCCTTCAGTAGTAAGTGACAGTGTTTAAGACAATTATGATTTTTAAGTCTCTTACACTATGGAGAAGCAGCACACATGTTCCTAGTTTCGTGGTGAGATATGCAGATAGCCCTTATACCATGGTCAGCCATGTACCCCACATAAAATTTTCCTGGTGCTGGAATGAGCTGGTAACTACCTTGCAGCAACCTGGCAGTCTGAAGGTTGTGGGGACACCAGCAGTGAAATGCAGAGCAAGAAAATTTAACTTGTAGAGAAGGACTAGGATGGGGAACATTTCAACAGCCTCGACATACCAATCCATGGGAATTGATGGGATGCACCAAGCAGTGCTGAGGGAACTGACCAATGTCACTGTGGGACTCCCCCAGTCATCTCTGAAAAAGCACAGAAATTAGAGAGGGTGTTCCTACGCACCGAAAGAAAGAAAGAAAGCTAATATCATTCCTACTTACACGAGGAGGAAGAAGGAGGATCTGAAGAACTACACACTGATCAGCTTCATTGTTTCTCGTGGGAGGATGACAGACAAGACAATCCAAACCTGTAAAGGACAAGAACATTATTTGGAGCAGTCAGCAAGGATTTATGAAGGTGAATCATTCCTGAAACACCTTTTAGCCTTCTGTAACGAGATGAGCAGCCTGGTGTATGATAAGAGAATGAAAGAGGTTGCTTTATGTTAATTTTAACAGAACATTCCACAGTCTCCCATCACACCTTCCCAGAAAAACTGACCAAGTGGCAAAGAAAGTAGAAACTGAAAATTGACAGAACTGACAGGGCCAAAGAGCTGTGATTAGTGTCACAAAAAGCAGCTGAAGGCCGGTCATCTACAGTGTACTCCACACATTGATAGTGGGACCAACACTGCTTAAAATCATCTTTAATGACAGGACTGAATGCACTCAGTGAGTTTGCAGGTGATAGAAAACTGCAAAAAAACAGTTAACATACCTGATGTGTGCTGCCACCCAGAGGAACTTTACAAGCTGGAGGAAAGGGCAAACAGAAACCTCATGAAATGCAGCAAAGGGAAATTCCAGGTCCTGTCCCTGAGCAGAAATAACTGCAGACACAGTACGTGCTGGGGGCTGGCCAGCTGGAAAGCAGCTTTGTGAAGAAGGATCTGTGGGTTCTAGAAAACAAGCTGAAAATGAGTAAAGCAGTGCAACCTTATGGCAAAGATGGGCAGCAGCTTCTTGGGCTGCACTAGGAAATGCTTTTCGAGTAGGCCAAGCAAATTGTCCTTCCTCTTTTCACACAACTGGTAAGATACTTCTGTAGTTCTGGGTCCAGATCTGGGTTCCCCAGTACAAGAGAGTTGGAAATACTTGTGAGAGTCCACTGAAGGACCACAAAAACCTCAAAAGACTGGAGTATCTTTCACAGAAATATACTGAAGGCTGAAGGAGCTGGGTCTCCTATAACATGGTGTAGAAAAAGCTCAGGAAGATCTTGAGCATTTGTACAAATACTTGACAGAAGGGTGTAAGGATGACAAATCCACAATCTTCTCAACAGGGTTCAGTAACAGGATGAGAAACAATGAGAACAATCTGTAATACAGGAAATTCCCCATAGGTGTTACACCTCCCACCTTTTTTTTTATTATAAGGGTGATAAAACACAGTCTCAGGCTGCCCAGAGATGATGTGGAATCTCTGTCCTTGACTATTGCCCATACTCAGCGGGAGATGGCCGGCACAACCTACCTCAGTTAATTTTTGTTCATGCTGGAGGATTGTCATAGACAATTTCCAGAGGTGTCTTTCAACCTTAGTGACTCTCTATTTTACTCTGTTCTACTCTTCTTACATCTATAAACTATAGGACTGACAGCACTCGCAAACCGGGTAACAGGAAAAAGGTTGGGAGCTGAGGAGAAAGAAAGTGACAGGATAGACCCTGCATTACCAAACCCTTACACAAAATTGTGTCAGGTTGGAACCCAAGAGCAGCAAAGGTTCTGCTAGACCAGAACTTCTCTACCTTTCTCTAAGTCTAGTTTTAAGGCAACATGGTAAACAAATTTGAAAATACATTATTTTTATCCAGTTGAAGAGTTCAAAGTTATTTTCACATGTCAATGAATATTTTCTTTCACACTGAACAATGAAGCCTAAGTATCTGCTTTCTTTATGCTTACAAACTCAATTTTATAATTGAAAATATATATGAAAGTGTATCGAAAAGACTGCCTTATCCAAACAGTACCTTTTAATGTTTGTCTCTAAAAGCTAAGCCCTTTCCCTTTCAAAAGCAAAATCCTTTTACAGCAATAATGCAAGGATACAGAGATGATTATTGGCCCCAAAACTTTTAAAAAGTCAGGTGTACATTTTTCAACATTTCTGCAAGGCCAAAATTATGGTCAGCTTTTACTTATTAATAATATGATTCTACCTGAGACTTTCCTGATGGTTTTATGAATAATTGAATACAGGACTAAAAATATGGAAGGACTAAATTGAAAAGAGTATTTGGTAAGGACTGGTGGTCAGCATGACAGAGACAGGATGCACTGCTGAATCTCTGAATTGTTCAGAAAGCATGAAAAGAGAGCTCTTGCTCTTCCAGCTGAGAAGAAATATTAAGAAGATCAGAAAATAATTCCTTGACAATGTTAGGTAAGATGCAGAGATGTTTCTAGGGTCATGCAGACCTGCGGAATTAGAGGCAATTCATGTTGACATGAGACAGGCAAAAAAGGACATGAATTTTTATAGCAAACAACAGCCAGATCTTGCACTATTTTTTCTCTATTTTTTCTGTTTCTGAATGATAGTATATTTCTGAGTCACCCTACATTAATTACAGTACCCATTTCAAGTTGTGCTGTAGGTATAATTTTCTTAAGTCATTATAGTTTAAGATGTTCTTCACTGTCTTAAGTTTTTCAAGCACAGAAGCAATCCTATTTCATATGTGCATAAAATTACACAACATGTGAACATTCACAGGATAGTGCCTAAGCTGGTAGAAGGCTTTCTATGACGCCTTGATTTGGATATTTCTTTGCAGCTCTAGCATGTATTTTGTTACAGAAAAACCTACAAATTTTAGATGCCATACTTACTTTTCTGGAACAACCTACATTTTATAAAACAAAAATGAAGTATGGTTTGGTACTTGACTCATTATCCAAAACATCAGTGCTCAGTCTGGTTAGGAAAACAGTGAAGGATTCAGCTTTTCTGCTGTTAAGTTTAACTTGAAAATACATACATGTACACAATTATTTACTGGAGAAAGCTTATTGAGACAGAGCACATATAAAAAAACGTATTTTGAAGAAACAAAGTATTCAAGACACAACCAACATCCCAGTAGAGAACAGCTGTTGACAACAAAAGTGATCTTTACCCAAATTCAGCTCAAGTGCCAAAAACAATATCCAGTATCCGCCTTTACTTTACCTCTAATATATTTCTGTATCCCATGATGATGCCATAATTCCTTTTTGATATGAACTGCAAATTTCTACTTAATACAGCAGGAGAAAGTTCTCCAAAACCTACTCCCACACCTGATATTTAGGCTACAGTTTAAATGTAAATCTCTTTCCACTTCTCTAGGCTGTGCGTAAGCAAAGAATGATTTAACCTCCTCTCACATTTGTTGCTTTCCTAAGTTTCTCACACCAACGATTAAATTACACACAAAATCTTCTTATGCCATATTCATAATACACCAAATAATAAACACAATTCAAAATACCTGTTCATGCAACACCTGATCCATACTAGAGACTTATACAAATCTACCTCCCAATAAATAGGGAGTCTCCCTAGACTGGGAGATAATAACTGCAGATCCCAAAGTGCTATCACAGATTTTGTCTGCAGTCCTGAAGGATTCTCTTACCTTAGATACTCACTTTGCAGCTCCTGTCTAAAGCAGTGTTGGAGGAGGGCATGGTTGGTTTTTCTATTCTCTTTTACAACTTTCGAGGAAGCTGCTAATTGACTTGCCTAACAGAAATTTCCATACAGCTTCCAATGACAGAGAATTATGCAGGAAGAACGAGCAGTTGCAGACCTCTACAGATATGTAAGAGCAGCAGCTTGACATTCACAAGCCCTGGTCCACATGGGGAAGGAACTTCATCCACCCTGATATTTGCTGTAGGGGAACCACAGCAGGGCATAAGTAAACCAGCAGGTTCCTGGAAGGCATTGATGATAACTTCCATCCCCAAGTGATAGTGGAGCCAACAAGGAGAGGTGCTATGCTGGACCTTGTTCTCACCAACAAGGAGGGGTTGGTGGAGAATGTGAAGCCCAAATGCAGCCTTGGCTGCAGTGATCATTTAGCCATGGAGTTCAAGATCCACAGGACAGCAAGCTCATTACCCATGAGCTCAGGGGAGCAGATGTTGGCCTTTTCAGAGGTCTGTTTGGTAGGCTACCATGGGATAAATTCCTGGACAGATGAGGGGCCTAAGAAAGGCAGTTGATATTCAAGGACCTCCTCCTCCAAGCTCAAGATCAATGCATCCCAAAAAGAGAAAGTCAGGCAAAAATTCTAGGAGGCCTGGATAGATGAACAAGGAGATCCTGGACAATCTCAAACACAAAAAGGAAGGACACAGAGAGTGGAAGCAAGGACAGGTAGCCTGGGAGGAGTACAGGGAGATTGTCTGAGCAGCCAGGGATCAGCTTAGTTAAATCTGGCCACGGACATCAAAGGGAACAAGAAAAGATTCTAAAATGATGCCATCCAGAGGGACCTGGACAAGCTGGAGGGATGGAGTTGTGTGAATGTCATGAAGTTCAACAAGGCCAAGTGCAAGGTCCTGCACCTAGGTCAGGGCAATTCCAAACACAAGTACAGTCTGGGTGGAGAATAGATTGAGAGCAGCCCTGAGGAGGATGTGGGGATGTTGATGTGTCAAAAGAAATGCAACCAGCAGGTCAAGGAGGTGATTCTCCCTCTCTACTCTTCTTTCATGAGACCCCACTTGGACAACTGCATCCAGCTGTGGGCTCCCCAACATAAGAAGGACATGAACATGTTGGAGTGAGTCCAAGGAGGCCACAAAGATGATCAGAGGGCTGGAGCACCTCTCCTATGAAGACAGGCTGAGACAGTTGGGGTTTTTCAGCCTGGGGAACAGAAGGCTCTGAGAAGATCTTACAGCAGCATTCCAGAACCCGAAAGGGGCCTATAGAAGAGCTAGAGGGAGGCTTTTTACAAGGCCATCTAGTGACAGAACAAGGTGGAATGGCTTTAAACTGACAGAGAGTACGTTTTAGATTAGATACTATGACAAAAAAAAAGTCGATAAAAACCATAGGGAGAAGCCAAGGGCAAGTCCTGAGAAACATCCTTAGAAAATGTTGATGAGAAAATAAGATGACCATACTCTCCACCCATTCCAGATATCCAGCTGTGAAACTGCAGGAAGGGGGTTCGTGTGAACAAGCTGAAGGTGAAGCACCTGATGTAAGAGCACGGGATGAGTGTTTGGTGGGTGTGCCAGGTCAGCAGCAGCACTGGCAGCCCCACCTGCCCCAACAGCTCACGCCTCAGCCTCCGAGCTACGGCGGTCCGGTGCTCCACGGAGTCACAGCAACTGGAGCAGAGCCAGCGCCCTGTAACTTGCACTAGGAGCGCAACACTTCCAGAGCTGACTCATGGCTCATTCATCCGTCTCTCTGCTGGAGGTGCTAAGAGGAGGAAGAGGAGATCTGACACCTGTACCTACCCAACTCCTGGCTGCATGCCTTTAGGCACTGCAACCAAAGGAGTTTATCTGAAACTCTAACAGGGGCTCAGATTGCTGGCTCCAGACAGTGGCAAGAGCCACACACACACTCACAAATACATATAAAGACATTTAGCACCACCAGCATGTACACATCAACATCTTAAAATGGTTCTGCAAAACAACACCTCCATGAAAACAAACCTGATTCAAGCACCTTATTTAAGAAAAGTGTGAGGGGATGATCAAAGAATATTCTAATACCAGAGAGCCAAGAAATACTCCAGTTAGGTAGAACAGAGATAGTTATCTAAAAATGCTGAAAATTAGCCAGTCTTGGGATGGGATGAAATGCATAAAGAAGGCAAAACTGGTAAAAACCCCAAACCTAAAATAACTGACATGCATCTTTTTCTCTCCTTTATGTACTTAAATATAGTTAATCAATTACGGTTATGCTTGCTTTGGTGTGTAAGTAATATAACATGGCCTTAATGAAGTTGTGACTCTCAAACCTTTACATCATCATGTTTAGTAGCTCAATAACTGAATACAAATTTTCTCACTGAGGAAAATTATTTTGAAGGTAATTTGGATTTCCTAGTTTGACTATGCATATGCAGCAGGCAATGGTGTGAGTAAGAAATCCTTAACAGCTTTTCATTGCAAGGATGGCTTTAGCAATGTGTACTGGTGTTTTCTTTCAAATGTTAAATTTTCAATGGTATCTAGAGAGAAATGAGGAACTATTCATATTCTCATACAAACAAGTATTTTGTCTTTTCCCAACACTCTAACACACCCAGCCTATGAATGAAAAAGAATAACATAAACTGCCATTTTTGGCTGGAGGATGTTTTTGATACTAAGTCCCTGTTCATTATCCATTAAGTAAATCAACCTTCCATGAGATAGATTACTGAGCACTGTCATTTAATATTTATGATACTCCAGCCTATGCTCAAAACAAGGAATTTACATGCCCACACAAAAATCTGCTTCGTTGCAGTTCCTTGCCAACCTGTGCCTATATACGGGTGTCTGCTGCTGCAACCCTGGAGTTTCTGGCACAACATACCATCCAGCCAACATAGCTGTGTTATTCTTTTATTATGCAATACATCAACTGCTATATTAACTTCAAAAAGTCCTAAATGCACTACTTGACACTGGAGTCACAAGAAAAACATAATTTTGAAAGAGCCTGTTTCTGCATTTGGTAAGCTGCTGCAGAACTTCAAAACACATTTAGGCACAGGCAAATTAAAACTTACAGACTGCTTCAATGCACCTCTGTAATAATTACCTCTTTGCCTACTCCAGCCACCTAGATCTTTGTCCTATCAGGCATAACCAGACAACATATGCTGCACTTAACCTCATCCTCTGCCTCCTACCTGCACAGCTAAATACAGAGGGCTTGGTTAGAGCTGCTGCTCCTGCTGCCTTTACATTCATGAGAAGGATCAAAGTGGATGTGATCATAGTCTCTCTCACAAGCAAGCGCTGCCTTTCACATCCTCCTCAGCAGGAAGCCCAGTTTCTGAGGTCTCAGCTGGCCATTTGTCCCAGATACTTGTTTTGAGACAGCTTTTTTGTTGTTTGGTCTTCCTTCTTGGTTTGGCCAAATTTACATTTACCTTGCTGAGAAGCCTGTAATCAGTCCAGAAAGGTCAAAGTGGAATGGAAGAGAGAACAGAACAACTATATGGCTGTAGTTCGTCAAGTGAGCAAGGCCATATTGAGTGCCCTGAGTGCTGCTTGTAGAGGAGAGAAAGACAAAAGAAGGCAATGGTATTTCCACCCTTCCTCTGCCACTCAATGCCATTTTAATTTTTCAAACCAGCTGTCCTCTCATACAGGTTTTAATGCTATCCACATTCAGTAACTAAAGGTCCAGTAGAGAAAAGTAAGTACAAGGTTACTCATGTGAGCAATGTCTACATGACATTGCAACCTAGCAGGTTCCAAGAAGATATTCAGGCTTTTACAATATTAATGTGACCATTTGTCAGATGAAACCTAAACTGAGATTGGTTTAAAATTTGATGCAGAAGTGCCTCAGCATGTATCTGTCAGATTTAGAGAATAATTAAAACGGCAAGAGCCAATTAAAAATTGCCGACACATTTGCATTCCCAAATAAATATCTTATAAGTACCTCTCTCCTCACAACATACATGCTTAAAATATACATAGATTTACAATATCTTTGTAAAGCCTTAAGAGATATTTTCTCTTCACCAAAACACCCTCAATTCTTAAAACAGCAGTTTGTTTTGTTAGTGTAATGTAATTCCATAGCAGAAGGAATACTTTGCCAAGGCAAACATGCTCATGATCACCTTATTCATAAACCTGAAAGGCACATTCTGCCTAAGATCAAGATTCAGACTAACACAAGGCTACTCCAGCTGTACAGATAATTACAGGCTGTGTAAAATTTGCACAAGCTGTCAGAGGACTTACACCAGGAGTAATGCACACGGGCAGGCATTTCTGTTACGGCTTACTTGGGCATTCTCTCTACAGAGTAAGTTCTTAATGAACCACTTTAGAAATAACAAAAGAAAAACTGCTACTTCTTATCCTATTAAATCCTTTCCCTAAACTGCTATTATCATTACATTATTCTTTTATGTTCCTCTGATACTTTTTCAATTCCAAAACACTTTAGAAGATTAACACTAAATCTGCCTAAGGAAAAATCACATATCCCCAGAACATTTCAGGACAAACCCAAAAATAAGTATTACCAAAAGATGGCAAAAATCAAGAAAGAAGAGTACAATTCTCCAAACAAATGATTTGCTGATTTACAACTGCACAGGGATTAATACAAGTTTTGCAAAAAAATATAGGGATGTTCTGGCCACAGAAATGTCTGTTAAAACCACTGAGATAAAACATTTATCCAGCAGTGGAAAACTGGCTGTTTTGTTCATTGGATCAGGCCAACGGCATCACAGTATCTGCAGGACTGCTAAATATTGATACAAACTCATTGCTTTCATCTCCTTTTGCAGCAGTAAGCTACATAAAGTTTGCAAGTTCTGCCATGCGTTTACTTCAGTACCTGACAATGGCTTAGGTCAGTCGAGGCGAGTTGATCTCATCACCATCAGGCAGCACTTCACACACTCTCAACTGCAAATTGGTCCCACCTGCTCCTAGAGCCATCTGGAGGGATATTTGTAGATTGCATGCCTGCTCATGTGGCAGCGCATTAAGGAATAAATAAGTCTCCATTCTTTGCTGGATTTCTTTCAAACTGTTTGAAGTGCACTTACTCATGTCATAAATAATAATGCCAAAACAGTCTAATTACCTAACAACAGTCTGTGAACACTTTAAATAACCAATCTTTCTAACTAGATGCATTAAACTTTTTGTAGGTGTATCAGAGACAGAAGGCAGGATTTCTATTAAGTCATTCTTTGTTTAGAGGTTCTGTAAAATTGCATTTTATAGCTGCAACCTTTTACACTCTTCAATACATACCATATAGACTACAGCTGCAGTTTACGAACATGATTGTTGCATGCAAGGAGGACTGAAATCAGGATGCTCTCTATAGCTTCACTACTGTAGATGTAGGACAAGGGGGAAAAAAGTGCAACTGTGATTTTAAAACCTCCCTAGTACCAATTATTGGAGGGAATTAAGATCTACTGTAGCACCTGGGAAAATGTATTCCATTCTGGTTTTCTCTATATAGGAATAGCAAAGCTACACCTTAAAAAAAAGAAATCACCTCTTTGTGCCCATTTTGCTAGTCAAATTGTCTGAAGTAATTCAGTTCATGGCCTACTGGGAGGAAAATCCATTAATTTGTTTAAAGTTCCTTGTGTTAGGGAAGGGAAGGAGTTCTTAATGGAGAGGTTCCCTGGTGACTGATTTCCTTCTTTTTCATAGTTGGACAATCTCAGTGCCCAAAAAATACCCAAGCAATTTCAAGTCTTGTATGGTGTTAGGAGTGTTTTTAAGTACTGTTAACGTCTGTGGGCATTTGGCAGGCAGGCAATGAAATAGAGAGTGATCAAGTTAGTCCTCCACAGAAAAATGTTCCACAGGGGATAGCAACGCTGATATCCCCCTTCTAGTTAACAGGGAAGCATGCTGGAGTTTCATTCATCAAAACTAGGAAACTCTGGGCAGCACACAAGCTTTTCTCCAGTAACAGCAGCAGAAAGAAGAAACTTCAGCTTCGTAAAGATGCTGCAGAAAAATGATCCTATTTTGCTTTTGTAGCAATTCAAAAGGCAGAGTTATCTCCTGAAAATTTAGTTCCAAACTATGCAGGATCTTCTTGAATGGTGATGTTCCTTCATCCATCATGCAAATAATCCAACATTCCTTTCTGCAACAGTACTCTACAACTGCCATGTACAGGACCATATTCTTCCTTCCTCTGCTGTTTGGGACATGCTACATCAGCCACTGCCTTTTTTTGCCTTCTCTCAGGACCTTTCCTTCCTGTAGTTGTATGCAATTTGTCCACTGCTTAAAAATCTGACACTTTTTGGATTTTTCCTAAAGTCCATTTCAGAAAAAAAACCAAACCAAAAATAGAAACAAAACAAAAAAAAATCAACCCTGTTACATTCAGTTTATAGGAAGCAGTCACCGATTTTAAGCTGTTTTCAGCAGTATATTTCTTTTTATACTTTCATAACCTTGCATTGAAAAGAGATCTCAGACAGCTCTCCATTCTAAACCAGTCAAAACCAACACATGCTGGCCCAGTCAGCTACTTCACTGCAAATCCATAAAGGCAACTTATTCCTACTTACATATCATCATGATCACAGCACACTGTTGTACCATTAGCACCATAAATTTCAAGAAGCATCAGTTCACAAGTACCAGCAGCAGTTCTATTCCAGTGGCTACCTAGAGAGTCCTAGAGATGCTTATGATGATAAATCTTGCAAGAAAACTCAGGATTCTACTTATTTTGTTGAAAGTCTTGAGAGCTGTTTCTAGGAGGTTACTGAATTTCTGGTCACAGAGGAAATATTACAGACTTGAAAAATCAACGTCTGCTGTCAGAACTTTCTTTCTTTCAGTGCTATTTCAGACATTCAAACCCCTATGTATTCTCTGCTGCATTTCTCAAGTTCACACTTTAATGCCCTGTAACATCTGCTTTGGAAATGTGTGAAGATAACACATATAAAAGCACTCTTAGTAGAAAATTTTAAAGGAAGACAAAAATATTCCAGATGGGAAATAATGAGGAAGTTTTTGCTTTAAGTTCATCTCCAGCTCAGAGGCTCCCTGGCTTCAAAGCCACACATCTCACCTGACAGATAAGAGGAAGGATATTTATAACTACCTTCCAGCTCCTGTTAAGTACATGCTCACAGACACTGGGAGTGGGTTTTTCTCATGTTTGGTACAGTAGTTGATTCAACCTCTCCTTGATATGACCACATTTGCAGGAATGGATATCAGACTCTATGCTTCCCAGTTGTGAGATAAATGTGGTCAGTAAGAACAGGGATGCTTTGCAAGAGAATACTGAGTATGGTGTGAAAGAGAAGGATAGGAACAGATAGGTCCTAATTTAGTTTGGCAATCGAGTGTGCACCAAAAAGGGTGGGGAGGCTGTTGGGAATACTGGGCTGGAACTGGTATGAGATAACTGGGACAATAAAATTTTGTACTGAACTGAAAAACTGACTGAAAAATATTTTCCTTGTTGTCAAGCCATAGATTCTCAAATTTTGCCATACACAAAGTCAATGTGGACTCTGTTTTCCCTATGATTCCATATTGAACTTCAGCTGCATTTTGCATTAAAATTTAATGGTGAATGAGTAATTGCAAAAGAAGCACACAGACAGAAGAACATCTCTTTGATGCCTCAAGAGTCAAGTTATAGAAAACGGGAGATTTCAGACAATGCTGAAAAACTTCTTTTCTTTTTAATTCCAAGATTACAAGAGAGCAGGATTCTACTTTCCCTTTCATTCCAAATTTACACGTTTTGATAAGAAAGATGGAAGAAATCAATATAGGGGCTAGATACTTTATTGCTGTATAAATGCAGAAGGCACATAACCCTTCCCATTCCAGCATTAGCCCTCTGAAAAGACAGCAATTTAAAAAGTAAGTCTCTGGTTGTTTTGGCCACCTACTTTCAGAGGAAACTATGTAAATTGAAAACATAGAACAGATAATCATGTTGCTGTGGGATTTTTCAAATTATAGCATTACAGCAATTGTAATATCCAAGCTGGACATGTTCATTTGTTCTGACCAGGAATTCCATACACATAAGGATTCTCACAATATCTTTCTCTGCAAAAAGTCTATTCTTGGGCATACACATGAAGGATGGATTGATGAGGTTTCTCTCTTTTACAATAAACTGTCAAAACACTCAAAAATATTGTCTGTCAAAAACAAGGGGAGAAAATAACACAAAGACAAAGCCATATTTTCTTCCTCAACCCATTATACTGCATTAAATCCTGCAGAGCTGGAGCTCATTGCCCCATAGCAGACCTCATGGTGCAGTGTTTTGCATTGGTAACTAGAAAAGTTGGTAGCACACCAGTGTTTTGACTACTTAACCTCCTAAGATGGTAAAATGGCAAAAGCCTACTTAGGCATTAACAGATGGATCTTTGTGTTTGCAGTAGAAAACCTTATGGGCAAAATTTAGCCCCTTCATTTTCTAAGCCACTGCAGTAATCATCACTAAGTACTAAATTCCAAAAACTGGACTGTGAAGGTGAGATGTTTCATATAATGTTTCTATTGTCACAGCATGATGAGGAAACCACTGTGAATCATAATTATTTTTATATTACAAGTAAGGAGTAATGATAAAAAGGTATTATCCGCACTAATATGAGGCTTTTTGAGGAGAATTAATAGGCTTGCCTCCATGTGCTTCATTCAGACATGAGTATTCTTCTGAATAATTTTAAAGTTTAGTTTTATGATTGCATGTGGAACAGCTGTGTTTGTCAAAATTATACTCCATGGCTGATGTTATCATAGAACTTAAAGGGCTAAATTATTTTACAATGCTCAAGTACCACATTTTTTTAAGGTTCCCAGCAAAGCTATTAAAAAAAAATCTAGTTCATAACTTTAGGTTCAGAAAACATTTAATGCCATTCAAAAACAGGATTACACATATATTTTTATTGGAAGAAAGTGCTCAACCAGGTAACTTATCAGCAAACGGAGAAGAGTTGTCAATACTGTCGGTGATGCAATGGAACATTTCCACTTCAGTTGAAAGGGAAGTTAACTAAGAAGGTCTTTGGCTGTGGTAGAGAGTTCATATACAATATGAACAATATTCAATTGTTAATACTGTATATTGATATTAAAATCACAGCAATATTAAATTATTCAATTTTTGATTGAACCTGGATTTTTTTATGCCACCAGTCCCTGTGTAAGACTGCTTTCCTCTGCTCAGACCCACATCAGATCATGAGTGTCAAGGTTGACCAAGACAACACAGACACCGTATTTATCCACTGTCTATTAATCTCTTCCATTTATTGTCTTTCCATTAATGTAACTCTAAATTTGATTTGGAATGAAGGTGTTTTAAACAACCAGTAATGGTCAATGGGCTTTATTATCAAGGCTCCAGGAAAAAAAGACAAGTAAGAGTAAGTGTTGTAAACTCCGATATTTTCTCCTTTTCAGAGACATTTTAGTTTAGGGATTTTCAGGGGGTTTTTTTGTTTTGGAGGATAATATTTTGAGGCAAGTCAGTCCTCCTCTGGAGACAACTTAGTGTTAGCCAAACATTTATTATTAATCTATAAAGTGTTGGCTGGTCACACAATTGTAGCTCTTTTCCTTGCTAATGGATGTAAGACCCCAAGTGGGTGTGGAGAGGTAGTTGGTGAAAAGAGGTACAGAGTAAGATTTATAACTTTCAGAAGAGACTAAAGTAATATATGACTTCAGCATGCCAGCACTAGTCTAACATTGCTCTTCAGAGTTGTCACAGTTACACAGGGCTGTGGTATGACTGGAAAAAAAAAAGAAAAAAAAGAGACGATGATAATGATGATGATGATGATGATGATGATGATGATTTTTGATGATGATCATGATGCTGGGTAAACTAGTATGATCCATACAAGCACCTAGCACCCTATATGAAGAGATAACTAAAATTAGATAGGATAAATTCAATACAAAGTGACACATTTCTTTCTTCTCAGTTTTCAAAATTACTACATGAATGGAATTCTTGTCATCAGCACATTCCAGCATAATGTGAAAAAAGAGGCTTAATTTACAAAGGAGGTATTGCAACTTTAATTATAGACAAAGGAAACAAGAATTTATATGGTAAATTAACTCACAACCATATGAATTCTTCTGTCTCATATAAAGACTTTGTAAGAAATATGGTAAGTCTTATTTAACTGTCTCTGGGTGAAGTTCCACTTTG
The DNA here is from genome assembly GCF_008360975.1 of Lichenostomus cassidix. Classification (NCBI taxonomy): domain Eukaryota; kingdom Metazoa; phylum Chordata; class Aves; order Passeriformes; family Meliphagidae; genus Lichenostomus; species Lichenostomus cassidix. The sequence continues at coordinate 32,706,254 of NC_139511.1, forward strand.
GGTTTGATATGCATTAAAACTTTGACATAAAGGCAATGAGGAAGTGTACTCTTTCTTATTCTCATAGGCTTTTAAAGATATTGGGAATTTTACAAATTTGTTCCATGCCTGCAATTTTGCCTTGCAGGTAGTTCTTCCACAATGAGGTACTCTGTATCAAAAGCACCTGTGATTTGATATTTATTTGTATGATCAATCACTGCTCTCCATACAATTACCATACAAAACCTTGTTCTAGAAAATGGTATCTTAGCAAAACCAGCGTGTATGCACTTGTTTTTCCAACACATATAGAAAGACTATTATGAACACCGACAAGAGAAAGTCCTATTTCATAAGGAAGATTATGTTAGAAACCTGGATTTCACACACATCTATGAAATATTACTTTTTAGTGCAAAGGAAAATTTAGGGTATTTCAAAGAACAAAATAACAATGTGGTTCTTATTCTAAAATATATGTTAAATGCCTTAAGTTATCACTGCCCTTTGTATTTCTTGGCTTACACTCTAACCTTTATTCTTCTAGAAACAAGTACCTAAAGGCAAAGACCAAGTCTATGTCTCTTGTGACAGACCTTAAAGAAATTACTAAAATTAATACTTAGATATAACCAAATATTAAATACCCCTTGAAGTATTTGCATGGTCTGTAGTTTCACTGCCTAAATCTACATTGATCCTGTGATCTCAGCATTAAAGTAGCATTAAAATATTAGGCTAAAGACAGTCGATTTCTATACATTAGAAGATAACTTCGGGTAAACGTCAGCAAGATTTGTTTTCTATCTGCCAAAACAAAATAGCAATTAAAAAAACCCGCTAATATTAAGGTAAAAACACATCACTAGCTGTGGGGGTGCGGCGGCCCGATGCTGCGGATCCCGAGTCCCCGAGGCCGGCGGTCGGCGTAATCCACGGGGACGCTGCCGAGGATGCCATCGCCTGGGACTCGGAGGAGGCCGGGCCGTAAACCGCTCTCTCCCTCCCCTGGAAAGTTTTTCCTAAGCTTATTGGTTTAAAGTTCGCTTCCCCGCCCCTATCACCGCCCCCGCTGCTTGCCCTCACTAGAATGTTCTGTTGCCAGGCTTCCCCCATGAGTTGCTTGTAATCCCCTCCCTAGTTATATTTCATTTGCTCCCCCGCTTGTCCCTCATGTTGTCCCGGAGCCCCGTTGGCTCCGCCCCTGCTGTTCCTCCCCGGGAAACCCCGTATTTCCCCCTAAAAACCCCTTCCCTTTGTTCTCTCGGCGTGGTGTGGCCGCGACCCCAGCCCCGCCGGGTTCTGTGCCCGGTAGCTGCGTGGACCGCCCCACCCGAGAGCCCCCAGTGTGCCTCCCCCGCGCCGCTTCTCCTTAATAAACTGCACACTGCGGACTCTCAGCTCGTCGCCCTTTCTTTATCACGGGAAGCGACCAGCGACTCCACGGCGTTCCTGCCCGGCAGTCACCCGCCTCCGCCGCGTGGTCCCTGCCGCTCCAAAGAGCGACCCTGGGAACACCGAGGCTGACCGCAGCCGCCTCTGGACAGAGCTGAACAGCCGGGAGGGCTGAGAGCTTGGGCCAGGTGAGGCCCCCGAGGTCTCCCGAAGCCCCGGAGCTCGTTGGGGCCAGGCGGCCGGACCCCGCCGGACCCCTTACAACTTCAACTAGCCACCAGACAGATGTTGGTTTACAGTCATTATTACAACTCTCTTTCCAAAATTAGCTAAAAAGTATTCACAAGCACAAGCACAGTTTTACTGCTAAAAATTCTAAGAGACCTAGTACTATGCCATTCACACACATTTCTGTTGTTGTTGAACCCATCCACGGCTCCTGGTTTTATCACTTTATTCCTAAATATTCATGACAGACACAGCAGGCCCATCCATAGACTTTTCCATTCCTGACTGCATTGAGTTACAGTCTTTAAAGACAAACCAGAAATTTCTCTACTACTGATCTGATACAGTGAGGTAAAGAAACCTGTTAGGAAGCTGCCAAGTCCTCTTCATCCTTTTGGGATGGTTGCCCAGTCTCTTCATGGTACATGCTTGTGTCTTAGTGCAGGCACACTACAGTTCTCTGTGCTTTTGAAAGAAAAGTTTTCATGTGCCTATTGGCATGAAGAATTATTTCTTGTCAGAATCACAGTGCTAAATGACACACCAAAATGAAGGACATTTGAGATGGGATTTTTTCATGGATGATTTTTTTCAATCATGCTGGTATGGCTTCTCATCTTGCTGAAGAAGCTAGTCTTTTCCCACTCATTGGTTCCTCCAGCTCCAAGAATGGTGTCCTTCACTTACATATACAAAGACAGTTTTATTCCCTCTCAAACGCTTATGTCTTATTGCCCACAGTATCATGGGTTTTTCCCATTCCTAAAGCCTGAATACTACAGCTACAATGCCCTAATGAAAATGTGGTGCAGATCCAGCCTGGGAGACGTAGTGATGAGCAACCTGGGGATAGAAATTGAATGCCTCCCTTGGACAACATTTTACCCCACAGAAACACATACTCCTCATGACAAACTGTAAGGGAAGAAGTGCCTTAGCCTCCTTCCTTCCAACATCCAGCCCATGGTTTCTTTCTGAGTACTCCTAGACACATTACCAGTCTCTGTAAATTCAGAAATCAAGAAAAACAAGCCACAGGAGGGCACAGATTTGCAAGTCAACCTCATCTTATCCAGTAAAAGGAATGGCTGTAGCTATTATGAACAAAGACAATAAATGCTGTTTCAGTTGGCATTTGTAGGGATTTTTGAGTTTTGTGACTAAAAGAGTGCTTAAGCCTCTGAAAATTGATTAGGATGTTTTCCTCTCTGTCTAAATCACACTGCTCACCAACCAGATGCTAAAACAACAGATGTAAAGGAAACAAAAGATCTATGAAGTTTACCTGGAAACAAACATCCTTTATGTATGCTAAAGCAGCTCAAAAAGTGTCTTGTACATCCATGCAGCAAGAGTAGAGCAGACTCTGGAGGTCATAAACATTTGTTTTCTGCAAGAACCTAAGATCCAAGCCTGGATCCATGATGTGTTGAATGTCTTTTGGGCTCCTCACTACAAGAACAACACTGAGGTGCTGAAACCAATCCACAGAAGTGCAAGGGAGCTGGTGAAGGATCTGCAGCACAAGTCTTATGAGGACCAGCTGAGGGACTTGAAGGGTGTTTATTCTGGAGAAAAGGAGACTCAGAGGAGACCTTACACCTCTCTACAACTACCTGAAAGGAGGTCACAGTGACACGGGGGTCATTCTCTTCTCCTCAGTCACAAGTAACAGGACAAGAGAAAATAGCCTGAAGTTGCATCAGGGATGTTTATATTGGAAAAATTTCTTCATGGAAAGTTTTAAGAGGCATCTGATGCTCAAAGAGAAGCAAGAAAGAAAAGGCTTTCTTCCTGGAGTCCATCTGGTTTCTAGAGGCCTAAAAAGATTGAAAATGCACAAGCAGAAGAGAGGCAGTCCTTTTCTTACCGTAATAGAAGGTAGAGAGCATGATCAACTATTTCTGACACGAGAAAGTGCTTGTGATCCTCACATAAGTAGTCATATCTGATTTGGAGTTCTTCCTTATATATCATCTTATAATTTCCAGGTCTCTTGTATCTCACAGGGCCTAGGAAACAAGAATCCAATTAGCTCTTGGAAGACAGGTGGATCTTGCCCAAAACACCACATGAAAGCACCCACAAAATTTGCAAAAGTTCACATGCAAACAAGTACATTGCTAAGATCTACAGAAGCAGGAGAAATTTGAATTGTAAGTAAAATCGGTAGGAAAATCGGGGATGTAACAGAGGATGCATGCAAATTTCTGTCTACCAGAATTACCAATTATTTTTACACTTACACCTCAATGGCTGAGATTCTACAGGCATCACTTAACTTCAAGCCTCATCCTAGGATCCAGAGACATTAGTAGGTAAGCCACTGCCACAAGAAAGCAAGAACTGTAAATACAAATGAGAAGTTTAAAATAATTTAATGTTTTATTTAATGTTGTTTTTAAAGACATTTAAGGTTACTATCTCAAATGGTATTCACCATCAACTGCTGGGGTATGGTCCCAACTCAACATAAAAACACTCCACTCTTGAGCTTAACACAAAAGGACTTAGCTCACTATAATCAATGAAAGTTTTGCCATCAAAGCTGTTGGATGCTTGTATAATTATACACTTGTAACACTGTTCACCATAATATAAGAGATTCTTTCAGTAGGGAGAACTTCCTTCTTTGTGAATTGTAAGACTAAAAATTCAGTATATATACTCCAAAGGAAAGACACTGTTTAGAGAATAAATGCGACTGAAAAATATATGAGGATATTTTGTCTTTGGCTATGAAAAATCCCAGAATCAATGAGATCAAAGGCAGCATAAACAAATGTCATCCCTCATATGGCATTATGTCTGCAGAGTGGTGTCAAAAAGTGGAGCCTTCTAGCAGAGCACTTTTTTACTGACTATACATGCTTCTGTAGCACACCTACATGCCTAAAAAAAGACAACCAGTTTACTTTACAGAGATCTCTCACTACACTTGAAAGAATATTGTTCTTCAGTATTTCACCTCAGTTCTGTGGCAACACAGATTCTTTCCCATGGGAATTTTTCTCTTTTTCTTCATGTGTTTTATAAATAAAGATAAAGTTTTAGTGTTATTGAAATGGTCTTTTGGAAGATAGGCGGTTCAAGCCTGGCCAATCAGCCTAGGGGGAGGTTTTGAATTGGCCCAATCCGAATGACATGTGAAAGTCTATATTAAAGTTCTTAAAATAAATAATAAATTCAGAATTTGTTCACCAAGAAACTCTCTTAACTCTTCACTCTGCTAGCAGTCCAACAGTGACACAGTTCCGGTCCCCTAAGTTAACAGTCAGTCCCAGAGACAGCCACATGCCCCACAGGCATATGCATCCTGGCAACTTTTTCCTCACACCTGCCCAAACAAAAGGGAATTACTTTTCAGGCAGAGAGACAGCCAGATTGCACAGCATTTCTTAAAGGCATTTAAAGGACTTCTGATCTACCAGAAGATGTAATCAACCCAAGAGCAAAGCAGACTCCACAGTTCACATGTCTTTCACACTTTGTGTCTAGCTGAAGCAGCAGATGTTGTCACTACTTTCTCCAGTAGGTGCATTTTTTCTTGGAAGACAAGGAGAGGAAAAGGACAGCTTTCTGCAGACTAGACAAACATGCACCTTTTAAGCACAGTAAAGTTTCAGCTAATGAGAGTTTGAAAGAATACAACTGCTTGTTTACAACTATAATGTTTTAAGATTGTTAAAAACCAAGTCCTTTTGGAGCAGATCAGCATCTTCTTTGCAGTTGCAAAAAGTAAGAAACATACAGTAGAGAAAATTAGGCTGATCCACAGCCATCTATAAATAGATTCATTCTGTCTGTAAAATTGTTTTTGAGCTATTTAGATCCCTCCTTGAAAACTAAATAATTGTCTTTCAATCCCCAAAGATGATTCATTTTGGAAAGTGACCTAAAGCCAGTCCTAGCTGCAAACACAGGACTGGACCACAATCCCTGCAACGGGAAAGCAAACTTTACAAGCTTCCACGCACACTAGCCTTTCTTTCTGTAATAACAGTTTCTAGATATACAGATTTGCAGCAAGAAGATCCTGGTTCACTGACAATTTTTGGCTTCTGCAGGAGTAGTGTGCAGCACTGGATTGTGTTAAAACCTGCAGTGCCTGCATGTAACCTGCATGTAAACTGGCCTAGCTTCTGCTTAAAGATGAGACATTATAGCAACCCCAGGATTTTGTGCCTCTAAGACACATTTTACATTTTCTAGCTGGCTATGGTTATCTTTCATTTGCAGATTGCAACTCTACAAACTCACAGTTGGAAGATCTAAAAGTAAATGAGTCAATGGAAAACACGTGACTCATTGCAAGCAGTGAAATGAATGGACAAAGCATATGAAGGCCAAACTCAAGAAAACTACTTTGCTGTATAGTTTAGATACTAATGGCAATGCCCCCAGGGATGACCAGATCTGGGAATTTTAAAAAATCGAGCAGTTGAGTGTTTAACTTCCTTCATTTAAGGAAGGAAGAGCTAATCTCAAGCAAATATAAGAGGTTTCAGGACCTTGCCTAAAGCTACTTCAACAGTTTAGCTACTGCACTTAGATGCATGCAAAGCCTCACTTAATTGTTGCTTCAGTCTTTTACTATTCTTCAATGCAAAAGTCTGTGTGATCCAAAATTATGCCATGCCAATTGAGTTTCTTAACCATTCCCAGAGTAAAAATAGAAAGATACCAGTGTTTTAGGTAGGTGGTAAAATACCTCTAATAAACAATTAACCCGTCCCCTCAACTTTTAAAACCTGACACTTTTAATTTGATGCCCTTAGTGTTCTTTATTATGTGGAATAGGGAATATTCACATCTTTTCCCACTAACTCATGTTTTTACTGGCCTCTGTCTTATCCCTACCAGCTTTTTACTTTCTTCAAATACAGGAGCAACTCTGTGCCTTTGTTCATCATTGTTGATTTTATTTGTAAGTTGTTGTTCAAATGTTCCCTTTTGTCTCAGCTGCAGTTTGCATGATATGGAGTCATAATGAAATTATATATTGATATGGTGGGTTTTTGTGGTACTCTCAACTAGACAGTAGAGAATAAGTATTCTGTTTTATTTTCTAAAACTCTACTTAACAGCACATGAAGAAATTATATACTGACATAGTGGGGTTTTGTGGTGCTCTCAACTAGACAGTAGAGATTAAATATTCTATTTTATTTTCTAAAACTCTACTAAACAACACACAAAAATATGTAAGTTCAGGAGAAAAATCATCACTTAGAAAACGGAAGGAAAAGAGGGTTTGGAAGGTTAATGTTTTGCTTAATGGTAGTGTAATTATGAAGATTTACAATATGTCTGAAGAGACATTAAATTCTGTAGGACAAGGTGTCTTATTCAAGCTTATAGGCTAGATTTGCAAGTGGAATTTACGCATTGTAATATCCAGCTTGTAGACGGCTGCTGCCCGGTTTCTTTTATGTTCCTTTTATGTCACATATTGGTAGAATTTATAGCCTAAAAAATTATCCTTATTGAAATCAGTAAATTGATTCAATCTGCTCCTTAAATGTGTTGGAAGTGCCATGAAAGGAACAAGACTCTAATCCCACTCAGAAAGAAACTTTAAAGGTCTAATCATAGACTACAGAGAGGTATTGTCTTGTGGTTGGGATTCATGGCTGCAAACCCATGTGTCTGTGACAAGCTGTATGGTCTCTTTCCTCTCTCAGGAATTCACTGCTGCAAAAGGTTGTGGATAACTGAAGCATATTAAAATCCAAAAAGAAAGTGACCAAATCCGTTGGGCAAAAAAGTTTAAGTAGACGCAAAAAGACCTAATTCATACTTCTTCTAGGCCAGAAAGTCCATGCTGGGAAAATATACTGAGGAAGTATCACCAGATTTCTCCCTGACTTTCTTGATTTTTTCATAAGCAATGACCACATTCAGAAACAGAGTACACTGAAAAACAGACTATTCCAATACTTGAAACTATAAATGTATACTAAAAAGTTTTATGGTCTTCTTGGCTGAAGAAATGGCACAAGAAAAGAAAATTCCCTGGGAAGATGGAAGAAAGACAACCTTACATGCTTGATTCTTAGATGTGTTCAGGATACCTAGGCAATTTGTTTACAAAAGGTTAATGATTTCAGTTTCCAAAAAAATTGGGCAAGACCATCACATAGAAGACACTCTGTATTGGTTTCAGCTGAGGCATAGTTAATTTTCTTCACAGTGGGTGGTGTGGGACTGTGCTGAACACAGGGTTGCTAGCACAGATCTTTTTTGTTACTACTGAGCAGGGTTTATACAGAGCCAAGGCCTTTTCTGCTTTTTACACTGCCATGATGGCAAGGAAGTTGGCGGTGCAAGGGAGGCTGGGAGGAGACACAGCCAGGACAGGTGAGCCAAGCTGACCAAAGGATATTCCAGACCATGTGACATCATGCTCAGTGTATGAAGTGAGGGAAGAAGGCAGAAGTGGGGAATGTTTGGAGTTTGGCTTCCCAAGTAATCATAACTTGTAATAGGGCCCTGCTCTCCTGGAGATAGCTAAACACCTGCCTGCCCCTGGGAAGCACTGAATTAATTCCTTGGTTGCTTTGCTTGTGCACAGCTTTTGTTTTGCCCTCTTAAACTGTCTTTGTCTCAACCCGTGAGTTTTCTCAGTTTTACCCTTCTGATTCTCTCCACCATCCTGCTGGTGGGGAAGTGAGCAAGTGGTTCATGGTACTTGGTTCACTGGCTTGGGTTAAACCATGACATATTCTGAAGAGCTGCTGAAATATTCAAGGAAAACATTTATAGGAATGAAGACCAGAAAACTGTCAATCAAATCTCAAATGGTCTGTTTGAAAATAAAACAAGCAAACACAGTCTGGTTCACATTTAAGTCAAAAGATTTCAGAGCACTAAGGTCAAGTTGGTTTTATTCACATCTTTTTAATAAGAAGAATGAGTTGTGTACACATACAAATCTGTACTTGTGAAGTATCATTTCAGAAAAACAGGCAAAACACAGAGATCAGAAAAGTGGGTTTTTTTCTCTTACTGCTCTTTTCTGTTCAGTGTTTGCTAGACATCTGGAATTCATGGTAATGTGTTGTAACACCTGCAGATGTTGTTTTATTAGCTAGCTAAAAGCACTGAGCTATTGAGTTTCTTACTTGAAGTGTCCTCCAGTGCATCTCGCCGGCTGCAGACTAATTAGTATGTATGCCAGCACGTCAGCAGCATGGATGAGGAGGGTACACCAACCTAAATTTCAAGCCAGCAATGACCATACAGATATGTCCAGAGAAACAAAGCTCTGATTAACCACCCCTCATAAAATCAACACCCTTTTGTCTCTGTCCTCAAATAGTCTGCCTATTCTGTAAGGGCAGAGAGAACAGGTAACAAGCATCTTATTTGCCCTCATTTTCCATTTCTGTCAGCACACAAGAGTCAGTAATCACACAATTCATTAGTGAGCCTGAACTAGCTCAACAGAAAACAGGCACATCCACTGCAGTTCTCTCCCTGCCAAATTCCCTCTGTGGGAAAGGCAAACCTCTAATATATTCCCTGTATCCTATTGATCTGGTCCCCAATGAAGTCGAGGAGCATTGGGTTGAATTTATATCTTCCTAGATAAATTATAATGAATATTTCACAGTACTAGGAACAACTTGCAGAGTTGCATAAATTACTGTGACTTTTACAGCTTTATTTTTTATAGTTCAATGTCAAAAATAGTAACAATATAGTATTTCACTATAAATAGAAAAGCTATAATTAAAATTTGCTGGTGACTATTTGTCCACAAATGAAGCTATGGTGCACGTGAAAGTACTGTTACCCCTATCACATGCTGTATTGCTCCATTTACATGTAAGAAAAACACTGTATTTCCCTCACTTTACAAATGCAAGTAACAATTGTCCATCATCAGTTCTGAAAACAAAATCCTAAAAACGGACCTTTGTGCCTTTATTATTGTATTAGAAAGGCAACATGAGGATGTCACTTCAACTGGCCGGAAAATAGTTCTCAGTCAGAAGTCAGAGAACCATTCACTTCTTTCAACCTTTCCTTTGTTTTCCTTGTCCACACAAAAATATTTCTCTAAAGGTCAAATTTGTTCACAGGTGTGGAGACATCAGTGCAGATCGATTATCTCTGCACTCTGTCCCATGAAATAAGGATATCCAGAAGCCAGAAAGTAGATTAGGTCTTCCTTACACATATCCAACAACTCTCACCTTCAGTGAGAAAGTAAAGCAAGCACAAGTATGTCATTATGCTCTTTGAGAAATATCTTAACTTCTTTTCCCGACTTTCTAGCCCCTAAAAATTTTGCTTTCTGTATTTTTCTCCATCATTAGCCAATATAGACAAGTATTAAAGACATCCTGCTTGTAAAAAGCAGCTGAGAGCACAAGAGCTAAGATTGTTCCATTTGTCAAATGAAAATCAGAGTTTTTCTTTTATTGTAATACACTTTACAAAAGATTGGTCTTCATTCAGAAATTAGCTCCAAGGAGCTACAAAAATATTAAGAATCTAACTTGATTAAATACATTTCTTTCCTATTGAACATTAGCTTTATTGCCACAGCTGGCAACGCAGACACTTTTCATTTGTATGAGGTTTGACCCCATCTTGCATCAGGCAAACTAGTGATCTAGAACAAATTCTGACAGGCAAGACATAACCTCAAGATGTACAGTATATTACATGATTGCTCCCTCAGGCAAAAAAGGAAAAAAGTCCAAGTGACACATTCTTTCACACTGCCAAATGAAAGCAAAAATGTTCACAATGATTGAGCTAACCAAAGAAATCTGCACTGCATATCTACTCAGAAGTTCCTAGAGATCTTCTTTGGAAAATAAAACTATCTTTTCTTTTTTAAGCATAAGGCTTTCTGAGGTAAAATTACTCTGACATTTAAAACTTCAATCCAGAAAGGCATGTGTTTCATTTTAAGTGCAGTTTACCCTCAGCTTAAGAAGTGCACTTAGTTGGATCAGGACCTGCACATGGATGCCACAGTAATTTCTCAACGGAAAGCAGAGTTCACCAGTTTTTCCAGATCTCTGTGAGAAAAAAATCAATTAAAGGACATACATTAAATAAGGAAAGTATCAGCAGATGGGGCTTGAGAAAATAACCAAAGCTATTTAACTGAAAAAAAGTCAAGTAAATAAGGCAGAGAATTACCCAGATGCAGCCCCTATGACTGATTTTGCATCAAAATATTTTACAAGGGATTAAGATTTCAATCTAACCTGAACTCTAGCACTACTTTGCCAGTCATCAGCTAGTCAAATTGTGGCTGAGTTTCCAGGAAGCAATCAGAGATTTATTATGGCAATGTGTACAGACAGATAGATACCACCACCCTCTTGTATTGCACGCTGTACAAATGTATGAAGAGAGACAGGCCCTGCTAACATGTAGATAGAACCTCACTGTGGCTGGGTACAGTGCACAAAAAGGATGGTGCAAATTACTCAAAATCCCATAGGAAAAAAATTAGGTTAATTCTAGTTTACCCAGCCAAGTGCTCTGATCCATCAGCCAACACAGTCTCTGTCCTTACTCTTCTCAGATCACAGTTTTCACTTTCTTCAGAAAAAAACAAGGAACCAGGAAATTGATGTAATTCTTCCCTCTTCCCTTCTGCTATCACCCAAAAGATAATTCATTCAGTGACAGACAAAGTGACAATGAAGATACAAAATAAAAAATGAGTCTGTATGGAATGTGCAGTCTATGAGTAGCCCAAATATCCACAGTGAATCTGGCATTATGAAAATATTATAGACTCAAAACAAGCTTGTCCAAGTGCTGTACAGAGGTACTTGGACAAACTCAAGAACAAGGCCCATGGGAATCTCAAGGGGTTTAATAAGTCCAAGTGCAAGGTGCTGCACCTATGTCAGACCAACCTCCAGTACCAACACAGGCTGGGGATGAACAGATGGAGAGCAGCCCTGCTGAGAAGTACTTGGGGTGCTGGTGGATGAGAGGCTGGACATGACCCAGCCATGTGCACTCCCAGCCCAGAGAGCCAAACATGTCCTGGGCTGCATCCAAAGCAGTGTGGGCAGCAGGGAAGGGAGGGGATTCTGCCCCTCTGCTCTGCTCTGGTGAGACCCATCTGGAACTCTGCATCAGCTCTGGGGTCCCAGCACAGGAAGGACATGGACCTGTTGAAGCCAGTCCAGATCCAGAGGAGGCCACCAAGCTGATCAGAGGGATGAGCACCTGTCCTATGAGGATAGGCTGAGAGAATTGGGATTATTCACTCTTGAAAAGGCTTCAGGATGACCAAATTGCAGCCTTCCAGCATCTGAAGACAATGTACAAGAAAGCTGGACAAAGACAGTTTACAAGATCATTTACTGACAGGACACGGGGCAATGGTTTCCAAATGAAAGAGAGTAGGTTTAGATTAGGTCGCAGTAAAAAATTCTTTACTATGAGGATGATGAGGCACTGGAACAGTTGTACAGAGAAGTTGTGGATGCCTAATTCCTGAAAGTGTTTATGGCCAGTCTGGATGGAGCTCTGAGCAACCTGGTCTAGTGAAAGGTGTTCTTGTCCATGGCAGGATGGCTGTAACCATATGGTCTTAAACATGCCTTCCAATCCAAGCCATTTTATGATGCTATGAAATCTTTTCACGACCAACTACAGAACAGATGAAAAATAGGCTCTAATTTGTCATCTTCACATTACTTTACTAATAACATATTGTCTAGTGAGTCTTAATGCTCCTATCTTACTCCAGTATTTGCAGTTTTTACAGAAATAGGAAAATACGCAGGTTTATACGACATGTATTATTTATTGTCTACACCTCAGGCAAAAGCAGCAGTATGGTGCCACAGCAGCCTCAGGCATTTTAAATCCTGGCAGCACCCTTCCTGGCCCATCTTCTGACCTTCTCTTCTGCACTGGCTCTGTGTTCAGGATGGTGCAGGAAACAAGGAAGGTAAAAAACATATTTTAGTGGTGGCAGTAGCAAAAAATTTTACCATAATGATCTCATAGTTCATTGTGCAATGTAAACAGTATAATTACTAGCACAAGAAAAAGGACAAGAAAGCATGAAGAGGGGAAGTTAAAATTTGTGACAGTTAAGATGGGGAGCAGGCCTAAACTGCTCTGGAGTTGTACTCTCAGCTGCATCTGCACAACCGACGTGGCTGGCACATGACATTGGAAACATGAACTGTTGGTTTTGGCTAAAATCAAATCTAATAGCTGCACCTTTAGAGGTCTGTGGTTTTCTCAAACGAGCATAGAAAATCTGAGTCAAAGTTAGAGTGGCCATCCCAATGCCTAGACACCAGCTCATTAGAGTTTTTTTTACAGAACAAAACCAAAAAAAAAAAATCCTAACCAAAAACCAAACCAACAAACAAACAAAAACCACAAAACCCAAATATGGATATGACAGATCCACAAGGAAAAGAGGGTTAATGTAAGACAAACTGTGATGTCTTGGAAAATACCTGGAAGAAACATATATGACTTAAAATTAGGAAGCAAATAAAATGCTTATAACAAGTGTAGTATTACAAAATGAATTCTCCGGTGTGTGCCATTGAGTTACCCAGATATCATCTAATTCACCACCATATAAAGATACCCAACATCTTTCTTGAACTTTCTTAGAAGATTGACTGCAAAACCATTTTAGCTCTCTGTCAAATATTTGTCTTTGGGAACATTTAAAACACAAGCAGCAGTTTCACTGTCTTCAGTGATATGAAAGGCTCCATGAGTAAGGCCTGGATGAAAGCTTTTTTTGGCCTCCACTAATGAAAACAAAACACAGGAAGTCCTATTACTCTACCAGTAGAAGTCTGGAGTTAAGGAGAGTCCTATGACTTTCCTTAAAAGTCACCATGCCATTTCCTGTGCTGGAACACTACATCAGAGTAAGCGTAAACATCAGTTCCTGCGTGAGTTTCTAACATTTCTGACTGATGTTTCTCAAAAATAAGTCATACCCCTACATTTGACTGAAGGATCACAGACCCATGTTAGGCTCACTAAATAAATGTGGAAGAGCAATACTAAGAGTGATTCCTAAGGTGGCTGTGTTCTGAATGAGTATTCCTTTTTCCTTTGTGAGAAGAAGCTGTTGGATATTACAGATGCACCTTAAAATCTCATTATTTTGAGTAGGACTACGTTAATATTACAAAGGATCATCCTCTCAACACAATTACCCAGCATTCCCTTACTTCCTTTTGCATGATTCTTCCTGAAAAGATTAATTTAATTTTTGTGTTAATTTGATATCATGCAACTTCTCATGAAACACCAAATTTTCCTAAGTCAGAAAAAAAGTGGAGTAGTTTACAAAAAAACCCAAACATAATTAATTTTAAAAATCTAAGCTCACATTCAGAACTCAGTTTATGTGTAAGTAAAGAAGACACATTCAAATCTTAATAAGGTAGTCCAGTATTTATGTACGTTTTAGAGTTTTCATTTTAAGAGGATTTCAAGTGATTTTAAATGTGTCACTGTATGTTATATCACTACATGATGTCAAAAAATATTGGCAGTGGAAAAAAACGCAGTTTCTTCTAAGTCTCCTAACAGTGAGCAAAAAGACTGTCTTCACAGAAGTAAAACAGGGGCATGAAAAATATAATGCATTCAATTAAACTCTCATTTTTATAATAAGAATAATGCACTGAAAGGAAGATCTGACAGTTCCGATAGGAGAGTCATGGTAACATTTCCAAAATGCTTATATAACCCAATTATTTATTCATTGAGTTATCTATCCATCTACCTATCCTAACTACTTATTCCCATTTTACAAATATTCACTTTAAAGGTACAAACTAATTGCAGAACTCAGGTGATGGTTATCTCGTTTGGAAAGGATGCAAAATTTTCCATAGAGGAAAAACAGGATGTGAGCTGAAATTGCCTTCTGTCAGTGAAGGCTGACTCTGTTTCTGATGTCGTGTTAATGATACACAGCTTTACAAAGGGAAATAGTCCAGAACCAACAAAACAATCATCAGAACATCAAATCTATTTTGCACAATAAAACAATAAACACAATACTTGCAATTATATATCAGAAGCCAGGTGGACCGCTTCAACAGCGTAACTAACAGAAAGAAAAAATACCAGAAAACCATTTGCAGAATATATCGTTTACAGCGTTAGATCACAAAAACAAGACAGTTTGTTACAATGGGTTCAGTACAAACAGACTCCATGGACCATGGAATCCTCAAAATAACATGTCAGAGGTATGAGACCAGCTTTTGTCTAACAGTGAATTTCAGTCTCAGGATGGTAGGAGTATAGCTGAAATACCGATAAACAAATGTTACTCTCATTCCCATAACAATGAAGCTTGTCTAATTATTTTGTTTATTTCCACCTTGCAATTGCACGATGTATGAGCAATCAGGAATCAGCTGTGCTTCCTGTGTATTAATTAATTTTCAGGAAATACTATGAACAAATTTTCATATCAGAACCATACAGTAAACCTTAGCTTTAATGTTTTATTCATCACCTCTGCCTACTGCTTTCACTTGTGTCTGTAGAAAAGCACAGATAGAAAGAATATTTCCCTCAATTATGGAATTCTTTCATTTCTGCCAGCATAACAAGAGAATAAATTTCTTCCCCAGATTAGAAAATGCGGTTGTCACTAGTCTTACTGGAATATCTCAGTCACAGTCTCTTTTCTTACTATCACTGGACTTCATTTATGGAAATGTGCTTTCAAAAAGTTGCCATCAAAACAATGAAAATACAGCAGATACAGGGTGACCTTAAAAACAGTGCAAGATGTAGTACAGACCCTCTAAGGCACGATGCAGAATCCACCAAAAAGAGACAAAACACACTGGGAAACATGTTAAAATTACTTGAGAGCACTTTGCAAACTTCTGATTCTCTGCTGCTCACCAGGGATTAAGAAGGACTTCCATAAATTAGATGGTCCTTGTTCTCAGATTCAGAGCAGTACCACCAAGCTGCTCTAACTGCTGGTTGTTGTATCAGAGCAGAGCCTGCTCATGATGTATCTTCTCAACTCCCAGCCCCACCTCTGGCTCATTCCAAATACTGCTAGATGGGGTACCCATATGAACGGCCTTAGAAGGATATTTGTCAGTCTGACATAGGCTTCTGCATGCTGCCCTGAGCCTTCCAATCACTACATTCAAGCCCTGAGGAATTCAGTCTTTCTTTCCATACTTTCTCTAGTGATTACATCCCTGAACAGACAGCCAAAAACAATTCACCTCTATCAAACAGACTGGCAAATTTTATCACTGCCACTGCATCGCCAGAGGTGGTAGACAGGTTGCAAACAGAAGCATTGATTAACTATTCACTCTAATGCTCAGGTATAGCAGGAAACAGTGTAGGGAAGCCTACACTAACATATTTTTTATACATAGCTAACTAAAATCTTTCAGTTAAGCTCAGCATTCTGCCCAGCATCTTTGAAATACCCCCAACGAACTCCAATTATATAAGCAGAAATTAGCAGTGAAGCAACTAATATTACATTGCACACCTAGCTTTCACAGTATTACCTGATACTTTGGTAGATAAGGATATGTTAGTGTTCACCATATAGCATCATCAGAATAAATAGAAAATAACCCATAGTTTTCGTATGTTTAACAGTCTTATTTCCAAGAGCTATCTGCTGTTTTCTGGAAACAGCAGCAATAGTTGTAATAGGCAGAGCCTTAACCTTTCTAACAATCTTGTCATTGCAAGTCTCTAACTTCCACTTAGAAGCAAGATAAACATCTTGTTAAGCTAATTCTGTCTCCTTTCTGATCTCATTTCCCTGTGAGGATCTAGTGTTATTACGGTGCTGGTTATTTCCATTTATTAGCAGAGCTACATTCTGAATATCTTACAAAGAACTTTTCTAAGCTCAAATCACTCTTCTACCTGTAAGTGCACATTTTTTGTGACATTTCTACAGATGTAGCCTCATGAAAGCTGGCAACAGGCTATGAAGGAAGAATGCAGCCTATTTTCCTACAGAAGCACTCTGCTGAATGCATATACAAAACTCACCAATTAGCTAACAGCTAGACATCAAAATTATCTCAAAAAGAGATAAGAAAAAGCGTTTTATATTTTAAAAGATGTATTGAACCCACAGGCTGTCTAGTGAAAAACTGATCCCTGAAATTCTCAGTCAGTGATACAAGCTTACCAGAAATATTTCCACTTTAAAATAATTTTAATCAACTTATAGGAAACAGTTTCCTATAAGAAAGTAAGGCTTAGTACAGTGCAAGATCCTTGATTCCTAACAGAAGTGCAAGCAGTGGCAGAAGCCTGGGGAAAGAAAAGCAAGTCTGGTGTCTTTAAGTTATAGCTATGAACTCCTGAAACCACTATAGTGCAGACAAAGTCAGGGCTTTTCAAAAATGAGACAGAAATGAGCAACAACATGGAAACTTACATATTCCAGAAAGACAGAAAATAGATCTGTGGCTTTCTGACTGATTCTTTTCATGGGAGAGAAGCCAGAACTTTAAGCAATCCTTCTTCAGATCAGCATACAGAGGCACTGCCTCTTATGACTGTGCTCTTTCCTGGATTGCCAGGCATCTCAAAGCTGCATTTTATTTCCCTAGGGACTCAGTGACTTTATAGTGCCTTTAGCAGTCCTAAAAAAATTAAAAGTAATTGTTCCCAAATTAATTTTCCACTTTCCATCTCTCATCCGTATCTCTTCTCCGTGAAAACATAAAAATAAACTGAGCTGCACCTGAACAATAGTGTTTCGATTAGAATGGTCAAAAGTGTCAAAGCTAAACCAGTGTATTTTCCTTATATCCATTCTAAATCTACCCTTTTTCAATTTCAGAAATCCTTTCTCTGTCCTTCTGCTATCTCCTTCATATATTGAAAAATCGCTGTGAGTTTTCCCTGCAGCTTGCTCTTTTCCAGGCTTGAACAACCCCAGCTCTCTCAGCCTTTCCTCACAGGATAGACGCTAGAGCCCTCTGATCATTTCAGTGTCCAACAGATACATGTCCTTCTTGTACTGGGGACCCCAGAGGTGGACACAGTACTCCAGGTGAGATCACACAAGAGCAGAAAACAAGAATCACCCCAGGTACCTGCTGGCCATGCTCACTCTGACGCAGCCCAGGATGAGATTAACTTTCTACACTACAAGTGCAAATTGATAGCTCATACCTAATTTCTCATTGACCAATATGGCCAAGTCTTTCTCTTGAGAGCTGTCATCAATCCATTCACCTCCCAACAAATACTGATATTGGTCACTGCCCTGACACAGCTAAAGGCCCTTCCACCTGGCCTTCTTTCCATCTTGGTGTTATCTGCAAACTTGCTGAGGACATTCTCACTCCCACTGTCTATGTTGATATAAAGATACTGAACACTATTGGACAGTATATGGACCGCTGAGGGACACCATTCAGGAATTTTTCTAATCAGATATTGAGCTTTTGGATTACCAATTACATACGCTAGTTCCCTAAGGACTCTAGGATGGATCTATTCTGTCCAGTATTTTTAATTTCTTAGAGCCAGGTCTTGAGCCTGATCTCTTACGGTAGATGCAACTTCATGTCTCTAGTTGCTCCCTTGACATGCAGGGACTTGATAGCAGCAGGAAGAGAATTATCAGTGAAAACTCAGGCAATGCAGTTCTCGAACACCACATTGTCTCCATATCAGTTGTTTCTTTTATTAAGGGTGTACGGAGTGGTGTCTTTCTTTTCTGACTAACATACCTGTGGAAGCCCTTATTTCTTTCTCAAATCCTTTGTAAAATTTAGCTCCAGCTGTGTCTTAGCTTTCCTGATCCCAGGCATCCACCTGCTCTGGCATGGGCTCCTCCACCAGCTGCAGGTGGATCTGTGCATCCCCATCGATCTCCATGGGCTGCAGGGCACAGCTGCCTCACCATGGGCTGCACCAGCAGCGGCAGAATCCCAGCTCTGATGCCTGGAGCATCTCCTGCCTCTACTTCATGGACCTTGGTGTCTGCAGGGCCCTCGCTCCTCTCACTCTGCTCTTCTCTGGCCACAATTACAATTGTGCAATAATATTTTTTTCTTCCTCTTCTTAAATATGTTATCACAGAGGTGTTACCATCACTTCTAATTGGCCCAGCCTTGGCCAGTGGCCCTTCCATCTTGGAGATTCCTTGGATTGGCTCTGCTGGATACAGAAGAAGCTTCTGGCAGCTTCTGACAGAAGCCAGCCCTTTAATCCCCCTACAAACAGGCCCACTACCAAAACCTGGCATGCAAACCCAACACAAGGGCCAAACTATACCTCACAGTTTTCACTACCCTTTTTTTCCTTTTTTTTAATAACAAAACCCATAAAGCAATGTACTTCTTCAAAGAAGTATTCCTAAAAGATTTGGAATTACATATGCTTTAAAACTATTTACATCTTGAAAGTAGTGTTCTCAAAATTATTTTGAATTGGACATTAAGATTCAGAAAATATATCCTTCCCTGCTTTATTTTTACCTTTTCAGATCACTGGCAGCCTAAAGCCAGAAATGAGATACATACTGTGTTAAAGGTCTCATCTGGTTTATGACTCCATGAGTAAGTCCTGTGTTCTTGGTTTTGCTGTTTTAACAGCAGCAATGCACAGACATGCACACATATACAGCTCCTACAAAAATGCACAAAGAAAACAGATGTTTTGATTGTAGACTGAAAAGGATATTTACAGGTGATGAAGCAGTGTAACCTGAAGTAAAAATCTTCTCATTAGTTTCCAATACTTATTGCTAAACCTTTCTATTTTAGAATTGCAACACACTTTTTACTGTGTTTTCCACTCCAACATAGGTCTGTACCTAACCTATAGATAGCACTCCTGGATTTTTTCCCCTTTAATCTGGATTAATTTATTCAGCAACACATATACTCATTATGCTCTTGCAAATGAACAGGCACCTCTGACTGAATGAATATTCAAGGACCTCATCTTGTGAGCTATCGGGGTTAATTGAAGGGTTTGTCCATGACAACATACACATGATTGGTTCCTGCTTCACTAAGTTTTTGAGGCATGCAGGCAGCAGTTGCCATTTAAATGAAAACATATGGAAGGTGCTAGTGAATCAGATACAAGAATATCACTGGCAGGGTAAAAAATATTACCAAAAAAAGAAAAAAAACCCACAACAAACAGCAAAATTAAAGAGCCACTGAGATTCAGAATACCCTTGACAACTCTTGGCATACAGTCCCTCATTTTGTACCTTAATGCTGCTCCTAACTGAAATGCAATTCTTCACCTGAAGAGTGATTTAGAAAAATTGTTAAGTTTTTCCAGTCACTATTAAGTGATTACAGTATTATTCAGTAGGGGCTTTTATAGTATTGTGCATAAATCCAAAGTACTTATGAAAAACAGATTGCATTGTTATATAATTACAGTTAAGTGGTTGTTAAGCTATTTTGAGCTACTAGTCAGAGATTTTAATAACCCTTTTCCGCTAAAGGTTCTGATATAGTTCTAGAAGTGTAATGATATGCTGCAACAATCCAGTACTTGTCCAAATCCTGAGACAACAAAGGGAGGATCTCTATTGCAAAGAGTTATATAACCACCTATGATTTATGTGCCTGCAGTGACTATATAATAGATGTGAAGATGAGTTTTTACACATGCCACCTTCAAAACATGAAACACATGTCATTCTTGTAGCACTTACCCTGATAATTCTTGGAAAGGACCCTCCAGAAACATCAAGTTCATATAAACTTGAGTGTATGTAATGAATTCTCAAGAGCAATTAACGCATGATGCACAAGGACACCCGCAAGAATTTTTCAAAACTAACACTGCAGCTCCTAAGAATGTATCCAGCTAATTAAAAGCTAAAACCCTGAGAAAGGGCGCTGTAAACCACGCCGAAGTGGCGAATGCTGTTTTGCAAAGCGAGAATCCTGTGCGTCAGAGCAGAAGCCATTTAGACGCCTGTCTCTCTTGTCTTTCGCTACAACTTTTGCCATTAGCATTCATTCCCCACTGTCACAGCGCCCCGCCGAGCCGCGGCACCCGCGCCGCCAACTGCGGGCTTAGGCTGCCCCCGCGCGGCCGCGCCGGGCAGCACCGCGCGGAAACCCGCTCGGAGTTCCATCCGCCGCTGGAAACGCGGCATGCTGCTCGCCAGAGACAACGCGCTGCACTGGGGATACTTGGGTGTGGCGCTTTCCATTGAACCCGCTTACAAAGTCCGTGCCGTTTCACCTAAGGAGCACGCACCAGAATCAGGATGTCTCTCATTGGACAAGGATATTTCTCACTACCACAATAATTTTCATATATTTTCATATTTTAATATGCCCTCGCATAGCCAGACAGCACATAAGGAATTTTTACAAGTGCTCAGGAAGGGCTGAATGAGGATCCCACTGAAACCAGTGTAAATTACAACGGTCTGCTAAGAGCATTTGAAAAACACTTCAATAAAATATACATTAAAGTTATACTTACTGGAATACTCAGTATCTGGACCTGCAGTCATGTTCAGTGAGCCATATTTATTTCATCTCCTATCTCTCCGTATTCCATTATCCTGTTATTTGTCTTGAGATTCACCTTCTTTCTTTCCATTATATATAATACATAATTATTAAATTTTTGATTGTCACAGTCTTTCTCACTCTATTGTGTTCAGTTATCTGTTGTTCCTTTACAATGTATTGAACTTTTTAAATTTATTCAATTTTTCATCTCATTTTGTCACATCATTTTTGAAATACATGAGATGCAGTATATTTCATAAGCTCTAGCAGTCTAAGGTAAACAACTAATAAAAAATTTCCTTATCAAATACTAAATTAAGAATTATTTTATTTAAATCTATCACAGTTTTTCAAATGGGAGCCACAAGAAAGTTCAGACTGATCACAGTGAGTCAGAAAAAATGTAGTGCTAGCCATCAATAACTTATTTTGCATGGGGAAAGAAAAGAGGAAGAATTTCAGTGTCTGGCCACGACTGCCCACATTAGCCAGCCAACTGCTGCAGGCCACTTCTTTCTGAGCCATGAAGATGGTTTTAAACATTTGTGACCATGATATACTGTCATTTTTCAATTCCTTAATCCTCATGAATTATAATTTCAAAAGACAGAAAAACTAGTTGACAGAGGATAAAATATTTTTTCCTGTTTGATTACATCATAGTACCAACTAACCAAATTAACTTCATAAATCTTTGCATCAAGATTTACAATACTGGCAAGTATGTAACATGTACAACTTTGTTTTCACTTTTTCTTAAGAAGACACAAGAAGACTAAGATACAACAGAAGTTTGGGGATTGGAGTTTCAGACTACAATACCTATAGAACAGCTTTTTTTTGTCTGTAACCACTCCCAGACAGTTTATTAATACATCACATTAATCTGCTTTTCCTGAGTTCACATGGGAATTAACAATGGTGGACTAACATCCCAAGATAGTTTTAATCCATGAGGGAATGCAAGGGGTGGAGGGGACATTTTCCATGCTTCTCTTACAATTTTACAATCCTGTAAAACAAGAAACAATCATGCAACTTTCAACATAGAAAATTCGATCTGTTCTTAACTGCCTAAGAGCTCTAATTCTCCTTTGTTTCATTTCTTTGGGTTCTTTTCTTTTTTTTTTATTTTTTTTTTTGTGCTTGCAAGAAATGTGTTCCTCATTCTGATTGTTTCCAGACATTGATTTATAATTAATTGTGGCTAACAATGAGCAGCTTAATATGGCATTTCTCCCTGCCTCAAGACAGAAGGGTAAGATATGTCATAAATTCTACACAAACATATGGAATCTCATTACATTTAAATTCCAAAATTACAGGAATTCAGATACAACCAACTCTTCTTCCTCAACTTTTTTTATTTAAATTCTTTAATTTTGACTGTTTGGGTTTTTGCCTTATGGCTTTCTTGTTCTTTCCCTCACTTTATTTTGACTCTTCATAGAAGATGTTTATGCCGCTGCTAATGGAACCACAGAACAATGTTGGAAGAGACCTTCAGTGGCTGTCTAGTCCATGTTTCTGCTCAGATGGGAGCCAACTTTTAAGTCATATAACATTGCTCAGGGTCTTGTCTAGTCAAGCTTTGAGCATCTCCAGTCTCTCTAAGCAACTTTCTCCAGCATTTAACCTTTCTCACTCTGAAATCTTTCCTAATATTCCTATTCAGAACTTCTCCTGCTGCAATATCAGCCCATTGATTCCTACCCTTTCCCTCTGCACCTCCAGAAGTATCTATTCTCTCTAACAATCCATTAAAAAGCTGCAAAGAGAAAGCCCCCCTACAAGCCATTCCTTCTTCAAGAGAAAAGAACACAACTTCTCAGACTCTCTTTGAATACCATGTGCTTCAGCAAATGCCTCAGTGGCACACCACTAGATTCTTTCCTGTACATCAGCATATTTCTTGTGCTATTGACCCCAAGCTGCACAAAGTACTTCAGCTACCATCTTATAAGTGAGGGGATTAATGTATTCCCTCAACTAAACATTCCTAATGCTGCACAAGATATGCTTAGCCTCCATTGCTACAAAGGGCATCCTGCTGACTTTTGTTCAACTTCTTGTCCACCAGCATTCTGAGATCCTGCTTTGCAAGATAGCTTTGCAGTCAGTCAATCCCTAGTGTAGCTGTTGCATGAGACTGGTCCCTTCCAAGTGCAGCGATCAGCACCTCTGTTGAACTTCAAAAGGTCCCCTGTTGGGCCTCTGAGTGTCAGTCCTGACTTCCATCTTATCAATCACTGCCATCCCCGATTTTCTGTCACCTGTGAATGTCCTAAAGGTGTACTCCATCCCATTTTCTATGGGAAAAGTAAGGTGATTTATCAATCACCATTTTCTAGGTGATTGATAAAGACAGTAAATATTAGAAATTCAAACCCCTGAGGAATGTCATTCCTAACCAGACACTATTTGAACCCCTACTCTTTGAACCCATTAGTCCAGCCAGTTTTCCACTCACCTGGAATTCTACCACGTTTTTCCTCTTCAGATACAAAGAGGCTGTGTCACATATTTTGTTGTCTCCACACCCACACTGTTAATCACATCATTGTATAAGACAATCAGGCTGGTCAGGCACAATCTGAACCGGTAATTCTGTGCTTGCTTTTCCCGATCACCTTTTTCTGATGGGCCCAGAAATTATTTCCAGCAACACTGGCTCGATGATCTTTGTGGGGACTTCAATTAGTCTTGAAATTCCCCAAATCCACCTTATCTTTCTTCAGGCTAGCTGTGATATGTGCCTTCTTCTAGTCATAATGTAGTTCACTCAGGCATCGTAACTGTTTGAATGTCACAGAGAAAGGTTTCACAGTGACATTGGTCAATTTCCTTAGCAGCACTGGATGCACCTCACTCAGACCTTCTCTGTAACTCTAGATTGTTTAAGAAGTTTTTAACTCAATCTTTCTTTACCATGGCCCAAACTTGGCCTCTGTGTACACAAGCTTAGGAGACCTGACAGCAGACCTTACCAGTAACGAAAGCAAAAAATGTTACTCAGTTTTTCTACTTCCTATGTCCCTAGGTCCACCACCTAATTTTTTCAGCAGGTCTACATGTTCCTTAAACTGCTCTTGCTGCTTAGGCAGTTACCACAGTCTGCTGCCCTTTTCAACCACCACAAAATCCAGCTCCAGATTAGTTTGGCTCTTCTACAACATTTGAGAAATTTCTTTCTTTCATGCAGCCTATACCCCCTTCCACTGGTGTATGAGTGCTTTCTGCACTAGAATTCAGTCAGAGCTGCCCATTCAACCACGTGGACCTCCTGACACATCCCCTCAGCCTGTGAACTTCAAAACACATTGCTGCTATGCCCAAAGGAGGCTATTGACAATCAAAAAGCTGTCTTAGACCACTCCACACCTGCCTCTCATGGGATCTAATCTACAAGCTGACTCAAGAAGTGTAAGTCTGCTCTTTTAAAGACAAGGATTATTATTCTGCTACACTTCCTTTTTTCCTGCAATAATACATGGGATAAACTCAGGAAACCACTTTCTTAATATATTGATGAAAAAGTGGTACCACTAATGATAAACACAATCTAAACTAGAACCTCTTACAAAGGTAAATGTGCTGCTGTAAAGGTCTGAAAGAATTTCATAAACATTTCTTATTTCTCTGCAATAGACAGGACACTATTCTACTTACGCAGATGGATTCTGTAACACGCATGGCCTTTCATTCTTGTCTGAAAATAATGATACTAAAAATGACAGAGATCTGTGCCTCACCCATGTCCAAAAACCTCAGACAGAACACCACCCTTGACATATAAGTGCTTAAATGTGCAAGGAAACACTTTGTTTGACCTGGTTATCTCCAGAAAGGTCTGTGTTTACCTATATTTTTTCAAAGAGGGCAAGTATGGTTACAGCATAACTTACACACACACAGAATCAGACATCACATACAATTGCCTCAGCAAGATCAGGACATATATCACACAGTCAGGACTTTTTTTCTTCTTTTCATTGAAAAGCTGTCTGAAGGAAAATACTAACTATTGCAAAATGTTTACCCCTGCATCCAATGTTTTGCATTTAAACTAGTCAGTACATTCCATCCCAAATGCCGTTACTATGAGATAGAGGAGTTGAGTTTCAAATACAGGAATATAATTCTACCTCTTGTTGTTCCCATCTTCCTCTGCAAAACATTAGCTTTATCCTCATGTTACTGTTCAACACATCTTCTGGAACCAGAGTGACAGTGTTTTCCACATTTCTCTAACCTAAGCTTCACTGAATATAAATAAGTATTCTAACCACTGGATATACAGTCACAATGCATCTTGTTTGGCCATGAAGCTGAAATTCCATTCTGTTTGTGCAGAAATAACAGAGGAAGGCCCTAGGCTAGCTTATGACTAAATGATAAGTGGAGTCTCCAGGGAGACCAAGATGAAATCAACAAGGTGCCTCAGAGCAGAAAGTGAACTGTACCATAACTCCCACTTAATTCACATCTTCTGATTCAAAATTTGAGTGTTTTCATGTCACAGCTGGAAAAGCAAATGCATGTTTTTGTTCTACTGTGAATAAAAACAGAAGCAATTTTGTGGATGCTGCTGTGCTGCTAAATTATAGAAAACCCCACAATATTAAGAATCAAATGAGGTTTTTCTAACTACAAAAAAGGCAGCAATGAGGTAATTAATTCCATCAAGCATAAACCCAACTGTCCTAACTAAAATAAGATCCAGACAATTTATGGGATATAGCTTTTGGACTAAAAATTAAATCAAGTCAAATCGTTTTCCAGAAATTATTATGAAGGAAGAAGAACTAGTATTATTAATAACCAGCAGTGCAACTTGCAATCTAATCACTGAATGCATTCCAATCAACATATGACAGAAAGGAAGACCTATGCAAGTATTGTGAAGTCAGGTTTGTCACCACAGCTCACTGGAACCTCACCTCTGTGCAAGAGTACAGAAATGTTACGGGTAAAAGGATAAGCTCTGATGCAAATGAAGGCACTGAGCTTCCCTTGGCTTGCCACTGGGTTTTTTGACAGAGGGAGACCCCTACCCAGCTTGGAGCTGAACCACGGAGGAGCAACCATTCTCGGGAGCTACACAACTTCACTTCCAGATTTCTACACCTGAGCACTCAGCAAAGTACCCAGAGAGAAAAACACCAGAAATATACGATGCCATGCAAAAAAAAGGTGAGGTTTTTTTCATCATCTCTCTTTCTCCTTTTCCCCGCAGATATTTTCTTCCTGAAATTATGCTTCTGGAATTGCTATTCCACACATGCCACACACTGCACTTCAGATCCTACTATAAGAATAAAAGAGAAGCATAGGGATATAAAGCAGTAGCCCCACTCTGCAAGGAAAAATTACCTTGTAAGAAACCAAAGCCTATGGGTCCGATCAGATGCCTCAGAAAGCACTAGCTAACATTTTCTAAAATACTTACCATACCTTCCTGCTTATGTAAAACAGTACTAAAAGACTGGCACTCTCAAAGAAGAAAAATAAAATACCTGAAGCACATGTACATTTCATGAATGAGCTGATAAGACTTGTTCCTGTTTTGCAACAGGATACAAGACCACAGACCTTTAGAGCTTTCTACAAAATATAAGTCATAAGGCAAGGTAGAATGCTCTCCTTCTCAACTATAACACAGAAGGGTGGGAATTTTCCACATAGAGTTTCCATCTTTCAAACATTAGTATGATGTTTTATTACATTTCTAGACAATTTATTATCTTCTTCACAGTAATAGAATTTTTATATTCAGTAGGCCTATTTCTCTCCAAAATCTTCATAAATGACTTGGACATAGGACTCAAAGGAATATTAAGCTTGCCAACAATACTAAATTGGGAGGAGCTGTCAACTCCCTCAAAGACAGGAAGACCATGCAGAGAGACCTTGGCAAATTAGAGTGCTGGGCAATCACCAACCACATGAAGGTTTACAAGGGCAAGTGCCAGATTCTGTACCTGGGATGGGGCAACCCTGTATGTACAGACAGACCTCAGAATAAGGCTGAAGAGCAGTGTCACAGAAAGGGACAGGGGATCCTGGTCAGTGGCAAGCTGAACATGAGTCAGCAGTGTCCTGGCAGCCAGGAGGGCCAACCCTGTTCTGGGGGGCATCAGGCACAGCATCACCAGCAGGGCAAGGGAGGGGATTGTCCTGCCCTGCTCTGCACTGGGGTGGCCTCACCTCATGTGCTGGGGGCAGTTTTGGTTGCCACAATAAGAAGAAGACACGAAGCTATTGAAAACATCCAAAGAAGGGCCACGAGGCCGGTGAGGGGTCTTGAGGGGAAGCCGTATGAAGAGTGGCTGTGGTCACTTGGTCAGTTCAGCCTGGGAGAGATGGAGGGGAGACCTCACTAAGGTCTTCAACACCTTCACAAGGTGAAGCAGAGTGGCGGGTACCAATCTCTTGTGACCAGTGACTGGAACTGAGGAAATGGCATGAAGCTAAGTCAGGGGAGGTTTGGGCTGGATATCAGAAAAAGGTCTTTAACCAAGAGAGTGGCTAAGCACTGGAAAAGGCTCCTCAATGAAGCAGTCACAGCACCAAGCCTGTCTAGTTCAAGAAGCACTTAGACAATGCTCTCAGTCACACAGCGTTACTCTTGGGGTGTCCTGCCCAGGGCCAGGAGTTGGATTCTGTAATCCTGATGGGTCCCTTCAAACTAGGCATGTTCTATGATTCTGCTGTATGAAAATACAATAGAATTACAGCTACCATGACAACATGGTAACAAAATAAAAATACCTGAATGTTCTGGAGTATAATTATCCTCAACTGTGTCTTCTCTGCTACTGAACTCTGTTGTAACACATTGACTGGACCTTGACCTTCAGCCAAACCAACAGGACAAATTCTTCCTGAAAAAGGGGTCAGCAACTACATCTCCAGCCTCAGTTTTTGTCCCTTTACCCTTCACATCCTAAGGGCATTCTCTGCAGTAAGTCTGTGTTTTAAGCTTGTTTAGCAAGACAAAATTAACCATGTTCACATCTACTCCATAACATGCCAGAATCACAGAATCATCAAGGTTGCAAATGACCTCCAAGGTCATCAAGTACAACTATTTTCAAAGATGTTGCCGGGTTTCCAGCATAAGGAACATGAAGACCCTGCTGGCTAATACTTACCTTTTTTATCCTTTGCATGCAGAATTGCTGGCTCTTTTTCACTTTTACAAGTTGAGATGAGGTAGTCTCTTTCTTCTGCAATCTCTAGATGTTCTTTCTCTCAAGATCCTTCCGTTTGCCAGGACAATTTGCCACCTGAAGGAGTATTGCCCAACTTTCCTATTGCCAGACATAGTCCTAACCCAGTTACTAAAGCAGTGACTTCTCCTTAAAATGCCCCTCCCTCTTCAACTTCTACCCAAAAGACTGCATTTTAGACTCAGAGCCAAGTTTTTTCTCCCACCTGGCAGTCCTGTAACTACCCCAAGTGTCCTGTGTAAGCACATCACAGTCCAATGAAGCCCACATTTCCTCTTCCAATCCTTGGTAACAGGTAAGTATAGGGCACATACCCAATGATCAAAACTGGCCAACAGTTCTGCCCAACGGCATTAGCCTAGGTTTTGATTTTCCCCCAGTTCTTTCAAGCTCAGCTATAAATTGGCTGGAGTACACTATTAGTTTCCCAAAAGGAAAGAAATTTGTAACTGGAAATGACAATAAAACAAGATTAAATTTTGCCTAGTTTACCAGACATTTCCTATCTGTTAAGAAGTAAAAAGAATTGTTGCAATGGCTGGCTTTTCCCCCAGTAACTGAAGCAGAAAATAAAACAAGACAGAACTTTGTATTTAAGTCCATGGCAAACACAAACATAATCAGATAAAATATCAACACAGTACTCCCGAGAGAAATTCCACAAAAACTGAGGGTGGCCCGCAAAAACGAGTTTTAACACCCATGAAAACAGCAAACAGAAAGGAAAAAATACGACAACTGCAGCTTCAGTCAGGATGACTTGTCCAAACCTGCAAGAGTTACTGTCATGGGGTTTTCAAGAACTGCATGGGTACCAGTGGCCAGCTTGGCTCAACAAGACTGCACAGCTCAATACCTAAAAGGATACAAAATTTCATACCTAGGAAGTGTTACCTCAAACTCAGTATAAGACATTTTAAAAACTGACAAGAAATTCAGATGCGCAGTTTAGCTCTCTCTGTCTGTCAGGTTGTCTCTGACTATGAGCAGTGTAACAGTGGTATTACCTGGAAGATTAGACACAAATTCCTCCAGAGACCACTAAAGCTTACAATAATAGTGCAGCCTTCTTGAAATGACAAGCACCATTAAAATTCCTGGTTGCTTCCAAACAAGGAGATTACAGAGATTAACGATAGATGTTGCCTAGCTCAAGCATTCCACTAAGTGGATGCAGATTATACATCAGCCTGCATTTAACTCAGGTAAATTGTTTCCACCTTCAGCCAGTGAACATTATATAAAGGCGAAGTCCTTGAATGGGTCACAGGCTTTGTTATCCAACTATATTTCATTACTTGAGAGAAGAGATCAAGACCTTCCACTGGGTGTTTCAGGTCCATCACTAATGTAGAGTCAAAGGACATGCAGTATAACTCTACTTTTTTTGTGTCCATCACCCTGGTTTTTACTCAGATAAAGTTTGTTGCCTCCCTGTGATACAGTTAACACATCTCACTTTGCTCAGTAGCCTTAGAAATCACAGGATGGATCGGCTGTACTGGAGTCATCACCTCGCCACAAAAGTAAAAAGCAAAAGTAAAAGCAATGCAAGCAGAAGAAAATCGATGACAAGGAGACTGCTCTACCTTTTAGCAACAAACTGACAAGTGTGTCTGAGAGGTAGAAAAGGTCATTTAATGCCCAGTTCTCCCACTTCCTAAAGGCATAAATTAGGGACAGAAATGTTTTCTTTCCATTATATTTTTCCCACATTGAGTATACCACTGTCTGACAGACCTTAGTACAATTCATCATTTGAGCATCAATCCAGAAGGCACTCATCTGAAACCTAAGCACAATTAAATTGGTCAGCAAGCTAGCCTCATGGCTACCTTGGCAACAGATTCACAGTTCTGCCCTCATTTAGAAGCATTCTTACCGTCCTGAAGTACATACATCTGTAAGTACATCTCCAAGATTCCACATAAAGCAACACAAGTTTTACTGGGTTACTTTCAAACAGAGTTCAGCAGTGAAAACCACCAGTCATACTTCAAATCACATATGCCATGTTGGTAAAAGGTACACATACAACAGAAATTAGGAAAATCAAAGCAGGACACACATCATATGACTATTCCCACATTTGGGTGTCAATGGTTCATCTCACTATCCTTAAGTGCCTTCCATGAACTTGTTCCAATAGCCAGTTTCCCAGCCATGAACCTTTACTGCAGCCCCACTGTGTCTGCTAGTAATACCTCATTTTGTGATATGCATTCAGCTTCTGCTCAGGAACACTGTACCTCTGGGGATTGGGTGATTTTCTTCTTCACTTCTACACAAGCCACACAGGAGACAAGCCATTATGCTACCACTACAGAACCACCTGTTTATTCCTAACTCAGCTATAGAACAATCCCCTTCAGAAGTACTAGTTGATTTTCCAGTTTAAGTCATATCTTCGGGTAAAAACTCTGAAAGCTCAGAATGTTCAGAAGTACTTACAGATTATTTTCTGCTTGAATGACCTTGAGTGGCTTTACCAAACTTCCAAGTTTTATCTGAACAGAAAATATAATCCACTGCCTTTATTTGCACACCCTTTACACGCTCCCACATTTCTTTAACACTTTTGATGCTCACAAATAACCAAATTTTCTCAAGGCATCTGTCTAGAGGCTTAAGTATCTTTCATCATAAAACTAGTTAGCTGTGACTTAATTTTATCAGAAAGCGCAGCTGTTCCATATTTACACTGGTAGAAACATCCGTAACCCTAACTTCAAGAAAATTTATTGTGTTGGAGATCTGACGACTGTGTTGCATGAACAACTGTATGCAGCAACACACAGAACACTATTAACTGAAGGAGCAGATCTCCTCATTAAAATCTGGCATCTAAAATTATATATATATATGCATACTACATCATGCTGCTTATGTGCCAAGAAATGCCTTGAACAACTTACAACAGTTCAGTATTTTCATTTAAATCCTCAATTTGATCAAAATCATGACTTAAGTACCCATTTGCTATGGAACTATCACAGCTGCCATTAAGACTATTGTTTTACCCATTCTCATTGGAAAAATGGAGGCTTACAATGCAGCCATTGACAGAGAGCTCCAACAGGAGTGTGCTCCTAACATACTGCACTGTACTGACAAATCCCTTGCACACAGCATGTTTGGAATTGCACTTTTTCAAGGAGTTCCAGCAGCAGCCTACATTGGCTTTACAAATATTTACGTACCACATTCCAAAAGCTTAGAAGATTTCTTCCCAGAAGACATGAAATTCTGCTAAGTGGTTGCACCTTCAGGTTTCAAATGCCTCAGTAAATCAGACAACTACAGAAGACTTGTTAGGAGACAGAAACATGTTACATACTTTAAACTCCAGAAAACACCTTTTTCACCTTCAGAATTGTTTCCATCAGTAAGGCACACCAGACACAGACGATTCCCACATGCTTAATCTTTATTGTGCGAATGTTGTTCAGAGCATTTATTACCCTCTGTAGACACACATTAAAAAAAAAAATACACTAACAGTGGCTAGGTTGATGGACAACATATTAAATCTATGTGGTGGTAACTTGTATGCATGCAGTTAACTCCAGTGGTGCACAAATCCTAGCCAGGAGGCCAGCCCAACTGACGACCACCCAGAACATGGAGATGTACGTGATAGACAGACTGCCCACCCTCAGGCCCTTCATTCACAACCACTCGGTATCCATTGGTCAGGCCCAGGTTAGCAGCACACTTCTTGCCAACAATCATTAAATGCCCGAGAAGCTGGAGGAGAAAGAAAAAAAAAAAAGAAAAAACAAAGAGAAAACACACAGAAAAGGGGAAAGGGCAGGAAGGGAAGGAATGAGAGTAGAGAACCATAAGCCAGTAAGTTAATTCTTAGAAATTCAGCCACTGCTCTTCAAATAGTTGTTTGCCTGCAACTGACATTTTCCAAGAAAAACTATAAAGACTGACTATGGGTAATATAGGGGGAAAATAGAACTACAGATTTTTTTTCAAGCCAGGCTGTAACAGACTACAAAAGTGTCATAGAAGCTAAATTTACTTCATGGTTAAAGCCCCCACTACTTCCTCATATAATATATATAATTCTGGTGGAAAATAAACTTTATCTTACCATGTAAAGTTTACAAAATCTTTGAGCTTGCTGTTTATAGTTACAAATGAAATATTCAGCACCACTCAGCTAACTTTCCTTTTCTTCAGCTAACTTTCCTTTTCTTCAGCTAACTTTCCTTTTCTTCACCTCTGACCTGCTAAAGACCCCCAAACCCATATTAGAGTAAGTACTATTGCCTGTAAACCATGAAAACAGACATCAAGATTATAATATAACAAATACCAATTCATTTTGCATGTAAAATACATACACAGAGATGTAGTTTGCTTTCTCTGGCTAATTTTACTGGAAAACCTTAACATTATTATCTTTTTAAGCTAGAGGGCAAGGATTATAGTATCAGAAAACTACTTTGCCTCTTTGAAATGTCAAGAGGAAAATGGGGAAAGCCTAATACATTATGAAGTAATTAGAGGCACAGTTGGGTGTACAGAAAACCTTTAGAGTACTTACAGATTCATCAGAATCTTCTGCTTCAGACAATCTGACAATTGGCTTCTTCGGAATCACTAAGAAATGTGTTGGAGCTTGGGGTGAAATATCATGGAACGCGAGGCACTGGAAGAGCAGCAAACAGGTAAAATATAATTTGCTTTGGAGAAAGGTAAGAGCTGCAGTAAATCAACATGCCTCTCTAAACACATACTTCAGCAGACTATCAGATACCCAAACATAAGCAGCGATAACAGTTTTTCTTGAGTGATACATTATTCTACATCCTTTAATTTCTAAACACAAAACACTACTTACGAAGACCTAGTGGTACGAAAAAAATCACTATTCTGTAAAGTACTGTTTAAAAGCTATAGCCTTCTCATCAAAGTAATATGTAGTCAGGTTTATGATTTATTACTTTAACATATGCATAACAACTAGCAGAGCTGTTGGTATGCATGCCTATAAAAAGTACATTTATGCTTTTTTTTATTTTATTAACACCATGTTTAATAAAACAAATGGCAAACAGTTGCTAATCATCTTCCAGTTACGCCTGAATATTTCCTTGGTTAAAGGCAGCAAGGTAATTCCAAAGATCCTGAAGTTACATGATTGAGGCCATATTACACTTTTGTTCTCAACAGCACCAAGTATTCCAGAGTAATGCATTAACACTGGCTCTGCTTCAGACATTCTCACACTGACAAAAAGACATCACTTGTGAAATAAAAACTGTATTTGTATTTGTCTGCAGTGATTAGCTGAATCTCAACTAAAGTTACCCAAATACCAAAGCGACAACCAACCAGACATTGCACGCATCATCTAAATCTCAAATTAGGAAATGCTAATAGATAAGAGAAAATTAAACTATGACTCTCAGTACAAAAGCCAACCAGAGAAACGGGACTTGCTACTGCAACCATGACTAATGTGCAGACGCACAGCAGGCACTCTGCCATCGTTAGTCCAAGGACACCTCTGACTTACCCAACCCATTTAACAGCAAAACACCTGGTGGTTACTGGCTGAGTTATGTCACAGACAGTGGATACTTAAAAATACATACCTAAATTCTTCAAAATACTTATTTCCTAGATATTTTTCTTTGTGAATCAATACAAATAATTTTCTTTGCAACTATACTGCATTTTTATTCTACTGAGAAGAAATGTGGCCTTTGTCAAAAGTAAAGGTGGTGAAAAGTCCACTCATCTTTTATACACCAATTCTGCCCAGTTTTAAGGTATCTTTAAGAAGATAACGCCCAGTTTTGAATCTCTGATGAACTGCTCATTTCTTCCCAACAGAGCAGGATGGTAAGCAAATAATTGATGAATAAAACTAATTTTAACCCAATTAAATAAATCTTACTTTAAGTTCACCATTTTGTAAGCAGCTTTTTTATTATATGTAGTCCCACAGAGGCAGAATGCAAATGGCCAAACTGTGTCAAAGAATTTAAGGAGCAGAAGACTGGAAGTAAATAGTTTTCTATGAGACAG
Source organism: Lichenostomus cassidix (assembly GCF_008360975.1). Taxonomy (NCBI): domain Eukaryota; kingdom Metazoa; phylum Chordata; class Aves; order Passeriformes; family Meliphagidae; genus Lichenostomus; species Lichenostomus cassidix. The sequence goes on from NC_139511.1 coordinate 32,740,647, forward strand.
AAAGCAGAAGTAGCATTAAGGAAAAAGCAGAGTCACAAAAGTTCATGAGTACATGGGAAGCCAATCTTCATTTCAGCAAGTTTAGATTCAACTGGAAAAACAGCGATAAGGCACTATTCCACAGAGACTTCGTACTTTTCAGTATTTCATTTTCTCTGAAGATCAATTATTGATTAAACGCCTTCCTTACTGTTCTCCGTTTAACACTTCCAGCCACCTCTAAAATTACATCCATAAAGTCAACAAAGCTAAGTGAAGATCACCCACCAATCAACTAAAATCTAGAACAAGTCCTACTTTTCTGTGCACTTTGAAGTAAAATTCAAGTGAGGGGCTGCAGAGAATGACTCTTCCAGAAAATATTCTGCACCAATGGCTGTCAAAGTTGGTTGTACGCTCAGCAAAGTCAATCGCCTGATTCCTAATCAAGCAGTGCTCAGGTTACTCTGCTGTAGCCATTACAGCTGAAGAAAAAACTCACACAGCTTTGACCCGGGTAAAAAAAAGAACGAACACCCTCACGAAAACACAGAGCAGTAACACACGCATGACTTTCAGAAAGAAGCAAACATTTCCAATATTCTTTACAGCAAGTGGCAACTGCAACATTTGTGCATCTATTAAGAAAACATTGGTTCAAGGCATGCGCGACTTTGAAGCACATAAATCTGACAGACTGCACCCTTAGCGAGTCTGTATTCTACACTGAGAATAACCCCTTCTTTCAAAAGCAAAACCCCTGTTAACGGGCCCCCTGTGTTTCAGTTTGGGGCGAAGGGCAGAGGACCTTATATTGAATACTAGTTAGTTTACATCCTGGAAATAACTTCCGCATTTCTTCTAAAGCTAATTAGGAGAAATTTAGGCACCCATTTAGGGCCTAACATGCCATGATGCACCAGCAATCAGTCTCGGAGGTTCACTGCCAAAGCCTGGCAGGCAGAGCTCAACAAGCCTCTGTAAGGCTATTGATCTGCAAAAGCAGCCAGTCGTGGTGGTCGGCTCGGAGGCTGCCTGCGGGTGGCAAAGGAATCACAGCTACCCTCCCACACCAGCTGTGCGAACTCCCGACCCTTGGCTGGGAGCCCGACGGAGCCCTAGGGACTGTGCAGGAAGGCGCGGAGGGGCCCCGCCCGCCCCGCCGCGCTCCCGAGCGCCTCCAGGGCGCCCCCGACCCCTGCACCGCCCGCACCTGCTCGTCCTCGTAGATGATGTTGGCGGGAATCTCCTTGCGGATGATCTTCCCGAAGATGGTGTCCCCGCCAGGACGCGCCGCCTGCGCCTTGCTGATCTCGTCAGCCATGACAGCGGATCCCGCGCGGCTCCCGCCGCCCGCCAGCCCTGGCCTCCCCGCGGCCACGCCCCCCACGGCGCTGATTGGGCCGGTGCCGGCAGCCGGCCGTGCCCGTCTGCCTGATTGGTGGTCTCGTCTGTCACTGTCCCGCTTGGCCCCGCCCACCGCGCTGGCGCGCCCTCGCTGACCCGGGAGTCGCGGAGGGATCCGGCGGGAAGGAACTGTTGGCGGCTCCGCGCAGGGATCAACGCTGCTAAGTGAAATGCGTCTGCAGAAGTAGTGCGGTCTGAAGAGAGGCTGTTGCGGGCAGCAGTATTGCTTATCAAATCCAGCCCAAATAACTGAGTGACTTCTTGGGACGACCCCTTGCAGACCGCTCCGGGCTGGGCTGCCGTTAGGTTTTCCATACAGTTTGCAGGTGTTTGCTACTCCTGGAATCAGGATGGATCCTGCAGAAGGGCAGTTTAATGTGCCTGCCCTTCGGCACATAAATAATTTCACAACCATGAAACAGACTGATCAATATGGCTTAGCACTAATTCACAGAGGGCATCACAAAGTTACACAGCTATATATCTAGTTGTAAATGCTTTTTTTACTTATATGACAACAGTCATGAAATAGGAGAAATGAAAAACCCAAGGAAAAAACCAGAAACCTAAAAGAATAACAACAAAGCTTCATTTTTATGCGGTTCAACGAGACCAAGTGCAAGGTCCTGTACATGGGTCAGGGCTCCCCCTGGTATCAACACAGGCTGAGAGACTGAGAGCAGCCCTGCTGAGAAGTACTTGGGGGTGCTGATGGATGAGAGGCTGGACATGACCCAGCCATGTGCACTCACGGCCCGGAAAGCCAAATGTGTCCTGGGCTGCATCCAAAGCAGCATGGGCAGCAGGGAAGGGAGGGGATTCTGCCCCTCTGCTCTGCTCTGGTGAGACCCACCTGGAACGCTGCATCCAGCTCTGGGGTCCCAGCACAGGAAGGACATGGACCTGCTGGAGTGAGTCCAGATAAGGCCACCCAGCTGATTAGAGTGATTGAGGACCTCTCCCATGAGTACAGGATGAGAGAATTGGGATGGTTCACCCTTGAAAGAGAAGGCTTCAGGATGACCTAGTTGCAGCCTTGCAGTACCTGCAAGGGGTATAAGGGAGATGGAGAGAGATTTTTTTAGAAGGGCATGTTCTGACAGGACAAGGGGGAACGGCCTCAAACTGCAAGACTGGAGTTTTAAATTGGGTATGAGGAAGAAATTCTTTACTGTGAGCATGGTGAGGCACTGGAACAGGCTGCCCAGAGGAGCTGTAGATGCCCCATCCCTGGAAATGCTCAAGGCTGGATGGAGCTCTGAGCAACCTGGTCTAGTGAAAGGTCTCCCTGCCCATTGCAGGGCAGTTGGAACTAGGTGATCTTTATGTCCCTTCCAACCCAGACCATCCTAGATTCTATGATTTTCTAAACTTCACAGATAAAATAGATTAATTTCCCTGAAGGTTTGTCTAGGACAATATTAATAAGGACATTTTTATATATTTGCCTCTAGACAAAAACCTCACAGGAAAGCATTTTGGGTCGAGGCAGGGAATAAACACTGCTAAGTGGCTTAAACCTAATAAGGTTGCACAGCTGATTGCTTTAACTTGGTACAAAAGGAGCAGAATTTGTCACATATTTCTGGTAATAAAATGGTAATAACTCTGAAATAGTTTATCTTGAGATACCTTAAACAAAGCTCTGATAAAGCATATTGGAATTATACACTGGAATTATATTCTCTTCCTCTGTTGTTAGTTCTGGATAAAGATATTTTGACATGTATATGTCCTACAAATGGTATTGGAGATTTATGACAACAAAAAAAAAGGATGGAATCGGTGTTTCAGGGACAAATTTCTTTGAATTTTATTGTTGTTGAACCAAGGTTATTCAGTAAATATATGATTAATTTTCTTCCCCCATTTTATCAGGAATTAAACATATTTTGTGACAGAATAGAAGATCTGATATTACTAACTAGACAGACACAGGAGTTTCACATACAAATTCTTATTTAGGATCCATTTGCACATGGTAGTATATTTTAAGTAGTTCCACAGGCTGCTGTGGAGTCAGTCTAGAAAGCATATTTCTATGTTAAGAGAAGAAATAGAGACAAGTTTAGAAGTCTCTCTGAAAAAGCAAAAGCTTTTTTTCATATAGTTGTCTTCAGCATATATTTTTGTCTCAGCATGTAACCAGCAAATTTTATATTATTTTGAATAAAGCAAGGTCTTTTCAAAGGGTCTAATTCATTCATTCGTTCACATATGCAATAATTATTCTTGGAAACAAATCTGTGAATAAACATCACTTCTCCTGCTAACAGATAAAGTTTGTTTTTGAGTTACACAGTAAGAAGGATTTAACAGATTAAGTAAGCTTGTGATTAAGTATTAATTAATAATTGATAAAAATATTAAAATTATTGAGTAATAGTTTAGTGTTCCCATATTTCAATTACAAGCTTACAGTGTAATTGCAATTAAACTATAAAATAGACTCCATATTGAAGCTAGAGGTCTAGTAAGCAGTAAAGCTGATTACATGGAAAATCTTTATGCTGCCTTTAGCTAATGCTGAATGATGTGTTACTGAGTTATAAGCTTGTTTGTTTTTCTAGAGAATGGCACTTGAGTTTTAAAGGCATACCAGACATGGCCATGATATGGTCAGGCCAAGGCTGGGTTGGTCAGTCAGGGTGTGAGTAAGATAAGGCAGGGCTGCGGGGAACTTGATGTGAGTAGCCAAAATAGTGACCTGGCTAGAGAGGGGAAATGACTGAACAGCAGAAAATGCCTGTCAGAAAACACCAGCAGAGGAAAAGCCTGCCAGCCTGCCAAGGACACCAACAGTGTCCTTGAAAAGGGCAGCTGGCCTAAGTACTGCTGGGTACCTAGAAACTAGAGAGGTCCTGAGATGCTACTGAGAAGTGCAGAAACACAGAACTGTAACCAGAACTTTTCTTTTGAAGTGGTGAAAAAATAGACTGGGAAAGGAGAAGGCACCCCAGGTAAGGAAGGATTCTGAACTGCCATTAGCTGTTTTAACTTCAAGAGCAAGGAAACAGTCTGGGAAAATAAAAGCTGATTTGAAGCAGCAGCAAACATCATCATTTATTGGCCATTCTAGGTATCACACACAAACTGATGGCTGTCCAGTTACCCATTCGAAACAATCAGATTTTTGTTGAGAAGAATGGGTAGAACGCACTGGTCTGTGCTACTCTGGGCAGTGCTCTGCAGACCCTGGGCAGGGGGTGCTGGACAGGGAGCAGCCCTCCATCCCCCCTGCGGCTCCCCTAACAGGGCAAGGGTCCGGGGGCCACTGACAGCTCCCATGGACTGAGGAGCCTTTGGGCAGCACTGCCTGCCTGCTGCGGACCGCCTTCAGCTGCTTTTACAGACAGTTGCAGCCTCCCACCAAGCCTTGGCATACCGAGGATCAGCACTGTTTGGATGGCCAAGAAGGCCAGTGGAATCCTGGGGTACATTGGGAAGAGCGTTGCCAGCAGGGCAGGGGAGGTGATCCTGTCCCTGTACTGTGCCCTGGTGAGGCACAGCTGGAGTGCTGTGTCCACTTCTGGGCTCCTCAGGGCAAGAGAGACATGGAGCTCCTGGAGTGAGTCCAGCAGAGGGCCAGGGAGGTGGGACTGGAGCACCTCTTTTATGAGGAGAGGCTGAGAGAGCGGGGCCTGATCAGCTTTGAAAAAACTGGGAGGGGGCCTCATCAATGTCTATCAGCATCTGAAGGGAGGGTGTCAGAGGATGGAGCCAGGCTCTTCTAGGTGGTGCCCAGGAACTGGACAAGAGGCAACGGGCAGACACTGGTGCACAGGAACTTCCACCTGAACACGAGGAAGAAGTTCTTTACTGTGCGGGTGGGCGAGCATTGGAGCAGATTGCCCAGTGAGGTTGTGGTGTCCCCCCGCTGGCAACAGAACTGCGTGGACACAATCCTGTGCCAGGTGCTCTGGGATGTCTCTGCCTGAGCAGGGACGCTGGACCAGATCAGCCACTGCGGTCCCTTCCAGCCCGAGCTGAAGTCCCTTCGGTGAGTCTGTGAGGCAGAGGCAGCGAGGCGGGGGCACAAAGGCTGCTCGGAACGACGGCGGCGGCGAGCGGCGTCCGGCGGGCGGCGTTGGCGGCAGCACCGGCAGCAGCGCGGCGCGGGGCGGGGCGCGGCTCGGGCGGTCGGCGGTTCCGGTGCGGCGGCTGCGGCGGCTGCGGCGGCGGGTCGGTGCGGGCGGCGGGCGCCATGGGCAGCCGCGGGCAGGCGAGTGACACACGCACACCGTATCCCTGCGGGAGCCTCCCGCTGCGTGCCGGGTGCCTGGGGCTCTGGAGCCTTTGTGGAGCCAAAAGGCATAGGCTTTCAGAGCTAGAAGGACACAAAGCTAGGTGAAAGAAAGCAGGGGTTTGCACACGAAGGCCGTTGCGGGAAAAGGAAGCGAGGTGTGATAAGCAGAGGTTAAAATACATCAAAAGCACGTCTCGTGAGAGTAAGATGGGTAAAAAGACTTGAGAATTACTAAACCTTTCAATTGCTGCGGTGTAATGTGCTGTCGGTTTTTGAAAACACTTTGAGAAGTGTTTTGAAGCCTAGTTTTAGGAGAACAGTAAAATGAGGTGTTCGTGGATCTCTCTCTTAAACCAGGTGACTGTAGAGGTCAGAGGAGTCTGCGTTAATATGTCTTGATCAAGGCCATCTCATACAGCTATTCTGTAGCTGGTGTGTTGAAAGCTTTCCAGGAGGAATTTTCAGAAATAGAATCAGGGAATATCCTGGGTTGAGGAAGGGAACCACAAGAGTGATTGAGTCTAGCTCCTGGTCTTGCACAGGACCATCCTCAAGAGTCACACCATGCTCCTGAGAGAGTTGTGCAGAAGACTCCTGAGCTCTCTCAGGCTGGTGCTGTGACCACTTCCCTGGGGAGCCTGTTCCAGTGCCCAGCCTCCATCTGGGTCAAGAATCTCCTCCTGATATCCAGCGTAAATGTCCTCTGATACAACTTCAGGCCATTCCCTTGGGTCCTGTCACTTGTCACAGGGAAGAGATCAGTGCCTGCCTGTCCTCTTCACCTTGTGAGGAAGCTGTAGAGTGCTCTGAGGGTAGGAAGGTGCTTGAAAATGGTTCATCAGATTGTTCAAAATTGCCATTAAAAACTTCAAGTTTTACCATACAAGTCTTCAACATAAAACTGCTTGTAAGATTAATTTGCTATTTGCAGGGATGGGAAAAATATTATGGGGTAGAAAAATTTTAGGGTGTTAAAATCTGTTTAAATACATCCTTAAAGCAAGAAATCTATTTGTTGTGTTTTAATTCTGTGAGTTTACTTTCCACAGATTCACCTATCTAGGGAATGGTGCAGTTAAAGGCAATATGATTCTATTCATGATTTCTGAGTTACAGCCCTGTGTTTCCTCTGTGTCCTTCTAAAAAATAGTTGGAGTACTAATCATGAGAAAACAAAGATTATTATGAAGTACCTGGAGTTGTGCCCTCTACAGGTACCAAAACATGATAGGAAGTACTAGAAGGAGCTTCAAAAGGCTTATTGTTATCATATTGTTGCTTTGTTTGTGCTGGTGCTTGTCAGAGATTCTCTATAGTCTCTAGCAAACACCAAAAAAGTCTCATAATGATCTGAGGATTTCTGGCATTTATTACAGGAATTTATTATATTTCTGGAATTAGTCTGTATGAATGGTCAACCAAAACTACGACTGTGAGCTGTGGTCCTCAGGGGTTTTGCTTTTCATACATATTCAGGTGTCTCTTCTCTACATTGTAAATCCTAATTTTTTGAGTGCTTGCTTTCACTGAAGTATTATTTGCTAACCTGGCAGTTACATTTAAGGGAAGGACTTTGCATTGGTTTTGCCACACCACCTGTAGAAGATTATTATGTGAGAAGACTTCAGCCATCCATTCTATTTCTGTCTTTTCCAATAGCTGGAGAATATCCACTGATGTACCCTTGACAGTGCCTTTAAGTAACTTGACTTTTAGAGTTATTCCAGTTCTGTTGGCTTTATTTGATTAGCACAATAAATAATGCTTATGTCCATGCAGTTTCCAGGATTATATTTCCATCATGCCAGATTATTATTTAGGGTTGTAGTGCCAGCATCTTAGGGTAATTTGAAATACCTGTCTAAGATTTTAATGACAACACATCTGCTTTGGCTGCAAGTTTTTTAATCAGGAATTGAAGTAACACATCTTAGATACTGATTCCATATCAAATTCCTTACTACTTGAAAATAACATGAAATTTCAATGAAAACATTTTCAATTTTATCATGTTGTTTTAACTAACAGTCCTGCTAGAAAATAAGTTAATTCTATTGATGTTGTTTTGGCAGGTTTTGAAGCTTTTTAAGTTGTTACACAGAACAAGGCAAGAAGTTTTTAAAAATGATACCAAAGCCCTTGAAGGTGAGATATTTGTTTTGTGTGGTGTGTACTTACCTATATTTCTGTGGAACTTTCTTCCTGGAAGACAGAGAAAGAGAATTCTTAACGTAATCTTTCTTTAAATTACTCCCATATTTTTTTAAGTAATCATTGGGAAAACTTTCATGTCCATAACCAGGCATCCTCTAATTTAAAACAAAAAAATGGTTGTTAGACTCAAGCACTCATGTTTTGGAAGGGAAACATCTCTTTTTTGAATGTTCTTTATCTTCCTAGGAGATTTTTTTCTTTTGTTTTTTAACTTCTTTTCTTCAGTACAGCAAATTAAGTTTAACTGTACTAAGCATTAGAATTAATTCTCTATGAAGCTTTTCCTCAAGGGATTAATGCTGCTTTTTCATAAACCACCTAATGTATGCAATACAGAATGCTAAATAGGGAATCTTATTTTATTTGTATACAGTCAACTTAAAATGCGACAGCACATGAACTGCATGGAAATCATACATTGAAATACTTCAAGCAGAGTGCCCCAGGAAGGTGCTGTAAAGGATTTAAGATTCTTAACTTTGGGCAGTGACAGGTTCATAATACAATTTTTGCTCATGCTTCAGTTTTTTGTTTACTTTATTTAGCTGCAAGACAAAAGATAAATGAAGAATTTAGAAATAACCGAGAGGAGACCTCTGAAGAGAAGATAAATGAGGTGTGTTCTTATTTTCTGTTTGGGGTTTTTCTACTTTGCATGAGAATATTTAGAAATGAACTTTTTACTTGAAGTATTTCTAAACCAATGTAAATACATTGAGACATCATGAAAACCAGCTTGGTTTAGAAAGGCTTCTACATGGATCTTTGCTTGTAAATGTATAGATACCTCCAGTGGTATTAATAGTATGTTACAGAATTCTATGCATACAAAAACACGTAAGTAGAAAGTGTGTTCTGATAGTTCAATGGGATTATTTTGAAGTTTATAATAAAATTATATGAGAAAATCTTTAAAGTTGCTATTTTCATGTAAATATTTTATGCTTTGCTCATAATATCTGTCTGCCTTAAAGTGGTCACTTAAATTTGCCTGATCATTGTTGTGTAGACAAACACAGAAACATACAGAGAAATTAAACAATCTGTTGCTGACAGATCACAAATGAGTCAGCATCTTTGTGGAAGGCAAAAACCAGCAAAATTATTATGATTGATTGTAGTATAATATAGTAGTACTAGTATATATTAATTATATTACAGGGATCTTTTTCTTCTTTCCTCATCGTGCATTACAAGTAGAGCATTCTGTTAACTCACCAAGTTCATTACCTTTGCTCAGTTGTCACCTTAAAACTTTCTGCTGAGTCATTTTTTAATACTTACTGAGGCCCAAAATGGAACTTTTGTATTTTAGATAATTTTAGTTATTAACATCCATACAGAGTGACTAACTTAGTCCTTGTCATTCCGCCTTTTATCAGACTGTATATACATTGTCAGTGGGCACTGGTTGGAAGAAAGTGCCTACATCCATCCCTTGCAGAAATAAATGTAAACCTTTTCCTCATACCAGCCGTGAAACAGTATCATAAGTAGTTCTGACCATTTAGTTAGGACTTCAGAATTTCAGCTTGTTATCAGCCTCTTGTAGTAGTACTCAGTGTTTGTGTTACCATTGTCTGATCAGCTAAATTATGTGGTTCAGGGCTGGTTTTTTTAACAGATGTGCGGGGAAAATACTTGCTGTAATTTTGAAATCCGTGTTTGTTAGGATTGGCAACTTAGAAAATACACATACGAAACTTTAGTATGGGTTAGTTGGTACTTGAAGTGAAAGAAATGCTTGGCTTCAATCCCGGCTACACACTCCTAGAACATCACAGAAGCTGTCATCTTTATTACATGTACACACTGAATAAACTTGGTTGCAGAGGAACTGAATCAAATGATACACAGGACTTGAGAAAGTTTGGGCACATGCTTGCATAAACATGGTGCTGTTAGCGTTAAGCTTTGGAGAGCGACTGAAAAATGGAATATTAACCAGCCAGGATAGAAAGCTGCAGTGTCTTCTAATATGACAGCAAGTACTTGTATCTGTACCTAAGTGTACATATCAAGGATGCAATGACACAAAGAGATTGAAGTAAGTGTCTCCAGTATGAGAATGAGAAATGTGACAGCTGAATCTAATGCTTCAGTTCTAGTTCAAATCAGGAGTGTACTTAAGAACTTACCTTGGTTATTTCCACTTCCTGTGATTTGTCTTGTTTTGTAAAGCAGTGTCAGAGGAAATAGCAGAATTCCCTTAAGATCAGTCTGAAGAGGAAGCTGTACTTCAGGAGCATGCAGCCTGGCTGCTAATGGGCTGTCAGCAGGGGGAAGTGGAGGGTACCTGCTTCAAGCCCTTGAAAGAGAGAAGCATGAGAAGAAATGCAGTGTAGATTTCAAGTATTGAGCTCTAGCCTTTGCAAAGATCCACTTCAGTTGGTATGCACCGCTTCCTAGTGTAAGCATGTTTCCTCAAGTGTCTCACTTGAGCAATTCCATTTATTTCTGACACAGGTATCATGCAAACAAGTATTAGACTTCTCTTAATGGCTCAGCAAAGCTAGCAAGGGTGCTTCAGCTTATCCTCTTAGTGAGCAAAGGAATTCTAGGCCTTTTGCCAAATTCTAATGCCTCTGCTAATCTTGAGGTAGTGCCTTGTTTCTGCACAGCTTTCTGTGAAGCCTCAGTATTCTTAATTCATGTAATGTTTTGCCCTTGTTTTTGTCTCCTTATTTCAAGAGCAGTAGTGTTAAAAGAGTGAGATTGCCCTTTCTAATGGAAGTCAAATGTTATATTATAAATGTTACTGAGGCTTTCACAAATGTCTTTGATCATTGGAAACTAGTTAATTTGTTTTGTAGTTGCATTTCACCTTACTCATGTGCAGTTTTAATTGGGAACATAGATGTATGTACTGCTGTATGTTACTGAGCTGGAGTTTCCCTCTCTATCTGCTCTGTGTCAAGGCCGCTTATATATCAGTCTGTAAGTTATTGCAGGATCCCCAAGGCAAAAGATATGTATATGTAGTAAATAAGTAACTGAATAATAGGACTGAATGGCTCTATTATTTGAATAGTTGTCTATAGTATGGAAAAAATCTTCAGGAATAGTCACATATAATTTAAATTACTCTGTTGTTCCTCTCTTTTTTTTCCTTTTACTAGCTTCTGAAAATAGGTTCAGATGTTGAAGTGATTCTCAGAACTTCTGTTATTCAGGCAGTTCACACGGATTCTGACAAAATAGGTGAGTAAGCCTGCATGCTAAAAAGGTGTTTAAATATATTGTTGTTCAGTAAATAAATATAGAATGTGAAAATAAGTAAAGAGATAGTGAGGCAAATAGCCTGTCTGATATTCTCTGCTGAAACCCTTAATGTAGACTTAAATATTATGTCACTGAGTAGGACAGGTGGAGGTTTCAGAGGTACAAAGTTTCTACACAACTATGGAGTCTGTTAGAAAAGAGGCAGTGGCTACTTTTAATGGCCTTAACTAGCTACGGCTATTGGGACTGCCAGCACTTAGATAGCGAGTCAGCATGCATGTTCAGGCTAGTCAGTCAGTGTATGTCTAAAGGCAGTAGCCACAGCACCTATCTGTAGGTGCTTACTCTGCCAAATAGGGAGAAGCTTCCTGAGGCGGAATTTGCAAGTGCAGTATGTACACTGCCTGTAGAACAGCTTTTTCTTTGAGGATTGAGTGTTCTATCCCAAAATTTTTTTCCAACAATTTCAGATTGTGCCGTGTAAGGTTTGTGACACAGTGATGGCCTTGATGCAAAGCCTATCAAATTCTGACATCTTGATTCCTGGTTTAGAAGTTCTTTTATTTTACAGTCAAAAAGAGAAGTAGTAGGTAGGTTTAGCCTACAGCTGTGTGGTGGAGAATAGGAGAAATCTTGAGCTGTGTAAATTGTTTCGTTTTACTTCTGTTTAGTGCTTTCTGTAAAGTTTTGTAACAATTTTCAGTTTTAGATTTGGTAAAACATTTAACTTTAAAACAGCAGTTATCATCAAGGCCAAAGATATGTCTGCACCAATGTCAAGTCTTCCACAGTGATTCCAGACAGATAGCAGTTGAAGACCAGAAACAGACAAAGTGAATTTTCACATCTTTCAGCTTTTCACACCTGGCAGCACTTCTTGAGCCAGGGATGTTTTCTGGTTAAATTAAATTCAATGGGCTTCAATTACTGTTAATTTTTACCAAGTTGTTCATGAGTTTTTAAGTCCTTTATTGCTTTATTTTTGTTCACTTCCCCCATGAAAAAACTTCTCTCAGAAGCAACAGGTGAATACTTGTGATTATTCTGTTGTTATTCACTGCACCCTTTTCGATTCTCTCAAGATGGTTAAGGCCTTGCTGTCTTAGAGCTGAGCGCAGTTGTAATGCTGTGGGCAAGGAGGCATTTATACACACAACGATGGCACAATAATGTTTTCTCTTTCATTTTCAACTGAATTCCTGGTCACTGCTAATTCTAAATTTAATTTTTGGCTGCCAAGCATACATATTACTTAATTTTTTTTAAAAAAATTGTACTCATTAAACTCATCAGAGTGGTCATAATCAGTTCTGAACTTATTAGTTACTTTGTGAAGTTAGTATTTTTCTTAACCTGCGTGCATTGCATGTCTCTTGGTGTAATTTTGTCTGTAAATTTACTGGTTACTCAGTCAAGTCTTAAGTATGTCTTTCCATTTTTCACAGTAAGCCATTTTCTTAATGAAATTGTTCGGGATGGTATAATTAAAAACCCTTTTTTTGCAAAATAATTACAAATATGTTGAACAGTGACGTGCTAACCAAAATACCTGTAGAACTCCACATTTGACATTAACTCCAGTGGATGACCTGATCATTTATTGTTCACTTCTTACAGTTTAACCAGTGATTTATCTGTTCAAGACTTCTGTCACAGTAAGGCTGTTGTTTTATAAAAGCATTGACTGAGGGACATTTGGGAATCCAAACATGTTGTGACAACCTCCGAAGAGCCATTTCGAGAACTCTAGCAGGGACTGAAAGGCAGAACTTTCCTTGAAAAAGCCACATAGATTCATGTTCAAATACTAATTTGTAATCTAATCCTGTTGGGAGTGTGTCAGGATGGGGTTAGGACAGCCTGGTGTATCAGCAACAGAAGGAAGAAGAGAGAACATGTGGGCCTGCAACAGAACAGGATGGGGGACCTGGTAACAAAGGACACAGAATAGTTCTGTGACAATATAGTGGCAGTAACTTTTATTAGATGCTTTCTTTTCCCATTGGCCTGTAAAACTGGTGAGACAAATATTATAGATCAGATTCCAAGACTTGGGAGAGGGAGCTAAGCCAAATTCAGTATTAATTTTTGAAACTGTCAAATTGAGCATAATATGACTCAGGCTTGAAAAAAATGCCATTCAGTCTCCTGCTAAAAGTTACAGCAAGACTATAATTTTTTATGGCTTCTTAATGATATCAAAATTTTCAATGCTTATAAAAGGAGACAGGGGTAAACATTATTGTGACCAACTGAAAGTAAAATATTAGTATTATTTTGTCTTAGATAGATATCATGGTGCTACTTTTACGCTTACCAGAAGTTCAGATCCTCATTTTAGTAATCTGATTTTTTGTTTGTAAATGTAAAAACAACTTTAGAATTTGAAATAGTATTTTCCATAAGACTATGGTCTTACTGGGTATTTTATTTTCTATTTCAGTACTCATACCCAGGAAAGATCTGCTACAAGACAACACTCCTTATATAGATAAACCAACAAGAAAGCAAGAATCCTGAGGAAATATTGTTACCAGGAAAAAAGAGACTAAAATGAACTCACTGATATTATTTAGAGTGCTGTGATACCATCATGCACTTGTTCTGTGGAAGAAGCTAATACTTTCACTGCACTTAAAAGTACACTGCTGAAATGTGTTACATCAGCCAGGAATGTTCCTGATTATGACAGCTATCAGAGATTGTTTCCCAGCAATCCAGAGTTTTTCAAAGCTATATAAAAGATGGAGTTCTTAATACTGATAATATTTATTTTTAAGTTTATTGTCAATCATAAGCTGCTTTGAAGTAATGAAAAAACATCTTCTGGCATTCAACATTAAATTTATGCTTTGCACCGAATGCATGATTTCTGAAAGTGTCATTAATTGTACAGTAGTATACTGTGATGCTCAAGACAGTTCTTAAGGTTTATCTGAATAAATTATTCGTGTTTTACAGATGGAAGAGTATATCTAATGTTTTTCTTCTCCTGCACACTTTGGAATGAGCAGGAATGTTAGGGTTTGAGTTCTCAGATGACAGCACAAGAGAACCCAGCCACAACATAACCCAAGGATATTGGTTTAGCTCATCATGTGGCTTATGAATTTATGGTTTATAAATGTATGGTCTGTGTTTTAATTTGTAATTATTGGGTGACTGAGGCATTTTCCAAGGAAAAAGGCCTTGCTGTTTAGTTGCAAGTGAACTTGCCTAGAGTGAATATATAAAAAATTTAATTAGTAAGCCCTAATTATTTGCATTTTTTTAAAAGAGACTTGCTTGCTTCATGTGGAATTCACCCCGATATTCAGTTCACTTCCATTTTAATTGAAATGAGGTGAAACTGCAGTGATACATAGAATCTTCTCTTAGTGAAATTGGTAACAGGCACCATCCTAGGGTCTAAGTACCTCACACAGGAGTGAGGTAGTCCAGTAATGCCTCTCACCTCATGAGAGCCAGTGTTATTTCTTTTCAGTGAGCCTCCAAGCTGTCAGAGTTGCATAGCTCTGTACTGATATGGCTTCATTGGCTAAGTAAACTAGAAAACTAGTGCCTTCATCCAGTCTCTTTCTCGAAAAGCATGTCGGTGTGATAAGTACTCCTTTCTTTAAAACTTGTCTCAGGCTGCCATGGGCAGGGCAGCCAGCAGCAAATACAGCTGTCAGTAACCCTCTTTGAAGTGCACTGAAACTCCCTGCACTGCAGCTAAAAGGCAACAGGCACATGATGGGAGATAGAACGAAATGACTGCAGTTCTTCTTGCCATTTGTTGTGGTTGAGTGGCTCCATTACAAAACAAATGTCTCAGTCTGAAGGGGATGTCCTGTTCTAGGCCGCTGGTATTGTTTGCTTGCCTAAGGACGGGCTATATTCTATGTCTGGTTTCCCATCCTTCTACGGCCTGCCTACATTGACTTTTTTCCCCCGTAAGGGGCACGAGAGAGGCATCTGCCAGAGAGAGAAAATACAAGGCAGTTGCAACTGTAAAGAGAAAGCAGAGCATTGCCTCAGTGAAGTGACTGACTTTTAAGCAGAAATAATTAAACAGGGGTCTGGCAAGACTGGCAGATTAAGTAGCCATTAAGGTATACGTCCCATGACATATTGGAACTGGGGGGAATTCACCTCTATTGCCATGGCTTTAGGCTGTGGGTCTAGCCTTAGAGATTTTATGCTTCAGATTGATCTTCCAGAACTGAGGCCTGGTAAGTTTTCACTCTTTCACTACTGATGTAAAATACTGATGTGAAGTTTTTCATGCCCATTACCATGCAAAATATGTATCAAAAGACTTTGGTGATGTCAGTGGTAGATGTCAGTCTTCTATATGCTGTTTGAGGAAGCCACAAGTGGAGAAATTTCTCATGTGACTGTTGCTTTGGTATTGTTCTGCTATCATGTGTTTTAGGGTTTTATTTTTAGTAAGAACACATCAGTAGAAATACAGTGTGGAAGTGTCAACTTACAGGATTAGGCTTGCAATTCAACAGGCATTTGTGTGCTTCATCTTACCCACATCTTGAATACACATAATAAAAATACAGAATGAATAACTTGAATGACATACACAACTTGTGAAAATAAAGTACATGGTAAAAAAAAAAATAGTTGGTACAATTTATTGGCCTTCAGAATGATTCTTCTTACGCTCCTGTACAGTATCTTTATGGTCTGTGCGTTAACCTTCCATGTTCCTGCTGTTCTTTAGCATTCCTGGGCAGCAAAGACAAACCAAATTTTGCAGTGCTGAGATGAAGAAAATCAAGATGATACAAAAAAGGCTGCTTACATAAGAGGCTAACAGGTCTATTCCTTGCTCTTATTCAATGTGATCTTAAATAGGAATCCGGGGTGTATCTAGACCAGGATAAATGGGAATCCAAATATGTTACTGAGCCTGAAAGTACCTCAGACGTGGTTGCTGTCTGGGCCCAGCAGGTGTTTGCTTTCTTCAAATTCAACTTTTCAATCTTGAAAAACCCTCACAAACCCGCTTAATGAGCAGCTGGTAAGTAAAGATTTCTTTGTACTAGTATGTTGTAGTGACTATTCCTCTCCCACTTATTTCATGCTTAGCTGTTGGGTTGCATTCCAGAACTCCACCATCTCCCCTGATGTCTCAAAAGCTGGTAAAAATAAGAGGCAGACACAGCAGTATAGGGAAAAAGAGTATTACCTTGGTTTTGATAGGATCCTAGTGCACACTTGTCAAAGGCGGCGTCATGCCGAGGACCACACCCCATGTACAATGCATATACAAATTTATGGACCTCACAAATAAACTAAAGTCCCCCAATAAGAAACTTAACAAATGAAATAATTGCCCCCTATTCTAATTATCCCCCCACAAGTGAGGCTACAGTCTGGTTTACAAAAACATGTTCCCAGAGAGAAGGCTCCATCTAAGGTTGGAGCCTCTAGTTTTGAGATAGTAGGAATGTTTCATCTTCCCCAGAGAACCCCAAACTGGGCTAAAAATCAGAGTTCAAGGGTTATAGACATGTAGGGCTAAGGTACAGGGAGTGAAAGGTATAAGGAATGGGAAAGGGTATAAAAAAATGTATTAAAAGGGTATAAAAAGGGTATAAAGAGAAAAAACAAAAATCGTCAGGCATCGCCCCCAGTTTCCATTTCTCTTTTTAATTTCGCTCTGGGTGTAAATCTGTTCTTGATACCACTGGCTTTGTGCTCATGTGCTTTTTTTTTTTTTAGTTAATACCAGTAATAATAAATCAAAAGGCACGGACTATTGTTGCAATCCCTCTGCAAAGTTTGAGGTGTTAGCTGAAACTGTTCAAGTCATTACATAGGTTTTCACTGAATGGCTTGGGAGGCAGAAAGTGTGATTCTTTACAACAGAAACTGTAGTTGAATAGGCTCACAGTAACACAATTCAGTCACATTATGGTTTTCAGGTCTACTGGAACAGCAGAATTTTGAAAGCAAATGTATGTGCCTTTTTTTCCAGAATATGTGTCATCAATCATAAAAGATAAGCCTTAAAGGTAATAGTCCTTTAAACAAGTTTCATCATGTCTGTGTCAAAAAATTCACAGGGGTCTTCTGCAGGCAGGAGGTGCACTTGGAAAAGCCTTGGTGCTTGTTCAGCTCTGCTACAGTTCAGCTGCCACAGCCAAGAGGTCAGTACGGTGTGACCGGTGCATGTTGCTGTCCGGAGGTGTGTCTGTGACCCAAACAGACACCAGCAGTGCTGCTTAGCAGGACCTGGTGTTTTACCGGTGACTTTCAGGTCTCCTCAAGATAATGACGTGTATACAGAGTTTGGCAGAACAGGTTTCACCTCAATAATTCCATGTAGCAAAATTTTGAGCACTTCAGCTTTTGGCATCATCTACTAGAGATGCCTTTGCTAGAGCCTTCTGCCTTGGTATTCTCTTTCATGAAGTGTTGACTTTATACATATTGTAGCTTTATTGAAAGCATTACATACATCCAAAGAGTACTTCCTGTTTAAATATCAAGTTTTGGTCTTGTGCTAACCACCTTTCCCTCTCCTTTAACAGTTTCAAAATTAAAGGTTTCTGTAGTTTCTTTCTGCAAGCAGTAGATAGGATAGGGGTCAAGCATGATATGTTTGCTATAGCCTGATGTTCACAAAATACACGTGATAGATTTAATCTATTAATTGATTTTTTTATGTGGGTAGGATTTGTGTTGAACTATTAATGGTTTCAGGTGAAACAAGAAGATTTTTCTAATTTAGCAGGGGCAAATTCATCCCCTTCTCTCTTCCTGTGCACTTTGCTAAAGAAGCATTTAGTTGCTAATTTTAAAGGGAGTGCTTTGAAACCACAAAGTGGTTTTTACAAGCAGTTGACTTGAAAGTAGCTTTAAAAGTTTATTATGGAAAGGTGGCTTGTGCCTTCCCTAAGGAGCTGAGTTCTCAGTTTTTCAGGTAATATGAGATCAGCAAAACTGTGGCAAGTGCAGTGGCATTAGCATTTATTCTTTTTCTTAGAGGTCCTGCCAACTGAAGGAGCTGAAGTAGTCTGAATGCTGCATAGACTTATCAGTCCTGTTTGTATCACACTGAACTTGTAAATACAGCTTCAAGTACTGGCAGTTCTTTAAACTTCCTTTACAAAAGGAAAAAAATATTGACAATTGAAAACTAAAAATAAAGGCTGACCAGCTTACAGGAAGAACTGAGTCCTAATACTTCCCAGCCTTAGATAACTCTTTCCAAACTACTTGAAAAATTTAATCCTAAACTCTGAAGTTTGGTAGGCTGTGAGATATTTTGTCTTTAGTTTTATAGAAAAATATATACTTAACACAAAGCACGAATAGGAACATGAATTGAGTATTAAGGTTGGTACACAGTATTAAGGATATTGAGGTGCTGGAATGTGTCCAGTGAAGGACAACAAGGCCCATAAAGGATCTAGGAAACATGGCTTATGAGGAGCTGCTGAAGTAGCTGGATTTGTTTAGTCTTGCAAAAGAGGAGGCTCAGGGAAGACCTCATCACTCTCTACAACTCCCTGAAAGGAGTCTGTGGGGATGTGAGGGTCACTCTCTTCTACCGTGCCTGCAGTGAGAGGACCAGAGGAAATGGCCATCAGCTGAGACAGGGGAGATTCAGAATAGATATTAGAAAGAATTGTTTCTCCATTGGGGTGGTCAGGCATTAGAATAGGCATTGTCCTGGGAGGTGGTGGAGTCACCATCCCTGGAGGTGTTTAGGAACCATCTAGATCTGGTGCTGGGTGTTGTGGTTTAGTGGTTACAGTGGTAGTGCTGGGTTGGTGGTTGGACTTGACAATCTTAGAGGTCTCATAAAAGCTTGATGATTCTTTGATGTTACAGTTAGACAGTTTTGATGTTTTGGTAGTACAAATCCAGTCATCTTTGAAGGTAAAGTATATGTAGCTTTGATGGGGTGAAGCTGTGGTGTAGATACCCAAATATCTAATTCTGTTGAAAGACTTCACTAGTGAAGCTTGTCTGATAGATTTATTCAGTTTTTTAGAATTCTAGTTTGCCATGACTTTTTTTTCTGTCAACAGGAATCAGTTTGAGGACGGGAAAAGAGAGGAAGCTCGTGTCTTTATACTTTAAAAAATAGTAATAACGTTAAATAATTTGCTCTTTTTATAAGCAAGTATTTCCATTTAGTTAGATAATCTGGTTTGCCTCAGATGGAGGAGTAAAAAGCATCTACTTTTCAAATTATGCTTTACATTTTCTTGCAGTATGCCCTTCTGCTTTTCATCTCATCTACACAAAAGGCTGTGGCTTGAATCCAGGATTAGTCAGGATTAGATAAACAGCTGGTGAGACGAAGGCCTCTTGAACCTGGCGGAGGGGATGGCATGCTCTGTGTTAAAAAAGTGGGAAGAGTTCTGCTGTACACCTGCAGCTCTCTGAGGTCGGTGGCTGTGAGTGAAGGTTGACTCAGCTGCCCTGAACCACCCTGACCAGCTGAGACACATCTCCATAACTGAGCATGGGAATTTTGTCACTCTGCTCACTGTGCACAGCAACTGGGGTAGTCAAAACAAGCAGGCAGTGACCTGTACAATGCTCTGCACTTTTTTCCAGTCAGGTTGTAAAGGAAAAAAACGAAAAGGTCATTGCTATGCTTCCTTCCTGTTCCACGTGGGTATTTATCAAGTGCAGATGAGCTAGCACTGACGTTGCTGTGTGGCTCTTTTATCGGTCCATTTGTGCCTTTTCTGCTTGGGAGGGCCACTGTCCTTTGCTTCAGATTTCTCCTGATGCTTAGGGTTACAGTCTGAAGTCAGTTTCTTGGAGGGTTTTGGAGACTCAGCACAAACTGCCCGTGAAAAAAAGTGCTTTTAAGGACAAGGGAGGGACAAACTTGCATCCTTCACACATAGCTGTGTCTGTCGTGTCACGCTGGGAAGAGCATGGCTTTCACGCGTTAATGCCCTTGCGTGTGATTTCTAAGGCTACATAACTTATATAGTAACTTTTGTAACAGTTTGCCTTGTTATATTGTAACATTACACTGTATCAGCAGAAGAGATCTCCTCTGGAGTACTGGGGAGCAGCAAGAAGGAATTCTTATCTAGCTGAAAATAACCCCTGAAGGAATTACCGTTTAATGTTAAGAGTATGCCAGATTTTTAATTTTTTGCTCACTGTTATTTAATTATGCATGTGGTTTCCTCGGTAATTTTCCTCCAAACGTGCTTTGTGGAATACAAGCAGACAAATGGTCTCACCAGACCCTGCAGTGTTGTCCAATAGTAGCTGAGGTAATCTGGCTTCTGTCAAACCAATAAATTAGTGAGAGCAAGAGCATTAAAATGCATAGAAGGAAGAGTAAATGGAATAAAGAAATATTAAGGATTAATTCTGCACTAGTGAAACAAACATTTGAATGTACTAAATGGTTCTTTAAACATTTTCCTCTATAGATCAGTGTCACATTTTCATTGTTAAGTTATAGTCTGCAGTGCAAACTGGAGGTGAAAAGAGAAATGTTTATATTTGGAGGAACAGAGGATTGAATAGAGAAATAACAAAGGCAAAGAATATATTTGATTTGTGCTTGGTCTGGCTTCATTGCAGTCATAATTAGACTGCAGTCATAATCAGCCTGTTCAGAAAGTAACTTATTTGAGCAGAAAGGTTTAGGGTCAATTGCATGGTTTACAAGCATTTTTCTGTGTAATTTTGCCTGTTTCTGCTTTACTTCAGGTGCATTCAGTGGTGCTTAGATAAATAATTACTCAGTTGCTATGGCTTATAGGGATTTCTGGCTGTATTTTTATTCCTTATGGAAAATGAAGACAGAAAATTTCCCCTGTAAGAGGACTATAAAACTCCTAAATTTTATAATGAGGAAGATTATATAAAAACTTTAAATGTAGCCATATTACTTTTTGGTAATATTGTAGATATGCACACATTATGAAGCTCTCAGCTTCTCACAATTTCATCAAAAGATAGAATCAAATACATTTTGGTGTGAGAAAATGAAACATATCAACTTACATCAGACTAACTATAGAAAATGAAAAAAAAAAAAAAGAAGGAAAAAAGACTCTAGAAACTGTGAGATTCCTTTTGCAATTCCTTTAATATGTGTTCAGAGAAGAAGCCATGCAGAAAAGCCTCAGGTGGGCAGAACTGTGACAGGTATGGTTCTCAGTACTGCTTTGCTTTAGCTGCTACGTGAAAGGCAAAATTTAGGGAATTTGTGGCTCCAGCAATTTTTGACACATAGTTGTAAAGGGTGAATTACCTGCCTTTGTCAGATGGGAAACATGTTATGATGCACCAGCTACATCAAATGATGAATCATTCTTTAAAGCATGCTGTTTGATATACTTCCCATTGCCCTAAGAGAGATTTGTTTGAAATTCTGTTTTAAGATGCATGTTGAGATTTCTTTCACTATTTTCTAAACCACATTGCAGTTAATATTTGAAACTACAAACACTTAAAATGGAGAAAAACATGCAAATGTTGGCACATGTTTCTTCTCCATTTCAGGGCAGAACATCCCAAATATGCAGGAGAAAAAGAGTGCAGAAAAAGCCCCCAAAACCACAGAACAAAGTACACAACACTGTTTCTGTGATCAAGATATCCAGTGAAGCTTGCTGCAGATTTCATCCTTTTACTCTTGTACAGATCCATTTATTTAAAACCTACTTTTCTAACAGGTGAAGTAGTTACCTAAGTAATTTATTAAATATACAGTAACTTAAACCACAAAAGTTAAGTCCAATGGTCTCTCAGGGGTTTTTCCTAAGTGCTATTTCATCTATTCCATGTCAAAGAAAGAAAATAATTACAGAAAGATAAAATTTTAAAGAAACAAAAAATCCACAAGAGCATATGATCTGGATGGCCTGTAATATCTGGAAGAGTTTTGAAACTAAAATCCCTTTGAATTCTAAAAAATCCCACCTCTTTGGAAGTTATGAGACTCTACAAATTTTAGCAACAAGAAAAAAACAATTAAGCATTTTTGGGTTTGTTTATTTTTTGTTTGTTTCTTTGGTTTTTTGTTTGTTTGTTTTATTAAGAGGACTGTTTCATATATGGATTTTATGAGGTGCAAAATCTACCTTAAAATTTATTAAACAGATGAAGAAATAATGTTTTATATTTATTCCAGTCTGAAGTTAGGAATAAACTAAGATAAACTAAACAGTTTAAATAAATCTCCAAGGCAGTATCCGTGTACATAAGGAAATGAATAAGAATGAGCTGTAGCTCTGGCTGGTGTAAAACAGCACGCTTTTGTGATATGATTACTGTACAAACATATGCCTTCAGAAGGTAAGGTAAGGCTAGGACAATATAACAGCCTATAACCAGGGCTAAGAGGAACTGAGGAATATACAGACTGAATATCAAGGAGAGCATGAAGTGCAGTTCTCACTGATATCAATTAGACTGTGATCAATGATTTCTCATAGCGAAGTATTGCCTCCTGGAAAGCAGACACCCTTTCTGTTAGGATGTTTAACACCCACAGCATCAGAGCATGTTCAACAGAAACGTCAGAATGAGTAGGCATGAGGATTCAGCTGGAGGCTTGGAAAATAATGTGTTATACCAGCTATACTATATATTTGTTAAAGTAATTTAGAAGCAATGTGCACAACCACACTGAAGGCTGCAGAAGCTGAAAGGGAAGGAGATTCTTACATCTCCACCATTGCTTACACGAAAATTAGGAGACAAGGAGAGAGAACAAAAAAAGGTGTTGTGCTATACCTGGTGGGAGTATACATATGCCACTCTCTAGTTCATGATTTCTGCAGTAGGAAGTCTTCCTCCTTTGTGACACAAGATGAAAATTGAGTGAGGTACTACCCTTGTTTTTTTGTCTTAATAGTTTTTGTGTGAGCACTGAACATTGGACTTCTCGTGTGTGTGGTGGGTTGACACTGGTTAGATGCCGGATATCCACCGAAGCTGCTCTATCCATCCCATCCTCAGCTGGACAGGGGAGAGAAAATTTAACAAAAGACTTGTAGAATAGGGACAGGGAGGGATCATTCACCTGTTACCATCATGGGCAAAACAGGCTCAATGTGGAGAAAGAAGCTGAATTTATTATAAATAATATCAGACTAAGATAATGACAAAATAAAAACAAATCTTAAAATACCTTCCCCCCACCCTTCTCTTCCTTGCAGACTCAGCCCTTGGTTTTCTCTGTCTCCTCCCCAAGTGGCATAGAGGGGTGAGGAATGGGTTCTGTTCATGCTTTACTCCTCACACTCTTCCCATGCTCCAGTGTGGGGTCCCGCCCACAGGAGAGAGTCCTTCACAGACTTCTCCAACATGAGTCCTTGTCACAGGCTGCAGTTCTTCACAAATTGCTCCAGTGTGGATCCCTGCCACAGTGTGCCATCCTTCAAGAACAGGGACCCCTGCTCTGCTCTGTCTTGGGACCCCACATGGTCACAAGTCCTGCCAGCAAACCTGCTACAGCCTGGGCTCCTCTCTCCATGGGGCCACAGGTCCTTCCAAGAGCCTGCTCAGCACAGGTTTCCCATAGGGTCATGGTCTGCCCCTCCTTCTGCACTGACCTTGGTGTTTGCAGGGCTCTTGCTCTCACAGGTACTCCCTTCTCTGTCTATGATTGCTGCTGCACAGGTTCTTTCCCTCCTTAAATACGTTATTCCAGAAGCACTACCACCATCGCTGGTGGGCTTGACCTTGGCCAGTGGTGGGTCCATTTTGGAGCCAGCTGGCAATGGCTCTTCTTTTCACAGAAGCCCTCCCAGCTAACAAACCCTTGCCATGCTAAACCACTGCACCACACTCTTCAGGAACTCCATGGAGAGGCAGTTTCACAGATGTTATGAAGTTACAGGCTGTTAACACTGTATTTGCAAGGGTTATTTAATCCTTACCCAGCAGATGGATTCCGAATATACTATTCCTGAAATGATATCAGCTAAAAATCATTTCCAGGGACTCTGCAGGTGTTTCCACCAAGTTAAGCTTGAGAAAACTCAATCCCACATGAGTCAGTGGATTCCACTCTTCCCACTCCACGTTTCAGGTTCTTTCAACAGCTATTCAGGAATATGAGAGGGCTTCTTGCAAGTATGAAGTTCTAGTTCTGCTGACATATGTAGTGTTGGCCCACAGCAAACTCTGACTTGGGTACAGTAGTCAGAACATAGTAAGTCAGAACAGACTTAGACTATCCACAGAAAATAGTCTTTTTTCTCTCTTTTCTGTCTGTTGGCCACTATCTGTCTTGTCTTTGCTTCCATCAAAATTATTTTCTTGCTGAGAACCAAAATTCTCCTTTTTTGACAATATACGTGGACCAACGCTAACCATGTACCAGATATCTCAGATTATTCTTTTTGAGTGGTTGATTGCTTCTGCTACCCCTGCTGAATTATTAGAAGAGTAGATAGCAGCCTATTATATGCCAGATAGCTGTATAGGCAACATGTTAATCACTGTGAATATCCTGAGTCCATTAAAACCAGAAAGGCTGGTGCTTCTTGTTGCCTTATCTTCACCGATCAATCTCACAGCAAGGAAGAAGAAAGGTGCTGTATGGAAATACAATTTTAAAGCCTCTGGTTGGGTAGCCCTCACCCACACCATTACTGCTGCATCAGTGGGAGAGGATTTTCAGTAAGGAGTATCCTACTTCCTTAAAGCATGACTTTGTATGAAAATTCCAGCTGTGGTATAAAATTTGAACTGGTCAACATTTGAGCAAATACATGCTTCCGCTTACATAAACAACCTAATTAAATCCACTCCTTAAAAGCTTGCAGAACTGGCAGCATGCTTTATAAGGACAGTTTGCCAAGGAAATAAGGAGCTTGGGACTAAATTTTTTCTGCCTTATGTACAGAAGCAATATTATTGAATTCACCTCCTTGCATAAAGCAAGCAGAATTTGGCATAATCTTCAAAGTGTGACAAGCTCTTATTTGCACTGCATGCAAATTGGGTATGCAGTAGCCTAAAAGCAATACAGAAATAAATAGAAAGAATGCAAACCCACTCATTTTATTTCTGAAGCCATTTTAAATTTTCACCCTGGAAAATACATGTATATATCTTCACCGTGGTGGTTGATTTACTTTCAAAAAAAGTAGCTTTGTGTCTCATGTCTTGTGTGTTTTATCTCCACTGTCAGTGGCTGTTATCTAAGCAGTACATCTAGTACAGTTAAATATATACATATGTGTGTGTAATGGTGTCAGTCCAAAAAGATATAGTCACAGAACCAGCTGCAGAGAGCAACAACAAAGCCTTTTTCTGACCTGGTAACCCGTGCTTGCACATGGCATTTTGGTATGGAGCAACAAAATTGTCAGAGAAACTCATCAAAGATTCACACTACAGAATGCTTGTGCAGCTGTGTAGCTGTGGACATGCTGCTTCAAAGCCAAGTTCGACATTGTGGCAAGTGTTTTAACTTCCCTCATTTGTTATGCACATCTTTCTGCCTTCACATATGGCATATTGATGCTTTAACAGATATTACCTGACTTAAAGGGTAATTTGAATTATGTGTTTGATTTTATGAACAGTACATTTGACACAATGAAGTATTCTCATTTTCTGTCCATCTGTATACCTGAACACCCTTAGGTAACTGTAAATGAACACAAACACATCAAACACAAACACCAACACACAGTTGTTTTATGACTTTCATCTGTGCACTTGGCTCCTTTATTATACATAAGACAGGAAAGTTAGAGATGTGAATGGAGAACCAATCCTTGGCATTCTAGTTAAGTCTTATTACATTAGAATTGCCTTCTCAGAGCTCCAAATGGCAGAGTATTCTGGCCTATTTCTGGCTGACCCTGAGGAGCCCAATGAATGAAACCAGGTGAGGGGGAGGTGAGGCAGGCCCTAGGATACTGCTCAGAGGAGTGTACGGCATGGGAGCAGGGAGGGAGAGTTGTACCCACACTGCTGTTAGTGCCACATGGGAATGGCTCATGCATGACTTGGGAATCTTTTTTTTTCAGGGTCCTAACCTCCTTGCACAGTCATCCTCAGACAAGTCACAGTTTCAATATCCCAAACACTGCTGCTGCCTTGATGGCCTCTCCCATAATTTAACAGGCAGGACTGGATCCTCGCAGCATCATCATCCAGCACCTTGGTCAGTAGCTAGCCCCTAGCCCTGTTAGACAGGGGTGGTTAGCAGTGACCAGCCCCAGGCATGGCCATTCTCAGTGTCTGAGCATGTGCAGAGAGAGGAGGTACTGGGGAAGGCATGGGAGGTGACTGGGGTCTTGTGGGAGATGGACATCACCCCAACATGAAGAGCTGGGTAAGACAAAATTGCAGAGAATTTCTGGAAAGATCAAAATGCTCCTCAATGGTTGCCTCCAGAGCCATGGAAGTTCACAGGGGTTTTTAATTCCCTTCAGTAGTATGTGAGCTTCCTGCTTTGAGTTTCCAAAGTTCCAAACTTCCTGTTTGGAGTTTCCTAAACAGTTAAACCAGATGAGTGCAGCAAGTGGCTGAAGAGCTAGGAAAAGCTGAATACATTGACCACAGAAACTATTCCTTGTTTTTCCTCCTTTAGCCAAAGAAATTGATTTGATCCTACAGTCTTTGGGCCGACAGAGCCCTCTCTCATTGAAAAACCTGTCAGCTGCAGGTACTGCCTGTAGCTGGACTGTTTGCAAGCCACAATATGTTTGGGAAGCCCAGATTTGTCCCTGTTATTTCATTAGGTGTAGACGTGTATTGGTTTTAGGTTGCAAATAGTTTATATCTATGCAGATTACACTTGCATTTTGATGCCAGTATAGAGGCTGAGGACTAGCTGCAGTTCTAGAAACCTGGAAATGTCTTCATTATTCCTTCTTGCTAATAACAGTACTCTAGGATTGAAACTATTTTAGGGAAAGGAGCAGGGCTTTTTTTTCCCCCAGGATTTTTGTGCTGGAGGCGAACTGTCAAAGGAGTTGACTGTGTGGTATTTGAATGCCAGTATTGATACAGAAAGCAAAAGAAAGTGCATGTCTCTTAGTCCTTATGTATGTCACAGCTGCAAGGCTAGTTAGATTGGGTACTTCAAAGGAAGATTTTTTATCCAAGTCAAAGTTTGGTAGGTGTTGAGGGTAGACCTCTAGTTATTAAATGGACAAAGTAAGTAGCAAGAAACTGAGTAAGGTCCCAAAAGTTACAGTCAGTTGAATTTCATTACTCGGTGATATTTGACTGCTTCTTCATATTTTCCAAAAAGATTATTTTGTGGTTCAGTCCTAACTTTGCAAAGCCAAAAGCTTCTCTATAAATTAACAACAATAACAAGTATTTGTAATTTTAAACAGTAGTAAAAGTAAATTCCAGGGAGAGGAGGAGGCCTTAAAATGCAAAGAAGAGATTATAAATTAATCAAAAAATAAATGCAACAGACGTAGAAATGGAGCTGGGTACCACAAAAACTTGACCTATCTGCTCAGCCCACCACCACAAAATTCTGTTTAAGAACATGTATGTATACTCCATTAACAGAGATAATAAACTGAGATAGAGTTATGAAACAGAAACAGAAATGGGAACTAATGAGAAAGCATCACCAGCTTGTCAAGGGAGGGGATTGTCCCACTCTGCTCTGCACTGGTGCTGCCTTACCTTGAACATTGTATACAGCTTTGGTCCCCACAATATAAGAAAAATATTAAGATTTTAGAGTGTCTCAAGAAGGCCTACAAAGTGGTGAAGGGCCTTGAGGGGAAGCCGTATGGGGAGTGGCTGAGGTCACTTGGTCTGCTCAGTCTGGAGAAGAGGAGACTGAGGGGAGACCTCACTGCAGTCTACAACTTCCTCATGAGGGGAAGAGGAGGGGCAGACACTGATCTCTTTTCTGTGGTGACAGTGACAGGACCTGAGGGAATGGCCTAAAGTTGTGCCAGGAGAGGTTTAGGTTGGGTGTTATGAGAGAGGTTCTTCACCCAGAGAGTGGTTGGGCTCCCCAGGGAAGTGGTCACAGCACCAGCCTGACAGAGTTCACAGAGCATTTGGACACATGATGTGCCTCTTTGGCTGTCCTGCAGGGCAAGGAGCTGGACTCAATGATCCTTGTGGGCCCCTTCTAACTTTGCATATTCTGTGATTCTGTGTGATTCTGTGATTTTCAGGAAGAAAACAACCCCAGTGATGGCCTCAAAGAGACTGAGGGCACTTCCTGGGAGAGAAAAACATGATATGAGTGTAGCAGCCTGGTAGTGTAGAGGGTGAGATGGAGCAGAGGCTGAATTCCTAGAGGGGAGCTGGCTCACTTAACTGGGAGGCTAGAACACCAGCCTGAAGCTAAAGGCAATGAAGAGGGTTGACAAGGCCAGGTTTATAGACAAGTTGAACAGTTCTAAGATATGCTTTATAGATTAAATGGCAGTGGGGAGCCAAAGGGAAAAAAGTTTTAATAATCATGGTGGTAAGTTATGGGAATCCATACTCACAATTTGGTTGCCAGAACAGCAGAAACAGAGCAGGTCAAAATCTTTTGTAGAAAAAATATTTCGTGTGTTTTTTCTTCATATTGTGATCATAGCAATGGGTAGTGTTTAGGATAAAATCTCCCTGACCTAGCTAAGATAGAAATACTGAACTGGTTGTGACATAGGACTGTTTTGAATAGAAAACAGGAAATTAAGCTCTGATTGAGATCTGTTTCTTATCACTCTTGTCCTACTTTGAAGTTCTTGTGTCCAAAGTATTTTCCCTGCAAGCACAATATTGTTTTCATAGTAATAACTCCCCTCCCTTCCTCCCTTCATGAAATTAGCTGTTGATTCCTTTACTTACATATACTGTCTGAAGAAAACATCTGGAGCCAAGGCAGGAGTGAGGTATCCACGTCAGGGTCTGGAGTGTCCATCTGTGTGGCAACATAAAGGCACCAGGGAGTGTAGTGAAACCTGCCCACACCGCCTGGTCAAATTATTAGAGCAAAAGAGAGGTCAAATGCCACTGAGCTCCAGATGTCTGGCTGAGTGAGGGGATGAATATTGGCTCTGTATCCGCAGTGCATTAATGGCCCATGCATTAAAGGCAGCTGAGGGTAAAAAATAGGTGCTGTCAGCAGAAAGGACTAGAGCCGGTTACAGTTCCCAAAGGCAGAGAAAGCTAGCCAGAAAGCCACAGTCAGGTTATGCTGTCCACATGACACTACAGTTGCTTTTCAGAGTGACTGTGTCATTCTTTTGTCTTCTGCCTTTAGCTGTAGGAACAGGACCACTGCAAAATTTAGCAGTGTCAGGTGTGCATTTGTATCCACAGCACACAGACAGCAGGGTGACAAGTGTGCACTACATTGTCTGTACAGAATAACCAGAGATTGCTCTGTTATTCACCAGAGTACCCTGCACAATGTCAGGGCAAACGGGTGGGATGGGATGGGAGATAGACCATGGAAAAAGTGAGTATGACTGATCAGCAGCTATGTGCATAACCACAACAAAGAAGACAGCTCTTAAACTGGAACAGAATATGCAACATCAATAGCCAAGGAAGTAGAACAGCACTGCCTCACAGTTGGGCACAAGCAGAGCTGTGAAAGGGGACTAGGAAAAAGAAAAAAGTTGCAGGGTGGCATTGCAGAGTTTCCTTAGAAGGAAGTGTCTCCTCCATATTAATAGAATCAAGAACTTGTCCCTCCAGGTCACAGGAATAGGGCTATCTGTTTAAAAGCCGTGCTTTTCATTATGCACTCCAGGATCTGTTCCTGTACCTGGGTGGCCTTCTCTGCACAGCTATGTGGAGACAAATCAGCAGAGGCAGTTCTCATTTCTCATCTTTAAATTAATTTTCCCCCAAGAGGAAGCTGCATGAAATAATGGGGGGTGGGGGAGGTGGTTTCATTAGTTTGGTGAGAGCACCTGCCTTTGCCTCTTTAACCTGGCCTTCCAGGACACGTCAGCAGATCTAAAACTGGGGTAAAAGGCCTGGAAGAAAGGCAAAGGTCTGGGACTTGGGATGATGTTGTGGAGGTCTAGTCCTTTTTTTCACAGTGTGTGTCTGAGATGCTTGTAACAATACTGTTGTGGGAGAAAGGTCCTTCTCATACAGGTTATGACTTTCTTATCTTAGTTTACTTCTTGTACAAATAACTGTACCTTGTATTATGCACCTTGTAATGCCCAGTTTCAGAACCCTCCTCCGTTATATGAAAAATCTGCTACCTATGCATGGGATTTGCGTGTTTGTGTATGCACTCACAAGCACATACATGAACAGTCTTGATAGTACTATTGTTATCTTGCCATAGCTCAGGCTTGATAAGGTTACTTTCAACTCTTTTTTACAGTGAAACAGTAGTATTTTTTAGGGCTTTGTATCTGAAATAGGAAATCTGGGAGCTGAAGAATATATCTGCAGGTACCACACTTTTTCTGCTTCTGCAGCAGGAATTTTTCTTAGAAATCAATCTTTTAAGTTGGTCCAGTGAGATATGATGCAATGCTACAATTCTCTGATGAATTACATACTGCATCACTGTGCTAGAAAATAAATATTTCGCATGAAATGTATTTTCAGAACAATAATTATCTGTCAGACATGCACTACCCAGAATAAAACTGGGGAGAGTTTGCTGGTGCCCACAAGAAGATAGGAAAGATTATAGAAAATTGCTGGAAGTTTTTAAAACACTGCAATAGATGTGTGTGCTGTTTGATGTTGTACTCTCCTACGATAAAGAAAAAACACAGCCTCATTGCCTTTAGCTTATCCTAGAAGAAGTTCTGAAAAGTATGATAGTGTGGTTAATAAAAAGCCTAGATTATGGTACACGATCTTGTGTGCTTGCATATTCATACATAGATAATTCTTGAATGTCTTGAGTCATCAGGTGAGATCATGAGGCTCTAACACTGGGTAGCTGCCCTTGTAAGTGTTGAGCTCAGCTCAAGGTCTGAACTGTGTCTGTGGGTCTCTGGCCCCACAGCACAAAGTAGACCATGCCTAAGTGTAGGTCTAGTGCTCTTGCAGGAGCACAAGGACAGACCCAAAGACTTCCTGCTGCAACATGCAAGTTTCTCATGCAAGTGTAATGGTCATGTTTGAAGTTGGCTTAACCAGATGCTGACACTGGCAGGCTGTGTTAGACAAAATTAAGATACGTAGTGCTAATGGAAGTTATGTAAGGAAACACTGAAGACATAAAACCAGTTGGTTTTGGTGGTGCAAAAATTGTTCAAGACACTTTCTTAGCATAATATCATTGTTGTGTTAAGCTTCTCCATGATGGAATTACCACTGAAAAGGGAGATTGCTCTCAGGCACATTCTCTTTCCCATCAAAATCAGAAATTATTTGGCAAGTCAGATAAGTTGCTTAATCTGGTTGAAAACTGTGCCTTCAAGAAAGGAATATTGAACTTCAGTAAGATCTGGAAGTTGATATGTCTCATGGCTGAGGGATCCCTACAAACGTGTTCATGGCAAGCTTGAGCAGCTTTATATCACAGGAGAAGCAGAATTGCTTCTTTTAACAGCAGCAGGGCCTAAGATCAGTTCAGGGTGATGCTGAAACCACACCCTCACTCAGGATCAACTCAGTGCTGCTCCTGTATCTTGGGATAAAAGAGCACCTGGAAAAAACCAGCTACTGGCCTGTTTCATGAGGAATCTGTCATTTGGGTCGAAAGAGTTTTAAAGGAGCCATATACAATTTATGTCTCTGCAGTTCCTAGGTGAATTGGATGTGACTGAATACCTGAATGTTTTTAAGTTTTTTGGGCTTTTTGGGTTTTTTGTTTTGTTTGGTTTTTTTAGTTACAGCTAGGGACATTTGCAGACTGGCTTCAAAGTATTAGCAGTTTTCATGGAAATTTTCACTAAAATGGTACAGCTAGAGGCAGTAGCTAATTACTGACAATAAACAAAGGAGGGGAAATAAATGAACATTAGATCTACATCCTCCCAGCAGCTGTTGCAGCCTACACTAGCATTTAAAATTATCTGAGCACACATTTTTGTGGTCCTGGTGTCTTGCTCTGTGGCCTCTGCCTGCCTGGTCCCAGAGAGTTATTTTGGATATCTATCACATAAGATTTCTTCGCTTACCTTGTGGTGAACAGTATTGAACAAAAATAACTTTACCTCTGCCTTGGTTACAGTATGAACTAGTTTCTCTTTGTTCACTGTAGACAAGCTTGTGAAAAACATTAAGTTTTATATTATTAGCACTTTTTTTTTTTGTGCCTGAAACACCTTGAGAAAGGAGGGATTTCTTGGCTTTCTAAAAGCTGTACTTGCATTAGCTATCAGAAGTAAACTGATTCATAATCGATGCTCCAGGAAGGCATTCTTGATGCAAAGGAAGTATGTGGGCAGAGGAGTAAAATAAGCCCATTAAAGGAATTAACTGCTGCCTCCATATATAGAAGTTGTTGGTAACAAAGACAAATAGTATGAAATTTAGATCAATTATAAAAATGAAATGTATTATTCTGATTACTAATATGTGATTCTTTTATGTTTCCTTATTCTCCTCCCTTCCCTTCCATAAGGAAACCCAAATATGACCTAGATTGTGTGATGGAAATATTCCAGCTGTTGCCACTTGTGAAAAAAACAGAGGCACCTGGACAGAAGGACAAAGCCATTGCACTGCTGAAAGTTATATCTCTTATGTTTTTGATGACTAATTTGGTGGTGAAACAGAGATTGTACCCTTGGCTTTTTCATCAGTGCTTGAGATAAACTATATGCTAAGAAATGGAGCTCATAAAGGCCATCATTAGTAATTTCTCAGTACAGAATTACACAAGCAGAAATCAAGTACCAAGGTTAGGCTGTTCCTTTCAGCTAGGTGACTTTCTGTCTTTCACTGGACCTCCAAGAAATTATCTACCTCTCCTGACTCCATAAAACAGCCCCCATGTAAACCAATTTTTTTTTCACATAAAAAAATAGGTGAAATTTAGATGTATCCTTTATTCAAACAGCTGTTACCCCCTAGTGTTGCCGAACAGTGGTATAACTGAAAATGATTGCTAGGAAGATTGGTAGTGTTTTAACAGAAGGGAACTGAACCATCAGTTAATTGCTCTTGGAAAAGAGGCTTGGGAGGGCAAGGGCAAGGGCAAGGGCAAGGGCAAGGGCAAGGGCAAGGGCAAGGGCAAGGGCAAGGGCAAGGGCAAGGGCAAGGAAAAGGAAAAGGAAAAGGAAAAGGAAAAGGAAAAGGAAAAGGAAAAGGAAAAGGAAAAGGAAAAGGAGAGAGTGACTCAAGGGAACAAGGGAGGTTGGAAGAGTGACCAGCACCTCTTCTCAGGATCATTTTCCACTTTTGCCAAATGCTCCACATGTTTCTCAGTTCCAGAAAATCTTCAAATCAAGAGTCAAATTGCATATATTCTAAAAATTATGTTCGTTTTCAAGATGCACCAAAAAAATGAGCCTGGCAATTTTAATAGAATAAATCCCTAAAAAAAATTTAAATTGCTTATATTTTTACTCAGGGGTTTTTAAACTATTCTCAGCCAGATTAGTATATGACAGCTGCTAAGAAAATTACTTGTTAAACAACCTCCAGACCTACAAACATGTGAAGGCAATTCTACAATAAAGTGATTGTAGGCCTCCACTAGTATCGACCTGCAAAGTAGCCACGGTCAGCCAGCTGCACAAACCCCAAGTCAGACCAGAGTTATGGCCATCCCTCATACTGTGCTGAGTCCGTCGAGATCTGGGCAGGAACACCTGGCTCTGTAGAGACATTCTGTTCTCATGAGTTGCAAAGGTACCTTCCTTGTAAAATGTAGCCAGCAAGCTTGGAA
The DNA here is from genome assembly GCF_008360975.1 of Lichenostomus cassidix. NCBI lineage: Eukaryota > Metazoa > Chordata > Aves > Passeriformes > Meliphagidae > Lichenostomus > Lichenostomus cassidix. The sequence continues at coordinate 32,774,474 of NC_139511.1, forward strand.
AGTATTGCCATTCTCATTTGACAGGTGGAGTAACAGATGTGGAGAGGTTAAGTGGTTTATTGAAGGTCTCAGATAAAGTTGGTGGCAGAGCTGAGAGTGTTTCAAGAAGAGTAAATCTCATGGCCTTAATCTAAGTGACACTCTTTGGAAAGCATCTCATTATTCATACCTCCTTTTTTGTATGACAGAGATACTTAATACCTACTACAGTAAAGGAGAACTATAAGAATTGGTTAATTATGAGAACAAGGCTAAAATCATTAATAAAACAGAGGAGGATGTTTAGTGCTGAGAGGACCACTATGCTGAGTAAATTGGGAGCATGAACATTACTAGTTCTGGCTTCTCTAAACAGAATTTGTTAAATTAAAAACTGGCACAAGTGATCTTTTGCTGCATTTCCAGATATGGGCTTAGTTTCCCCAGGGCTGTCTTCCATGTATTCATGTTTTAAATCATATAAACTATGACTTCCTGAAAATAAAAATAGCTTGTTAAACTTAGACTTTTAATAAAGTACGTCACATTACATGAGGCAGGAAAAGTATTTCTTTGCATAATAAAAGCTTCTGGCTAGCAACAAGACATTTTAAGACTTAAACCACGTCCAAAATCCTGAACCTCCTCTCATGTTCACCAGTTGAACTCTGAATGGAGTCAATGCTACTTCTCTTCACAATTAACTTTCTCCTCTTGCTGAAGTTTTAAACAACAATAAGAACCTACACTCTTAATCTGAATTCTTCTATCAGACAGAGAAATGAAACAACATAGAGCAGTATCAGCATTTTGTATTTTCTTCTCCATGCACAGCAGAACTTCAATCTGCATTCAAGTTTGTGGACAGGCTTACTGAAGGCAATCTGAATATTCCCATACTAGGGGATAAAGAAGAAGAATGTGCCTTTCAACTTGTGAGGCAGATTGCTATTCTAGAGTTATCCACAGGCAATCTGTTAGGTGAAATTGCAGTTTTTGGAGGTGGACTGCCAGGTCATGTAGGCAGTGTTTAACTGCTGGGCTACCTGCACTCCCTTCAGAACAGGCACGTGGTGAGTGCAAGCAGCACAAGCTAGAGCACTGTGGCAGGCAGTGTCAGACACAAGTGGCTAAGCACTTTCAGACATGTTAAATGAATGAGACAACTTGTCTGTATGAAGTTTGACATGGATATGTGAAGGGCCAAGGATTTAGCAATGTATTAGAGTTATTGCAATTGTATTTTCAGGGAAAAACTGAAAGGGAAAGCTAAATCCTACAAATTATGTCCTGAGATCCAAACATAAGCAATGTACTATACCATCTTTCTCAGTTTGTTTGCAGGCCTGAATCACAGAGGATTGCTTGCACTGCATTTTGTCTGTTCCCCACAATGTGCGTTTCAAGCAAGTAAGGGAATTTGGGTTTTATTTTCATTTTGTGGTCAATAGATATGGGGACCCTTTGCACCATCTTAGAATGGATGTTCATAAAGTCTAGCCCAGTCAAAAGCACAAACCAAGGAGATTATTCCATTGCTGAAGAAGATGCTGAAGAAAGGGCCTTTCTTCCATGGGTACTTTCATTCATCCCTGCTAGTAGCTCTCTTTCTTTCACTTCTGCGTTACTGCAGGAGGTTTATAGCTGTTGGCAACTGCAAACCCACTTCACCACTGACAGCAGAGTGAAGTGACAACTGGGAAAGATGTGTAGGAGAAGCAGCAGCTAAGAGCACAGCTTTCTATAGCACCTTGCTGCCAGCCTGAGGAGACATTACAGAGCTATTCACATTTTCCGCAGTAGTTGTTTTATCTGGGATAACAGAAGCACAAAATGACAAAAAGTCAGCTTAGAGAATTAGTAGCCTTGCAGTGTTGGCATATTGTGACTATATAAAGACAGCAATCACGAAAGTTGCTTCAGTTGTTTCTCTCCAGATAGCAGCATTGGCAACAACTCAGAAATACAATATGAATTGCAGCAAAACCACTGATACAGAAGGGAATAAAGACGAACAATGGGGATGTTTTTAATGAACCACTTACTCTGTTACAGGCAGTTTTAAAAGGTTATTTTTATTATTAGTTTATATTTATACACTGTTATTTGCAAATGTGCTCTTGCTAGTACATACCACTGACTCAGTTTTAAAGGCACTTCTCCATTTTTTCATACCCTCATGGGAGTTTGGAGTTGCTGAAGCCTCCTGGAAATGGTTCTTTCTCTCTGTCAATGATGCCTGCATGCACATGGATTTGATCTAAATATTTGTTAATTCTCTGTAGAGAATATAAATACATCAATGAAACAGTCCTTGTACGGCCAGGGTCCAACAATCTCACTTTTCTGAGCAATATTGAAGTGAAATATTCTATGCATAGCTGTTCAATTTACATCTTTTATTGTACCTCAGTGAATTCACGTGGCCTAAGTTAGTTTTTAGAGCACTCTACTACATTTTGTGATCTCTACATTTACCTGAAACTTAAACAAATATACATAAATGTGGTTTTCCATTTTTCGTACTGACGAACGAGGATCCAGAACTAGTTGTCTTTTTCAAACATGCAAATAGAAAGAAGATAAATATCATGTCTGGGTGGGATTGTAAAGATGTCCTGAGTATAGGCTAGGAAGGTAATGGTCCTGAATTCTGGGACAGACTGGAAGTCACTTTCAAACTTTGATGACAAAGTTACACATGTAAATCCATACTTAGGCATTATAATAGGGTATACATTCTGTCAGGGCTGTTTAGAAGAGCCAGAAAGCCTAACACACTTGCCAAGTTTTGTCCATGGGTTGCTAAAATCTGCTACATGATGTGTTTTCTGTAAATCTGGAATAGTTCAGAAAGACAATTTCCACATGAACAAGCAGTATGGTGCAGCAGAATCAGTGCACCATACTCAATGCAGAGGACCCAATGTTTACACAACACACACTTTGGAAATCTTGGAAGACATGCATGTAGGAATTACTAGGAAATTCCCAAATCCACAGTACTTGAAAGAAAAAATTATTATAAGCAATTAGAAAAGAACTGAGCTGCTCAAAGCAGGACGTATTTATTGCTCTCTACAACCTGAAAGGAGGTTGTAGCAAGGTGAGGATCAGCCTCTTCTCCCAGGCAACTAGAACAGGAGAAGAGGACACAGTCTTAAGCTGCACCAGGAGAGCTTTAGGTAGCACATCAGGAAGGGCACCATCATAGAAAGGGTAATTAGACTTTGGAATGTCTAGGCTACCCAGGCAGGTGGTAGAGTCACTGTCCCTGGAATGTTAAAGGAAAGACTGGATGTGGCACTTAGTGCCATGGTCTGGTTACCAGGGGGGTGTTGGGTCATGGATTGGACTTGCTGATCTCAGAGGTCTCTTCCAACCTAGCTGATTCGGTGTGATTCTTTGATTTCTAGGTATGTGAGAACTTTTTTGCTTTGATTTTAAATATGACATAATGAGGGTTTTGGATGTTGGTTCAACATAAACAGTGAACAACCTAGCAGCAGTCATATTAAATATCCTGAGTTTCCATTACATTTTCAGTGTGTTTCTGCTCCATTCTCAAAACCCTTGTCCACTTTGGGAAATGAATGAAGACATAGTCATTTCCAGCCTCTGTAGATTCAGTCTGTTGTGCTGGTAAAAAATGTATATGCAGAGGTCATATTTGGGTGAACTCCAAATGGACAGAAAATCCAGAGAAACTTGTTCAAACATATACATATCAGGAGTTACAAAATTTGAACTGAAATTTGACATATCTTGAGTTTTTCTAACATTCATATGGGACAAACAGACTGTGTCTTCACCGTGGGATAAGTGCAGTCTGTGGCACATCTCATGTTCTGAACCACCAACAGGCTGAATCCAGGACCTGCTAGAGCACATTACAAGTCCACAATAGGCTGCTAGTCCTGCTTAGCTCTGTATAACAACCAAGGTACAGCCAGGAACAAGAGGCAGGTGCAGTGTGTTCACACATCCCTGCCTGTCTGCCTCTCAGCTCTATCCTGGCATAAGTGTGCACTTCCAGATTGAGACACTGGAAAGACTGTCATGACCAATTAATAATGAAAGCTGAAATGCATGCAATTGATAGTGAAAGGTAAACATTAAATTCTCAGTACAGATGAGGCGTTTTCTGAAACTAAATCTGTCCAGTTCCTGGGTTATAAATTTGCATGTGTAGAAGAACTGTTTGATGCAGAGGGAGTTCTGAAAAGGAAAGGAGGAAATCTACAGCTTTAAGAGGAGGGTTTGGAGCTCTGTGTGTGTGTGTGTGTGTGTGTGTGTAGGTGTTCCTAATGTTTTCAAGCCTCATTTGAGAGAAGTGATAGTAGGAAATCTGTATAGGAAGACCAGAGCATATTTAGTTATTCTGTTCCTGCACCAGACTGTCTGGACATAATAAAGAGAACACAAACCCATGTCTCTAATTTGATACTTTGAAAGTCCCCCATGCTCTTTTTGCCCAAGCTAGACAACTATTCTACTATTAAAGTTCCTTTAAAACTAACTAAGCTTAACCCAGTTCCCACTGAAGTCAGTGGGAATTGTTAAATGGATTTCACTGGGAACAGAAATAGGCCTTTATGATATATCCTTCCATTACTTTCTATTTCCTTTCTTTTGTCAGATTATGTCACCTAAGTACATCTGCATTCTTGAGGAAGTGGAATGGGAGATAGATAAAGAATTTCACTTCCCAGGAAATGTCACATTATTTTCCAAATCTTTAATGGGTTGGGGAAAAAGGCTTGGGTGAGCCCTCCGAATCTGTCCTGTAACCCAAATTAGTTAGTACATTCTTTTTGCTTAAACACCCATTAACATATGCCTAGATATTAAACTCGGTTTGCCCCTACAAACATTTTATAAAGTATCTTGCAATACCAATCTGTAAACTTTTGCTGGAGGTTAGGAATTTCTTTCTGTCAAAAAATTTCAACAGTTTCTGAGTGTTGTGAATCTGCTGGTGTAACATTACAGGGAAAGCTCTCTGGCAGCTATGGGGAACAGGTTTGAGCAGCATTGGTTGCCAGCAGCAGGTCTTTGCTGTTGTTCCCACTTGTTTTTCACATTAGTGAAGTTGCTCTAGCGCTGGCAGCATGCATTTTAAAAAATATCTTTAAATAAAAGCTTAGTGCTTCAGAGGATTTGAATAGTTTTTAAACATGATCCCACATTGCATGGGTAAATTGGGCTAACTATTTTCCAGCTAGATTGTGGTTTAAGCACTGATCTGGCTATCAGCACTTGAAGTGCCATGGGACAGGGCCACAAAATCAAACTAAAATATATAACCAGATGCTGACAAAACTGTAAACACTTGGGGGGGAAGTTTACGAAGCAGAATGCCATTCCCAGTCCTACTCCCACAACTCCCTTGCTTTTGGTGTCCTTCACACCCTCCTCTTCCCAATATTGCCCATAACAGCCTGTGTGAAACTCTTTGACGTTTTGAATTCCTTGCTCACAGACATGGCAATGCAGTGTGTTAACAACGAGGATTACAACCAGTCACAGCTGGTTCTGGTTTTGTCACAGAGAGGGAGCAATACCCTTGGTGAAGTAAGCGTGGTTAAATTGTTATCAACTGTTTATTTGGCCCAAGAAGGCTAGAGATGCAGAAACCAAAAGGGAAGCAGTCACGTGGTGGAGACAAAGCAACAGAGTGCATACAGACTTTCCAAAATTACACATCCTTATGTCCTCCAGGGCACAGTCCTATTTAGATATCATTGCCATGCACAGCTTAGCTGTGGGTTGTTTGAGGAAAAAAGCCTTTTACAGTTTCAGTGAGGTATTCAACAAAGAAATCCTTGGAATGTTTTCCTAAATCTATAAATGAGTGGGATATTTTGTCTAGTTGTTCCCTGCTGCTCCACATTTTCATTATAACTCTTTTTATTTAACTTTATTTTTGTTTGGTTTTGTTTTCCTATGTGCACTGTACTCAGTCTCTTTGTCAGGGATTTTTAAATGGGAAAACAATTCCTTAAGAGTTTGCTCAGACTATTTTTGAGATGTTAAAAAGGTATAAGTTGTACTATTTAGCAAATAGGTCGCCTGTTAAACTGGCGAACCTGGTCTGGTAGAATACTTGAGTGATACATACACTAGTGGGCTTTGTTTACAGAATTAACGGTACTGGAATGAATAGCTGAAATCTAATCAGACACAATAAAAATTCGATTGCTTTTTAATAAGAGAGGCTCCTGAAGATCCTGTAAATTTTAATGGGGTTTCAATATCTGGAGCACCACCCAGATATAATTTGGAACCTGAATTATATTTACTATCCATTTAAAGCATAGATTGTTTTTAAGTTTGTTCACCCAGTCTTATCAGGCAGTGCCTGTTTTTTCTTTGCAATTACTCAGAGTCCACCAAGCTCTACTCAAATTGCTAATTAGCAGGAGCTGAATGCTTCTATTTAAAGGGAAAATCAGGTGTGAATTCCTTCACTTTTTTTTCCACAGAAACTTAATTCTATGAGTTAGTGTGGTTGTTTCATTGCTTTCACCTCAAATATTTTCTCTAAACAGTTCCAGAACAAGATGGAGGTAGGACTGGTATGTAAAAAGTTGTGAATTCTGAATGTTCCAAGATTTCTCTGAGTGATCCGAAGATGCTTCTCAGTGCTGCAATCACCTCCTGCTGTGCTTCTGTCGATGTCCCACAGAAAAAGGGAGTTCCAGGAATACTTGCATTACAACAGAGAGCCATAAATGCCATTTAAAACTATTTAAGGTGCCATTTAATGTCTTGGTTATCGTAATAACATGTACATAAAGTCTTGCCTCACTGAATGGAGACCTGATACAAATGCCACTGCAGTAGGAAGGAAGTTTTGGTCACCTCACCCTCATTACACCAGTACCAATCTGCTGTGCTGCACCTGCTGCTGGCTGCCAGGTGCAGCCCTGAAGGCACAGCAGCAAACTGCTTACACTGAGTGCTCATACTTCTGAAACCCACTTCTGACACTTCTCAGGAAGGCATAATTGGTTATCTCTTGGTTTGCAACTTACCAACCAATTCAAACAGCTTAACATTTTTTTCAGCACAATTTCCAAGGCATTAGATCCCCTTATTTGTATGTTTGTATTTATTTTTGTCTTTCAATATAGTAGGATTGTATTTAGTTCAGGTGAAATATCATGATGCTCTGATATGTTAGACAGAAATATTGTTACTGAGAGCTCAGCAGTTATGTCTAAGGAAAGCTTCCCATGTTTTGCATGGTTTCCTGAGAAAAGGAAATAAATTAACTGCATTATAGTAAAGGGAAAGAAAACAGTTGATTAAATGCTGCCTTCTCAACTTTGTGCCACAGGGAGAAACAGCAGCCAGTCAATGCACAGAGGAAATAGAGTTTAACAGAATATTTGGATTGCAGTGTGATTAGATGGCAGATTTTACTGCCACTATATATTGCTAAAGGCATAAAGTTGGAATAATGTATTCTGGCTGCCTATGGCAGGTATGATTTTCTTCACATCAATTGGGTAATTGGGTAAACCCATCTTCTATGCCAATTCTCCCAAATTCACAAATGTGAAAATATGAAATTTTTCTACAGCTGTTTTCCTCTTATTCTATTTGGTCTCTTTCTCAGTTTTCTGCTAGTTTTTGTTTTTGTTTTTCTTCTTTTTTTTTTTTTTTCTTTTTTGTGTGCATCAGCGTAAGTAAAGCTCTTACCTTATTTCAAATTGTACATGCTGAGCCTATCTGTGTGTTTATCACAAAAAGGTAAAGCCCCAGATTTGTGGACTCTACAAATTTGAGTAAAAGAGGTAGCCCAAGAGATAAGACAAATACTGTCCAGGAGGTGGAAAACAACAGAATCTTGGTTCCCTGTGTTAGAGTGTGGAGAAGTTACACAGCAGGGACTTCCTGAATGTCTCCACTGCAAGAAATACTTCAGTCTTTTGACTTTTTACCACACACCAAAGAATCAATCGCAGAATAGAAGGTCTAAGAAACTAGAATATATGCATTACAAAACTCATGGAACTTCATACTGTTCTCTCATTGATAGTCCATCTTAGTCATATATCAACCACATGCACACATTTGTCTTCTTCTTTTTTAGTTTTGGCACAGACTGAGATATCTCTTCCCTTTGCAAATCTGAGATTAGCATCCAGAATGGATGCTAACATCCATTTCAACTTCAGGAAAACATTCTCCTACACCATTGCCAATGCTATTTGCTACATCAGTGGGCTTGTTCAGTTCAGGAATGAAAAGGCAGGTGTTTGGGCGCAGGCCTGTGCAGATACCCATGCCCTGTTGTGGCAAATTCTCTCTGTCTGGCAGTGCAGCTGGATGTGCAAAACTGCACCTTCCCCAAGAATGAATCAGTGAAGCTGATGGCAAGGTGATAATAAACCTCTGTAACCTCGCACACACATTTTCTGGTGAGAGAATAGCAGCTGAAATTAATTTTTGAGGTGACATCTTACATATTCTGCCTCTGGCTTGACCTGAGAGTTTTCTGAGAGACTCACAACTCTGCTAGCTATCAGTGGGATTCTTGTTCTAGGAAAAACAGTATAGCTTTCCAAGCACATTAACTAGTTCTGTTGTGAGCCCCATCTCTTTTGACCAGTCTTATGGACATGAAATAAACACCTATACTCATCACTGTCTGACATCCCAGCTGCAAGTTCAAAGCATATGCTTCAGGCTTACAGTCACCGTTTGGATGCTGAGTGCGGTTGTTTTTTTCTCATGAATATGAATGTCCTGTTCAAAACAAATGTCATCAATCTGTGGTGGCCTAGGACTAGGAACACAATTCCAAATTAATCTAGCAGGTTGTCAAGAGATCAAAAATATCAACAATGTACGAACTGATGCAATTTACGTTACATAAACCAGGAAGGCATGTTAATGGAGTGATTGATGGCACAGCAAATACTGCTGCAAGAAGGCTTTTAGAGTTAACGTATCATTTTTAGGTTACCTATCCATTAGCTGAGTGAGATTCTATTCACTTGATTAAAATTAAATTATTAAATTTAACTAGCTACAATACACAGTGTAGGATAAGAAAAACTGAATCAAAGGAAAAGATACACTGTAGATTATAAGGTGGAACTGAACATGAAAGTCCCTGGTATAAAGAAAAAGTACCTAAACACACACAGCCCTCTGTTAGGACCTGAAATTTTTTACAAGGTGAAAAAACTGGTCTCACTGTGGTATGTCTTCCACTAAGTCATTCAAGTTTTAAGGTCAGGATCAGACTGAGGTACTTCCCTGTGTTTAGGAACAAGGGAACATTTAATGGATATGACAGAGTTCACCTTACAAACACAAAATACCCCTAACACTGGATACATCACCCTATTTTATTTTTTAAAAGTCAGAAATAAATTATTCTTAATATGTTGGGAATTCTGGTTTTCTTTTCATGTTCCTTTCATTTTGGTGATGGGGCAAAATGTGTTTGAACAGCTTAGTGAGACAAAGCCATGGAGATTTATATTGTTATTAGATGAAGGTTTATCAGCTTGTCATTAATCCTCAGTTAAACTGAGTTGGTTCTATTGCCAGGACAGGCAGCCCTAATAGCAGTTAGAATGTGAGCACACCTGGTTTGCAGTTCAGAACAGGGATGATGCAGTTGCCCTAAAAAAAAACCAAACAATGAGCATAAATCTTTAGTGGAAATGGCAGTTAAAAAGGAAAAAAATGTAGTAAGAAAACCAACTCAAAGAACTAAAACCATGTCAGCTTTCAAAGTGCTGGCTGGATGCTAGAAAGTTGGAGGACTTTTTCCCAGACAAATAAAAGCTTCCTAGGAAAATACTTGAACCTAGCTAGCAACACTAATGAGATACATCTGTAAAAGTCTCTGTGCCATTAGCAAGGCACCAGGAATATTAACAGCAACAGTAAGAAAAATTAGATGTCACACAGGATTCCAGAGTGTTTCCTCCCATTCCCAGACAATTCTACCTGTTTTCATAGTAGCATGTTGCAAAGCCTGCAAAATGCAAAGCCTGCTTTTTACTTGGCCTAATGGAATGCCACCAATCTCTGGTAAAACCAGTAAAATTATATTTTCATAAACAGGAAACCAAAGTTAATCCCTAGAGCTTCTGAAATAATAATGATTTTTAAAAGTGTGGAATTATTTATAATTTGTATCACAATAGCAAGAAGAGAAGCCAAACAAATTAGGAATTGCTTAATACTGGGCAGCGTGCAAACACAGCACAAACATCACAGAAATATGCAATCTAAACAGACCAGATAGCCAGAGGGTGAGAGAGGAAACAAAGATGCATGTAAAATAATTATGAATTTCCAAAGCCAGAATAAAAACCAAAGGAAGTTACAGAAAATATATTAGAAAGCTAATTATCATCAGGGTTCTTGCCAGTGTAAAAAATGCTATTGTGTGTGGAGTTTCACTTCTGTCAGAAAAAAGGACAATAAATGAAGTTATGTAGATATTTCATTGCAGGCTCACAATGAAGCAACTATATCACTGCAGCTACTTAGCAAAGTTCCTTTCTGGTAGAAACAGTACTATTAGCAGAGAAAATCCCACTGGATTTTCACTTGGTGAGTTTCTTTTGTTTAAGGATCTTCGTTTTATTATGCAGAAAAGCTCTGAGCCACTTTGCCAAGTTCAGGTCTTTACATGTTGAGTGAGAAGTTACTGAGTCAAGAGGACACACATTCTTTTCCATTTTCCCCACAGTTTTTTGTTGAGTGGTAAATCTGCCTCATACTACTTGATGAAAGAGCACCTCAGCTTGTGTTTCAGGTCTCTGGATCAAATTCAGAAAAAGAAATATACTTAAAGCCTTAAGGGAATAGGCATAGTGCAGCAGCTTCCACATGGGCAGTTATCAAGGCACATACATAGGTATCCAAAACATACACAGATTCAGAGCATGTGCTGGGACTTCCAAGTGAAACTTCTGCCTCTTCTGGAAAAAAGCACAAGTATTTTTCATTACCCTGGCTTGTTCACAGAGAAGAACCGATTAGAGGAAACAGTGGGAGGTGAATATCCCCAGCAGCTTCCTCTTTCAGCCTAAAAGAAGACAAGCAAGAAGTTAGCCTTTCTTCTCCACCCCTACCACCCCCATTCACCTGGCAAAGCTTCCTTTAAAACAGGTGGCTATGACTGGACTCTTCTTCTGCATTTGCCATGAACAGACCCTTGCCACTGACTGAACAATCAGAGCATAACACATTGCCTCTTGTTAGCTGAGCCACATTAATAGACCATATTCCCAGTTCCTCGCCTCTGACAGCTGCAAAATAGCACACATTTGCCTAGGCTGCCACTGTGAATCCCAGGATCACCAATCCTTTAGTTTGGAAAGCACCTCCAAGATCGTGGAGTCTAACCTTCAACTGATCACCACCTTGTCAACTAGACCATGGCACTAAATGCCACTCCCAGTGGTACTCTTGAACATCTCTAGGGATGGTGACTCTACCACCTCCCTGAGCAGTACATTCCGATGTTTAACAACCCTTTCCATGACAATATTCCTTATGAAGGTACGAAGGTAGACAGCTGCCATAGGTAATGAATGCAGGTATGGTTAGCTAATGCAACTCAGTGAGTGGCTGTCTTGACCACTTTTAATTGCTGGTACACTCCTTCCCTGACTTGTATGTGGCTACACTAGAAACAGAGGAATCCCATGGTATTGATGAGTATTATAACCACACACTACTATTTAGTCATAAATGTGCATTTTATTGCTCATTCAAAAAATGGGACATGTTAAATTTTGAATGATAAGCTAATTTTTCCCTTTTAAAATCAATATTTTCTTTTTTCAGACACCATCAATCCCAGTAATGACAGATTTTTCTATCTGTTGTGTTTGTTGTGTTAACAAAACATTCTGGACCACAGAGTGGGAAGAATGTCATTTACCATGAAAGGTTCATATAAACAGAGTTATTTCTGCCTGACCATTTTTTTTCATGCTTTGGCATGAGGCCCTGAGGACAGCAGGAGAGGAAGAGGTTTTTGAAAGATAAAGTTCTTGCCTATCTTTGCATGCAGCAGAAGTAATTAGTAAAAGTAGTCAGTAATACAGGCAAGACTGTCACTAAAGAAAGAATCAGGAGAATTGTCAGTATTTAGTCAGAAGGACACAAGAGAGATACTTGATAAGTGGTAAAGGCATCATGACTGCACCTTTGAGGAGCTAACCATAATAAAGCAAAATAAAAACTGTTGGTCAGAGCACATTTGTCCAACACAGTCCAATCTATTGAAGGCTTATTTGCTAGCATGGCTGGTTCTATACACAGTTTGTTCTCACACACAACATGATTAGTACTTTGTTAGTAATGATGGCAGCTGAATACATACTCTTGCTGCCAGAAGAAGCCTGGCACATGACTGTCCTCTGACAAATATTTGGCACATGCTTTCACAATGCAGATGAATCTTCTGACTGTGCTGCTAGACTTGGTTTGATGAGATTGGCTTCTTACAGGTTTATGCTACTGGCAACACAATGTCACTGGGCACTCTAGTGTCTGTTGAGACACTTGGCAGTGGAGAGGCCTTAAACTCTGAAGTTGTGCCAGAAGCATCTAACACAGATGACTGTGGATGCACTTGACACATCTTTGTTCCTTGAGAGGAACTGCTGTGGCTGTGAGCTGAAACCGTGTGTTACCACAGTACTCGATGAAAGTGCCACAACTCTTCAGAATATAAAGGCACTCCTAAAGTGGACAGTCCTTTAGGATATCATTAGTGTGTTAGCAGCTTTGGCCAAAGATTTTTATAATGTTCCTACAATTCACCTGCGCCTGCATGAAATTTAATCAATAAAAACTGGAAGTCCTTACATCACATATCTTAAATGTACAATATTGAAACAACATGTTGCATGGTGTTCCTTTGATTGGTTCATATGCTTAGGAAACCAGAATATTTCTGCTCATGTTTTATGTATAAATATTTCCTCACAACATTTCCATATAAGTACACATTATGTTTTGTACAAGTTCAACAAAATTTCTTTAAGCATGTCCTTTTCAACATTGTTTTGCTTCTTCTCATGATAGCTTTTTCAGGAGTGAAGTCCTGAGAAACAGAGCTTGAGAAAGAAAATGAACCTGTGGTTTTAGATTAACTGGATCTGCACCCAAACTCTGGATTAAGTTTCTGGTTTTACCACATACTATATATATGACCTGAGGCAAGGTATACTCCCTCTTTATGCTTCAATTTCTCATCTTGAAAGCATAATAATAGTTTTCTCTACATTACAGGGTTCTTGTGAAATAGAATCCACGAACAGTGATGAAAATCTTCAGCAGAATGGAAATAACAATGGCAGCTATTCTTTGCAGGTATGAAATAGGCAAACTGCACCTAAAGTCCTGCACTTGGGTCTCAGCGAACCTGTGCAGCTCTACAGGCTGGGGGAGAGAGCTGCTCGGCAAAAAGGGACTTGGGGGTGCTGGTTGGGAGCAGCTAAACGTGAGCAGTGTGTGCCCAGGTGGCCAAGAAGGCCAATGGCATCTTGGCCTGAACCAAGAACAGTGTGGCCAGCAGGACCAGGGAAGTGATCATCCCCTGTACTTGGCACTGGTGAGGCTGCACCCTGATCAAGTCTGGTTCTGGGCCCTTCACTTTAAAAAGGACACTGATGTGCTGGAGCAAAGGCCAAACGAAGGTTTGCCTTTGAGGTGATGCAGCAAAGTGCAAAAAGGCAAATGAAGGTCTAGAAAACATATCTCACGAGGAGTTGCTGAGGTGGCTGGGTTTCACATGCATCAGAAACACCATTGACAGGGCACTGAGCTGAAACTGGTTTTCAGTGACTGGCTCTTCGAGGGAAAATCAGTGTGAGGGCATGCCTGACGCAGATGATTCTCACACTGTCCTTCTGAAGGCACATTAGACATAAGTACATTGGTGGACACAAACAAAGCCCTCTTAGAAAAATATCAAAAATTGTAAAAATACAGTCTGGAAAAATAATAAACCCCAGACATGCTGACAGTCAAAAAGTTTATATTGCCAGTTCTTTCATTTTAACTCGTGCCACTGAACCACGAATGATGTGTAAAATCAGACACGTTGTGGACAGGTGAGATGGCAGCCTAAGTCTCTATGTGAAGAACCACGCCGTGACAGCACCATGGTGTCACTGGGTATAGCTGCCAGCCATACTTCTGCACATAGCAAGGAATACCTGATCTTGCACGTTCATGATGTTTCATATTTGAGTCATGCTTGCATCCTTCAGCATTTTCCCCTTATTTTCAATTTCTAAAAGACAATGTATGATCTGATGGAATGGAGCGGAGATAGCTCTCTTTGAGTGTCGCAGCGGCACCGTAACTATTTTGAATCAGTAAACCAGCTACAGGTGTGGAGCACCGTGATGAGTCACCACCTCTCTGCCAGCGACTAAAGCGACAGCCGGGGGAACGGGGGACGTGAGACGCGGGAATTTTACCGACACGCAGAGCGGGCTCGCTGCTGTCAGCAGCTGGGGGTCAGAAGACAGCCCCCCTTCTCATTTCTTCGTCCGACCACAGCCACACCAGCTTTAGTGACCTGCTTTCCGCTGCTCCCCACGGCCGTGGCGATGCCAGCCCGTTTTGGGCAGGGAACGGTCAGCGCTGGGGTCCCGCTGCGGCGGGCAGCGAGCCGCGGGCGGTGGCAGCGCAGCGGGGAGGGAGCGCCGCGGCGCTGGCGGAGCTTCGAACGCGCGGCGGCGGCAGAGGAGGAGCGGGAGGCACAGCGATAGCGCTGACGGGCAGCGGCAGCCGCTCTTTGTCCCCTCCCCTCCCCGGCGCGCCCAGCCCAGCCGGCAGCGCGGAGCGGAGCGGGCCGGCCTGGGGACTCCCTCCCCGCGCCGCCGAGGTCGCCATCTTCGCCCCCGAGCTCGCCTTGGACGCTGCCGACCGGGCTCCCGGGGAGCCACCGGGAGGCTGCGCCGCGCCCGCCCGCTGCATGTGACCGGCGGGCGGCAGCGGCCTCCTCCGCGGATCTCGGCTGCGTCCTCCTCCGCCCCGGCGCGGCGGGGAGGGGGCGCGGGGCGCCCGGCAGCGGGAGACGGAGGTGCCGGGGCGCGGCGGGCACACAAAGGAGCGGGCGCCGCCGTGGGCAGCGGTGAGTGCGGGGCAGGGTGCGGGGGTACCCGCTCTCGCCGCCCTTCCCTCTACCTGCCGGCGGGCTGGGCTGCGCTGCGCTGCGGCCGCTCCCTTTCCCGGGGGCCCGCAGGAGCGATGGCGGTGGGGGGGCGTTTGTGTTGCGCTGCCGGACCGCCGGTGTTTCCCGCAGCGACGGCTCCGCGGCCGGGCAGCGGCGAGCGAGGGCCGAGCGAGGTGCCCGGGGGCGGCGGGGCCGGGCTGGGCGGGGCGGGACGATGCGGGGGAGGCTCCGGCCGCGCCGCCTCGGGAGCGGGCAGTGCCGCGGGCGCGGCGGGTGATGCTCAGCCGTAATCCCGCTGGCCGCTCGGACAAAGAGGGGCGAGCAACAAATTTTGTGCTGGGCGACTGAAAAACAAAAAAGAAAGAAAAAAAAAAGGATGAGGAGAGGTTAGGTTTTTCTGGGGTTTTCTGGGTTTTGTGTTTTTTGGGTTTGTTGTGAGGCTTTTCGGGTGGGGGGCGGCGTTTTTTTCGGTCCTTTTTTCCCGTCGTGTTCCCTCGCCCCTCGGCCGGGCGTGCGGCGTGAGGGCAGGGCAGGGCAGGGCAGGTGCGGCGGGCAGGTGGGCGGGAGCGGCGGGCAGCGGCCTGGGCTCGGGATAGGGATCGGGATCGGGCTCGGGCTGTGCCCTGCCGGCGCAGGGCGTGGTGCCGCGGCGGGGATGCCGCGACGCCTCCGTGCCTCCCGCCGTGCCCCCGAGCGCCGTGCGAGCCCCGCGGGGCCGGGGGAGCGGGCAAGGCCGTCCTGAGGGGAAGGAGGGGCTCTGGGCTGCTTCAGCAATGCCTTGGGCGCGCATACAGAGGGGTAAACCGGCGTTTCGCAGCGGGTGTTTGAAATGTGGCGCTTGCCTTCTGGGGTGAGCGTGTGTTTTTCAGGCTGTTACTCCGTGTGTGTGACGCTTACTGGAATTGTAACTCTTCCACAGGCCAGGAGAACGTGAGGCCCTCTGACATTTAACGCTGAAGCTGCATATGCATTAAACTGTAAGTTCCAGTTTTGTTTCTGAACTTGGATTGATGAATGGAGTGATTCTTTCATGTCTGCGAGACAAAACCTTGGGAAGGAATTTAAGTGAGACCCTAGACAGACTTTTCCAATGCCCATTGCATGTATATGGCCCTCCTGCACTGCAGTGACTGATTATAAAATAGAAATCTGGGGGAGAGGGATGCCTTAAGCTCTTGCTTTAGGTATGGTTTTGGTGATAGGCCTTACTTAATCCTCCAGGGCTGACGGTCAGCTTTTAGGCTTAAATCAATGTGTAGAAAATACCTGTAGGTGTAATACTAATGTGTTTCCTTAAATTTGACTGGAATAACTGAGATTTGATGCTGCTTTTTTCCTCACTTGTAAGGCATATTTAGTAAATTATTTTGCTTAGGTGATCTGATTCATAGTAGCTCGTTGGAGGTGCAGATATATTTCTGAGAATTGTTTTTTACAATGTTAAAATATAGGTGCAATTTTGAAAGATGTAATTAAATATTAAATTTCTACTATAATAATGTTTTTTGAAGGGTGAAAGGGACTGTTATAGATGAAATTGCAGGAAGTGATCAAGCAAATGACTACAACCACTAATGAAATACGTACTGGATCAAATAAGCAATGAGATAATTCACTGTACAAATGTGATATATACATAATCTTCATCATATGTCAATAGTTGCATCACTGCTCTTTTAAATTTGGTTTCTCCCATTAGCTTGAGTGAGAAGCTGGAACCTAGATATAGATGTTGAGGTGTTTAAAGTGGTTTTGCTAATGGGAATCAGTTTATTCTGTGTTCGAGACAGTTCTGGTGAAGCTTCTGTATATCTAGGGCAAAGTTGTATAGCTTAGAAATTCCATTGCACAGTCCATAAAATACTATGTGGCATTTGTGCACCAGAGGAGTGAAGAACTCAGAAACTATTGTTTTGTGTAGCTTGTCCAGAAAAGTTAAATTATCTTTAATTCAAAGGCTGTTTTGCCAAAAAATAATTGCCAATTTATTTATACTGTGATACAACCAGATGAAGTAAATTTCTTTGGAAGCCTGCTGGTAATTCTGACCTGACGAGGGCTTTGGAAGTTCTGTGTTGGCTTGGTGTGCAGTGTGGTGGTCTGGTGGGAAGTCATGAGGATATGGTGGCTGGTCACAGTAGGGAAAAGACAGAAATGTTTCAAATATCCCATAATGTAAAAAAAAAAATATTATAATGAGTTGATTTAGAAACAGGAAAAGGAGATGGGAAATTGAGTGTGTGTTTCAACTCTCTTTATGAATGTTTTACTTGCCTTTTTGTACCTGTATATCAGAGCAGCTATTGCGGTGATAAAATATTGACCCTGAAGTGGTTTCAAAAAATCAGATCATGTGCCATGAGGCGTTACAGTAAACAAAAAGGATTAAATGTCTCATTTCATTTCCTTCCCCAACAAGAAGCATAATCAACGTTGTCCTGCTTTTCCAGGAGTAAGCGTTTGTGGTGGTGAAATAGCACTAATCAAGAGTTGTTGCTGTAATTGATTGTCCATGTAACACCCATTAACTTGAGCAAGCTTGCACAAACCCTTAAGATGCTTGTGCTAGACCTTTTGACTCTGAGGTTGGGTGTGAAGGGACTTCTTTTTGTTGCCTCTTGGGTTTCTCCTTGCTAGAATTACAGTGCACTATTAGAAAAATACTTTTTCCGTTACACCATTGACAAGGAAAACAGATTTCATTCTGTGATATATGATTGAAATGGCAGTTTCTTGAAGTTCAAGGGCTTTTTTCAAACTATTAGAGGAGTAGCACTGAGATACTTGCTTAGCTTAGTGTGATATATAGACCTGCTTTTAGGCATGAAGCATAATGTGAAATGAAATGAGCCAATAATGGAAGAACAGAACCCCAGTGTTGAAGTACTCCCTGGTGATATCGGTCCTGTTAAGTTTTTTTGTTATTGGTGTAGTTGTTACTTTCATTTTCAGTGAACTTAGTTTGATGTGGAACAATAAATTAAATGCAAACTTAGCATACCATAGTGCTAGGGAAAATGTTGTGCCAGTTTGTTTTGTGTACTCTGTTATGGTTCGTGTTAGCTCTGGACAGAAACCCATTGGGTTCTTGTTCAGTGTCACTGAATGCTTGGATAGAATTCAAATGTGACTGATTTTCACTTACTTTGAGTGATATTTTGACTTTGCAAATTAGTTTGCCAGCAACTCATTGGAGCTGGTGATTACACTTGACAGCCTGAGTCCAGGTAGTGAGTAGCAGTTTATCATAATTCATTACTGCAGCACATGTTTTTACTAGATAGGATTCTAGCAAGTATTATAGACTGTTGCCTTACGTAAATGTATGTAAACACTTATCTTTGGTCACCGCCTTACCCCTGGGTGTGTGTTTCTCATGCTGCACCTCTGTGTGTGTAGATAGGGAAAGTGGATGAAGGCTAATGTGGCCCTTGTTGTACCTCATGCCATATCCATTAAATTGTGTTTGTTAGTGACTACCATATCTGTTTAATACCAGTCATCTTTTGTCTCCTAATTCTAATATTGGCCTGTATAGCAAATGAAGAGTTTTAAAGGAACTTTGGGTGTTGTCACTGGTTTTGTACTTTGAAAGTGAGGGAATTGCTTTCTTATATATGCTGAAAAGAATTGTGGAGAATTGACTGCTGAAACATGAATACCTGTCTTCCAATGCAATTTTATCAGTGCTTAAAGTGTGCTTAGAAGGGTTAACATGAAGGAGTTATTTTAATATTGTAGCTGCTGTATCACTTTTGTGTTAAAAAGTACTGAAGCAAAGTGTATATGATGACTGCACAAAGAAATTTTTTTTTTTTTTAATAGGCTAGATGTAGATGCACTAGAAAAGCAGGGACATGGTGTTTCTTCCTGTAACCAAGCCTGGGAGGAAAATAAAGGAGAGAGGGGGAGGAGGAATGCTGCTCTGAAGGATGCTGGTCCTGAGATGGGTGGATTGGATTCCTTTAAAAAACATCTTAGAGATGGGGAGAGGCTTTTGAGTATTCACAGTCACTTAAAAGTTTCATGTTATTTTGATGAAGAAAGTCTGTCTTGCATGATGAGTGTCTCATTTTATTGTATGAGTAGCAATGATAAGAAATAATGATGAATTCAAGGAGGAAGCAGCCTGAAGCAATTGAAAATGGGTGAGAGAACAATCAAACAGCTGCACTGAACATGTTGGAGTGGGGGCTTCACATAAAAGGCAGATTGAAGAGGAAGTTTAGCAGTGAGAAAGCTGCCTGCTAGTAACAAAGTGAATGTAGGAAACTCTGCCTGAGGACTCTTTTGGTCTCTCTCAAATTCAATTTTTTATGTGTGGTTAGAAGTGGATGTGTGAATTGAAACTACTAGTTCAAGGAAGAGCAGTGAGAGGAACCGTAGCGTCTGTTGACTGCTTCACCTCAATTCCGAGGGGAAGAGAAGCTCTCTCATCCACGTAGAAGGCACAGTTCAGGAAGAGTAGACCTGTGTCAATGCAGTCTTACATATTCTTTGTCAGTATCACATTAACAGAATGGCTTAGGAAGGAGGTGTAAGGACGTAGATGTAAGGTGTCAATGCAATCACCAGCAGGTTATGCAGTCTTCTTCTTGGAAACATTACTGAACTGTATTAACTTCCTGTTCTAATTTAGTTATTTTTCTGTCCAGTTAGATTGGCAATATTTGTTGTGAGATGTCAGAGAGAGAACTGTTGTGACTCTTGGAGATGTCCTGTGCAGGGGTTAGAGTTGGACTTGATTGTCCTTGGGGTCCTTTCCAACTGAGCATATTCTGTGATTCCATGGTACCTTCTGTCTGCATGTGCAGTAGTGCATGAGCAGTGCATGGGAGAAGGCAAGCTGCTGATAGTTGCACTGCCTGAAGAGCTAGGAAATGCTGTTCAGCTTGCTTTTATGTTATGGCTAAACTATATTCAACAAACAACTGAAATGGGTCTCTGTGAGTTGTGTTCAATGGTTTACTTATTTGGCTGATGCTGAGAGTAGGGATCATATTGTAGGTTGACATCTAGTAATGTCAAAGGTCTATTGAGTTGCAGTTACCTGAGCCTTTGGTCTGATACCATAGTCATTAGAAAACAGTTACCTGAGCTCTTCACTGCACAGAGTTTGAATCCTTTCCCCACCATACATAAATTGTTACAGAAGTGTGCTGGCCTGTGATGAGCTTTGCTTGCACTGCATAAACCAGTGCCTCTGTGCTGGGGAAGAGGTGCTGGAGGAGAAATCGCAGTTCATCTTTATAGAAAAGGAAAAACTTTGATCTAAACAAGAAGGGGCTTGTAATGCTGGGAGAGTATTACACATGGAGGTGACCGCTCTGGTCTAATAATTTTTCACAGCTAAACAGAGTGCTTCAAGCTGTACTTCAGGCAAGCAGGGATAAAATATTGCAAGTATCTCTAGCCATTTAGGCGAAAAGAGAGAGCTGTTTGTTTCATCAATATGTAAACAGTACAAGGGCAAAACTGCATGAACCAAGTAACTGATTACAGACTGCATCATGGTTCGCTGGGTATTTTGTTATCTTGTACTTTTTTACAAGTTTCTGTACAACTCAACCTGTTTTTTTCTTAGTATATGTGCCTTGAACTTTAACAGTTATTACAAAGAGTTCAAAAATGTTTCCTTAGGAAAACTTCCTTTTCACAGAATAGAAAGAGTGTTGTCACCAAAGCCTGCCCAGTTAAAATCTCAATTGTCCTCTTAGAAAAAAATAAGTGTTTCTGCCTTTTGACTGAAGTTTTTGAATTCTGTCTTAAATTTAGTACCTTTTCTGTCTTAAAGTACTGGCTTAACTTTGTAGGGGCTTGATATACTTTTCTCGTGCTTCATTTTTGGAGTGGGACCTTCAGTAATCTTTCTTGTTGTCACCCACTGAATTTGGAGACCACCTGTTCAAATCCTGTGCAAAAATAGGACTTTTCAAAATTACAGCTGGTTTCCTTGTCTAAACAGTCATACTACTTATTACTGAAATATTATATGCAGAAAGTGCCTCGTTACATTTATTGGTAGCTTTTATCTTACAGCTCATGTTCAATAATTCTTGTCCTGTCTGATAACATCTCTTTTAATTGGCCCCACGTGATGCAGCTATTAACATCAAACACCAGTTGCTAAAGGAATTCAACCTACTTCTTTACTTCTTTAAAGCTTCCTGAGAACAGTTTTTCACTTGAGCTCGATAACCTATTTCTTCTCTTAACCCTTCAAATGAATAGTATCTTACCCTGTTTTTTTTGCACTGAAGTTATTTTTTAGTCAGCTTAGCTTGTTCTGCCTTGATGTAAAGTTTAAAAAAAAAATAAAATTGATGTAAGAATAATGTAGTTTCAAGTTGAGTAATCCTGTTCACTTGAACTGTGTAAACAGATTTTGAGATACGAAGAAGCTGTTTCCTCCAGCCAAAAGTACATGTAAGTATTTCAGAAACAGGAGTTTACTGATTTTATTTAATGTTGACTTACTCAAAAAGTCAGTGTACCAAGGATGGGAAGAAAGGTTTAAAAATGCATGTTGTAATGTCTAATTTTTAAGGGGAGGGAGAAGGGAGCAGGGAGTAGTCTTCACCAATTGTGTTATTTCTGGTATTTCATGCACTCCTTGCTCATCAGATCTTTTTTTTTTTGGTCTTCAAGCATATGCGAGGAATAATTTAAAGAGCTGATAGAGAACTAAGCTCTGGTGCATTCCTGTGTTTTATTTCTTTTTGGTTGGTTGGTTTTGCCCTATCAAAAATTCATCTTGAACAAATGTTTAGGTGATGTGCTCACAGTGGGAGCATGTGACTGGTAAAGCCAGGGTTTGCTGTGTAATCAAGTCTTTATTTCAATGTTGAATAGGACTTTTTTTGAAGGATAAATCTAGGTGTGTTCAGCTCTGTTATTTCATGCAATTGTACCTTTTTTTCTCTTGTAACCTCAAAGCCTTGTGATACTCTTCCAAAATGTTAGTTGGACTTGAGACTGCATTGAGGTGAATTTGAAAAAGCACCAAATCAGTACAGACACTCTGTTGTGAAATACGTGGACCATCCTCCAGGGTCTACCATATCCAAGCTTCCTGTAAGCTTTTTCTAGAGAAGAACCTCTAAATCCCTGCATTGATGCCTTTACTTTCCATGCATGATTATTAAATGGTGCTTTCACTTAAGCGCAGGCCTTTCCTAGGAAGTCAGCAGGAGTGGTGACTTCTTTCAGCTCTTAAGTGTTGTAGGTCAGACCATGGCTATGATTAAGTTAGTGGTGAAGCTTTCATTGAGATCTTAAATTCATTACAATTGTGTCTGCAAAGCAAGTACACGGCATCTCTGCAAGAATGCATTTGCAAGGGTGACACTGGCAATCAACCAGCAGTTAGAGGTGAGGGTGAAGTCTTGTTCCTTCTCTTTCTTCAGTTGACTTGCAGTTAGTTATTTCCAAAGGTGCTTACAAACCAAGGTATGAACATTACCTACCAGTGTGTATTCAGGAAAATATAAATACTGGAGGTTGTGGTGGATTTGTTTTGTAATGTATTTATTATTTGGTTGGGGCATGGTTGTCGCCTTTGCTCCCAGTCCTTCGTCCTCTATGCTGTCAGGATATGTATGTATTCACAGTAAGACAATTGTTATTTCTTAAGATTTTTTTGTTATTATTTATTTCAGTTGAAAATGGTAGTAAATAAAAGGACACTGCATCAAGAGTGATCCCACCTGGGAGAAATTCACAGCAGGCACAGACCTGTGATAGCCCAAACAAGCATGCATTTTAGTGAAATAGTACATAAATTAAGAATTCCATTAAAGAAAATACTGTTCTGAGAGTGACACTTCCACAAATAGCTACTCAAATATTGACGGGGTAATGGGTGATTCTAGATTATGCTTTGTATACTGTATATATGCTATCTCTTTTTTCAAATTCTTTAACTTTGTTCTTTTTCTTTCAAGGACAGAAAGTGTGATCTGAAAGCTTTGTTGCTTTGTTTCTACTGGTTGCGATCATATGAAGATAATTTTGTCAGCATTCTTCTGGACTGACAACTTTATCAAACTATTTGTGACTTACTATCTTTTTAAATGTAACTTAATTTATGTTTGCCCCTATTCAGTGATGCTGAGAGCATTTCAAATGCTGTACTGTTGTGATGTTCCAGGCAGCAAATTTTGAAAATCACCATGGTAATGTGCGTGTGTGTGTGTGGGAGGGAGGCTAAAGTTGGAATCTGCATTAACAGGATGGGTTAATAGTACATATGCTCAGTGGCACTAGCACTGTTTGTTCTTTGACATGCATGTTCTTTGCTTAATTAAAAACAAAGTAACATGATGGAATTAAAAGCCCCTATTGTCTGATTTTTAGTCTTTTTTTTTTTTTTGTGGTTCTGAAACAAATCCACTGAAATAATCAGATATGGGGGTAATTATTGAATCTTCTTTCTGTTTGGAAAATGGCATATGATAATTTTGTAAACTAGCAAGGAAACTTCAAAACTTCTTTATTCTTTCTATGAGAACTTAAGGGTAGACTTACAAGTCAGTGTGTTACAGCTAGAGATATCTTCCAAGGACACTTATTACTGATAGTGCATGTCCTTGTGATTTCTGCCAAGACATTGTGCATGTTTAAAATTCTTGATTTTGGGTAAGCATATTTGGATGCTTCTGTACTTGCAGTTGTTGTCTCAGACACAGAATTAGTTCTGAAGTATTATCAGTGCTAGTTTAATTTTTTTTTAATAAAGGGGAGCTGTGTTCTGTTCTGCAACTAGTTCTCAATTGCCCTGAGTCAGTGCTGATGACAGGTAAACTTAAAAATGCCTATGAATTTATAGGAAGAGTGGACAAGAGAAAAGTTGAAGCTGACTTTTCTTGTCTCTTTATTACTGTAGTCTAAATAAACTTGAAAAAATTGGAGACTTGGATGAAGAATGGTTTCTTTTCCACATTACTATACTGATTGTCTCAAATCTCAAAGTGGAAGAGCTATGAAGACTGTGAATGATGTAGAGGAGAAGGCATATGAGGAGTGACTGAGGTCACATAGTTTGCTGGGGCTGAAGGAGAATGAGGAGAGACCTCATTGCAGTCTACAGCTTCCTCATGAGGAGAAGAAAAGGGGCAGGCACTAATCTCTTGTCTGTGGTGACAGCGACAGGACGCGAGGGAATGGTATGAAGCTGCAGTGCTAGGAGAGGTTTAAGTGGGATATTATGAGAAGGTTTTTTAGGCAGAGGGTGGTTGGTTCCTGGAAAAGGCTCCCTTAGGACATAGCCACAGCACCAAGTCTGACAGAGTCCAGGAAGTGTTTGGAGAATGCTCTTGGGGCACATGGTGTGGCTCTTGGGGCTCTCCTGTGCAGGGCCAGGAGTTGGACTCAATGATCCTTGTGGTTCCCTTTCAATTCAGCATATTCTGTGATTCTGTGAAATTTTAAGCAGTTGCAATAACTTACTAGTTTAAAAATACTGACCCATGCTATTGAGAATTAGAGGCATTGATATGGGTGCAAAATGCAGACCAAGTCATTATGACTTCTGTGTTAGATTACCTGAGAGAGGGGGCTTCTTAACTCTTGCATTGCATAGAGAAACCTTACAGCAAAACCACCAAGAAGGATGGGGAGTTAAGATGCTCTTGCTGCATCAAGAGTTCAGGTGAGTCGAGAGGTTTCATGACAGCTGTCTTTGCCATCAGTAGAACAGAGTTATTAGCCTGGTGTGATGTGAACGTTCAGACCATCCTGAACCTGAGAGGTCACCTGGAATTCTGAGACGTCTGTGTGTGCATTCACATGACTTGCTGCATTGTGTTTTTACTATGCTATTCACTTATTGTACGCAATCTGTCACAGTAATAATGCTTATTACTGTGATATTTTTCTTTCAAAATGCCAGGCGTTCTTTTGAGAGTGCGAGTGTGGGAAGTGATGACTTTGACAGTCCTTGCCTTCAGAAAACAAGCTGTGTTTTTTCAAGGCATGCTTCAAGACGTGTTTGGGCTTATCCTTCATGTTGTGCACTTCCTCTCCATTATCACCTGATCTTTTTAGCTCTGATTTCACTATTATGTTTTTGCGAGGGCTGAACATCACTATGTATGCAGTGTAGTCATTTGTACATCTAGTGGATTGCTAGATTCTTTTTTGCTTTTTGAGGAGGGGAGTATTTACTGTCCAACAGACTATCTCTCTTTCTAGTTCTTTACAAAACTTGAGAGCTTTCAGACTGTGAACTGTTGTAGTTTTGGGTAGGATTTTTTTTTTTTTTTGTGCTGTTATTCCCTTGGCCTGTCTACTTTTGTTATGTACAGGATTTGTAGTATCACACAGGTTCCTTGTCACATGGGTGATTTAAAGCAGACAGCTAAGGGATTATTCATATTAGATTTTGAAGGAAGAATTTAAGTAAACTACATCCTTTATCTGACGAATGAGTGAAGTTATTCATGTCGAGTTTTCAAAGTCTGTATTGGCAGGTGTGAAAACACAATACCTGCTTCTGAAAAGTATGCTACTAAATGCACCTTCCTCCCACACATTAGAAAAAAGGGAAAGCCTTTAAGGGAGTAAAATAATCTGAGAGAGAAGTATTAGTATACAGATACTTTTTCCTTCACTTTAAAAAGGCTTAGCCTCTCAAACTTTGTAATACATACTGAGTTTCTCCATACTAAAAATTCAGTGCATCTAATTAAAGTGAAATACAAGATTTCACCCTTTATGTAGCTGAATTTCTGCACTTCCAGCTTCTGATCCCAAGGTATCTTTCAGTCTTCTTCCTGGTGTGTTCATCCAGTGTTAGGCATTTGTCTTCTAAAGTAGACACGTGTGTCACTGATAAGCCAAAGGAATTTCATTAGAAAGAGAAGAAATAGGAAAGCCAGGTGCCAGTACAGATAAACATGACCTGGACACCAGTCTTCCGGGTATCTGACTCCTACTAGCTTCTGAGAGAATTATTTGCCTTTTTTTCTGTCTTGGCGAGATTTCTGGAGGCCAACCAAGGTAATGCAAACATTATAAAATATTGGAATGTCTTAATGTTGCTCTCTTCTAAGGATCTTTAGAGAACAATATTTGAGGTGAGGAAGAGTCATTCAGAGGTAAGTTTAAGTAGGCTACTGTCCCAAGTCCTCCTCTAGGCTACATTGGTGAATAGAAGTGTCTTTCTCCTAAAGACATGTCTTAAGTGTGATCTCCATCTCAAGCTTGTCCTCTGAGGAGCCCTAATTTTGAGATTTATATCCCTCTGATGGGAATGGGAGAAACCAAAATGGACCTTCATGGTTTTTTTCAACTTATCTTTAATGTTATGTACCTTATGGCTCTTTTGGTGCCAAATATACCCAGCTCTGAACTCACTGACGTTTACTGACTCCATTCATTATGGCTCTGTAAAATGAATTGCCATTGCAATTGCTGTTACCAGTTACAAGCTTCATAGTGAAATAATAAAATATGCTCTACTGGCTATCTGTAGTTTTCTGTATGAATGTGACTTTGCCATGGACTAGAAAAGAAAGAGGATTGTAAATCTATGTGTATATATGATGTATGTCTATGGAGATGAAAATGACTTAGCAGGTGCAAGATTAATCATTGGTATGTTTTCCATTTCTGTTTTCAATAGCTTTTGAAAGGATAAAAAAGTTAGATGTTCTAATGAAGACAGTGAAACTCAATGCGAAGTTTAGATAATTATTTTCTAATGGATAAACCAGTCAAACTGCTGAAGTTCACTGTCTGTTTTTTTCTTTCAGCGGACAGGACTGAATGTTTGTAGGCTATTTAACTGTTCATGTATTGTAAACTCATGGACTCTTTAGCTTAGAAAATATTTTTCTTCATGATACAAATACATTTTTAAAGCTTACACTGTACATCTGTAGTGTTTTCAAGTTCTGAATCAAATTTCAACCTGTTTTGTGTAAATAGAAGACAACTTAGAAAATGTGATGGAGCTACCCTAATGATTTTACTCTCTGAATTTGATACTTTGGAATAAGAATATTGATTTTCTCAAGTCTCTTAATACTTATGACACTTCTGTAGCTGCTCCATTACAATATACTTCTTTGGCATTTACATTCACTAAAATAATGTGTGTCTTTTCAGTAAAAAGCGCTGTACTAATAATGTTTCACTTTTCTTTTATGAGGTGAATATGTTATTTACCCTATTGGTTTGTATTTTCTCATCTTTGTTTTCATATACAGCTTTTATAGTGAACTTCTTAAAAAAGGCTAATACGACTTTTAAGGTGGGATGGACTAAGTAAGAAATCATCTGAGCAGATAATGTCAGGATGACAATGAAACCACCTGTTCATGTGGCAGCATTAGTGATTTCTTGTAACTGGTTAAATCAGTAATATTATTTAGAAATACAGGCTTGAACACAAGGCTTCAGGCAAGCATAAAGCTTCAAATTCTCACACAAATGATTCCACTTAGACAAATGCTTGTTATAACTGGCTTTTCAAATGAAAGTGATGTGGGCAAGTCTGCAGTAAGCTGTCCAGAGTTAATAGAAAGTTGGCACAGATTGATTAGCAGTGTGCCTTGGCAGTACATGCAAACAGCTACTCTTTCCACCGTGCTGTCATTTAATAGCCTTTCAAGCCAAAAGTCTATAATTTATAGACATTATTTTGTTAATTAAGTTGTCCTTTAGGATGTGGGTTTAGTCTACAGGCTTCATTCATCTGGGATTTTGAATAGCTGTGACATGATGACTTAAAACAACTGGTCCTGATCATCTCATTTGTGACTGACTAAAAAGTGTTGTTTCACAAGGATGGCTTTCGTTGTTCTGTCCTGCTGCTCTTTCAGCATGGCCCTAGATTTTTAATGCTAAAGTTTAGGAAAGTCTCTAAGTCTACACTTAGTCTATTTTTCTTCAAGGAGAGGGGTGGAGTAAGACATTTGGCTTAGAGATTGTAAATATAGATATTCTTATATCTAGCAGTACCTCATTTGTATAAATGTTATTATATATTTAAATTGTTTATACAGAATTGGTCTCTACATGTTTAGGATGTTATGTGTGCTACTAATGTGTACTCTGCTAATTCTTCATAATGTAGTTTTCTCTCAGTAAAATTTACTAATATGAATATTAACTAATATGCTTTCAGCTGCACTGAATTTGAGTGAGGATGTCTGTGTTTAACTGCAGCTAAATTAGTTGTTTCCCCTATCTACAAGTCTGATGTTGTCCACAGAGTTTTTAACTAGAAGGTAGCTAACTTTCAGTGACACTTCTGTTACAAAATTGACATCTACTCTAGAAATGCGTGTTTGCCTTGCTGTCTTTAGGATTTTATTTGCTTTTGTATTGAACTGTTACAGCTCTTGACAGATAATTCTATGCAGACAAGTTTCCCCTTTCTCCTTTTCCTTCACAACATTTTTCTTTTCATTTGGCATTTTTCTGCATTTATAGTCTGTTTTACCTGCTCTTGTCTGCTTTAGCTCTTTGTTTCCAGTCCATATTTTTTCTGTCAATCTTTTTTGAAAACTATGTGGGTAGAGATAAAAACGCCTTAATTTTACTTTTTAAATCTGTCTTGTGTCAGTCTGAGAAGAAAGAGTTCACTAGAAGGGCTGAGCTATGATAAACAGCCCTCAGTAAAAGCCACCAAGCAGATGCCTTGCCATATAGCATGAAGGTCAAAACTCTGGGGATCTTTAAGTGTAGTAGGGAAGTGGGACTTTTTGTTTGTGAGTTTGCTTTGCTCTGTTTTGTTTTGGTTTCTTTTTCTAAACAAAATCTGCAAAACATTGCCTTTCCTAACAAAGGAAATATATAAAATTTCACTTACTACTGAATTTACCTTATTTTTGTATGCTCATTTGAAGTGTGAACTAGATTGTTAGGCATTTTCAGCTTTCCTCATGGCGTCTGTCTGTTTTGAAGCCCATATCTGATACGTGAATGTTGTCATGACTGTCATTGCAGGTGGATCCTCTAGGAATACCTGGGTTTTCTGGTTGATTTGGGTTGGTTTTTTAATTGAGGTTAAACAGCACTAAATATTCTACTTTAAGGAGCAATGATTCTTTTTGTCACTCAGAGCCAGCTCTTAAGGACGTGTTTCCTTTCTGTTACTGCCTGCAGTACTTGTAATCTGTCCTTCCTTGTACTGAGAACAGCTGAACTTGGTAACAGATGTCATGGACGATAATTCAGTAACAAACTTGTTTGCTAAACCTCAAACACTTAATGACATTTAACTGCCAAGTTACACATTTGTATTGGGACGTAGTACAAAACAGTTATTCCCTAACTACCTGGTATTGCCAGTAATTTGAAGTCTGATCATTAAGAAAGATTATCTAGCTAATCTTGCAAAAATAATGTTGGAAAATCCATCAGGTTCAGGGCCTTCCCACATGCCCCTGCTAATATAAATGTCTGACCCTAGCAAAGGAAGCAGCCAAAACTAAGTAGTCTTGCTTTTGTACCAATGTTCCTTATTTACTTTATTTAACTGTGTCGTACATATATAGGTATATAATTATTTATACATTTTAAACCGTGTGTACACATATTGGAATATAAAGAGGACCTGGGAGTGCACAAGTCAGTGAAAGTTTCTGCCAACATTGCTGTGAATAAAGCCTGTAATCCTTGAAATCATTCACAAGTGGAAGTAGCTCAGTCATTCTGACACCTGTGGTGCTTGCAAAGGAGAAGCCTTGGGGCAACTCCTGATTCTCCCTCTTGGTAGCTGTTTTCTTCCTGGAGCCATAAAATTACATTGCTCTTCACTGTGAATAATTTGTGTTAGGAGATGTAACAGATAGTAACTTACGCTGTTTTTTCCCTTCTTCCTCTCTCTCTAGAATTGGGGATATCTTCATTGAATAACTTGCTGCTTAAAGAAAGTGACAGAAGTTGGGAAATTCAGGTAGGTGATACTTTCAGTTAACTTTTCACTTTAAATGTTAATGCAAATATGGATGACATCTATAAATACTCATTGTGGTACCAAAACCATCAAAGCATTATATAGATTTTAAACATTACTCAGATTGAATCTGGTTTCATGGCACCTCTTGTGAACTCTAAGTAAGATTTTAAGCCCCTGATAAGAAGTCCAGCAGACTTATGATATTCAAGTGTTCTTTGTGCTTATAATAAAAGTACATTCCTATTAATATCTTAGAGGATAGGAGGTCCAGGTACTTTGTAATGCTCAATAAATTTAACAAATTTTTTTGACAGCATTGTCTTGTTGCCCCAACAGACTCTGGTACTCATGGTATGTGCAGCCGTATACACTTCATCTAATTTCTTTTCCCCGTTTTATTACTAAAGTAAATTCTGGATGGATTTGCTAATTACATCCATTTGACATTTCACTTCCTTTGTTTCTAATTCTTGTATAAGATGGCAAAATTATTTTGGTGTTCTTTGTGCAATAACTTCCATGGCTTTAACAATTTAATTTGCAATTCCATATACGGTGTTGTTTGCCCTGGTTGGCTCCGATTTTAAGGACCCATCCAGCTTTACTTGACTACTTTCTAGTTTTCCCTTCAAGTACACATGCTTTGGTGTGGTGTTAAATAATGTGTAGGAATAGCCAGTGGTTTTAACCACCTGAATTTACCTCCACCAGAATTCTGGGATAGATTAATTCCTATTTGATTTCAGTCATTGATAATGATTGTAGCACATTTATGTAGAGTTAATTGCTGTGGATTACATGAATACTGGTGGAACAGTTTAACTGTGAAACTATTGCTGATTTCTTATGAGCTCAATTCTACATAGCAATTTAGAAGCCTGTAGATTCTCCTTTAATATTTTTCTTTACTGTCTTCATATTTTACTGCCCAAAAATCCAGATGAACTGTGGAAAAGGATTCTCTAGGATATCAGGACCTGAGGAGATGTACATAAAAATCTCTTAAACATACTGTTTCCTCTGAAAGAGATTTAACTTGTGGAACACATTGGAAAAATTCTCCATAGAGTGTTTTGCAGGATTTGTTCTAGATTTCTTTCTCAGGAACTACGTAACAAGTATCTTTCTATTTTATAGTACTCTGTGTTTCTGATCACCATTAATTTAGTATGTAATTCAAGTAGCAGCAAAAGTTGATACTTTACTCTAAAAATACTCAAAGTACGTTGAATTTTTTAAAAATACTGGTTAAAGGTTAATACTACATTTTCAGTTTCATTCTTTGTCTCCCTTCCCCCATGTTCCTTTGACAACTCTGAAGTGTTTCCAGTAGGACTGACGATACCAGACATGTTTGGGCTTATCCTTCATTTTGTGCACTTCCTCTCCATTATCACCTGATCTTCTTAGCTCTGATTTCACTATTACTTGTAAAATGTTTCAACCATGTAGTCTGGGGAAGAAGAAGTCTGCACATGAATTTACCCTGGAGAAGTATGTGACAGAAGGGTGGTTGTATTATTAGCATGTGAAACTGAAGTGTAAATGGCATGCCACGGTGGGAGCAGGAGCTGCAGCTTCTGTTGCTGACCCTGCAGTTCCTCCTCTGTCCTGCTCCTCGCTGCTGTGACTCAGGAGCATCCCCAGATGTTTATATACCCACCCTGTGAAAAATGTTTCATTGAAGAATGAGAATGGGCTGTGCAGATGGGGACTCTGTCAGAAAAGAGCAGGGAGAAGGAAATAGTAGACCAATCAGATAATTTTAAAATAATTTTTAGAACTGCCAACTCTGTAATAATTCACAACCGGAAAAATCCCATCCTGTGAGGGTGGATGGAAGGGGGAGGAAGGAAGACAGTCAGTTAGGTAGCATATGTAGGGGATGGTAAGAGCGTGTGAAAGATGATGTCTGTTTGAAGAAGACTAAGAGGAAAAGAAGAGCAATATTTGATACCTGAGGGAAGTAAGGGCTGTACTGTAAGGGGTGTTCTGTAAGCAGCAGCAGGAGGGCACAGGCATGGATGAGAGTTGATGCAGGAAGACAAATGGAGAAGAAACAGAACTTTTGGAGCAGTGGTTCAGTGGGTGGTAATCCCCACTGGAGCAGGAGCAGACAGGAAGCAAAGAGAACTCCACAGTGCAAAAATATGTGTATTTCATTCTTGTGCCAGAAACAAGTGAAGTGCAATGGGTGTTCCCAACCTGTTGGCTGCCATTTCTGTATGAGCTCCAGGAGTGTCTGCAGGAAGCTTCAATCACATATCAGGAAGTACAGCCTTCCTGACTTGCCTTGCTGACAGCTATGAAGTTGGTGAGAGTAAAATCTCCATAAACATCTTATGATATGCTCTGTTCTAGATTAAAAAAGGAAAAAAAAAAGATAAAGCCATAGATCCTAGTATTTATCTTCATTTCTCTTAAGTTTTTGAGGTTCAAAAACTGAAAGCTTTTAAGATAGTGATGGACAGTGCTCTAGGGCCATTTCCTGCTGCCTCTTTGCCTAGAACCCTACAGCTTTTCCTTTCCCTGCCTCACTACAATTGCATGGCTGGATTTGCATCTTTGTTCCCATGCCAGGGTTTTTTGTCGCATGACTCTGACCATGTGTGTTGTGGATGTACTTCCAGTCATGTGAAGTAAAAGCATTTAGGTTTGTGGCTGTTCTTCATAGTTAGTATATGCCTCATCTGGCCTCAAGATACTGTTAAACATACACTTTCCAACTGTTTAGAGCAAACTCAGAAAAGTCTGAAAAAAAATAGAAAAAAGTGCTTTTCTCAACTTTTCCATTCTAGTGTTGCTAATTCACTGAAGTTTTAGAATACTGGAGTGGGGGAAAAGAGGAAAAAATTTATTTCCTCCCCTTTGAAGGTAGTGTCAAAACTGTAAATTACTTGAGTTTGGCAAAAAAGCCTTTGTTACATTCATGTCTGGCACTAAAAGCTGGTGCAACACTCCTGCATTACTCCTTCCCTCCAGAAGTCCTACCCTAAAATGCTGGTGGATTGTTCATGTGTTGTGTGTGCATCTTGATGCCACCACAGAAAACCACATATCTTCAAATCTCAATTATGTCTTTTATGTTTCCTTGCTTTTGTAATATATGATTGTCAAATTTGGTTCACAGGCTGGCTTTTCTGAGCAAGATTTCAATTAGTTTTAGTTTCCTGTGGAAGGAAATATTTAGACTTCACCCACCAAATTTTCATTAATTCTATATTTTTCTAATTAAATAATAAAAAGTATTCTAATTTTCAGTTTAATGATTGATTCATGAATTTGGAGCAATGCCATAAAGAGAAATTTTAGTTCATTTATGTAATTGAAATTTAGTTCAGTTTTTTCACTTAAAGGGTGAAGGAAAAAACCTCACAGTAAGAGGCTGGATTTCAACTTTTTGTTTCATGAAGAACTTCTGTTTTTCAGTGCAGCTTAACTACCTTTAACTTCTGAGTTCTTATTGTTGTATTAATCCTGTAGAGTAACTCTAAAGTAACAGAGGTAGAAAACTGTCCTTCTGTTACTCCATTTCAGTAACTCCATTTCAGTATTTCAAATGTCAGATACACATTTGTGCAATTTCAGATGCCCATTTCATTTCTGCTGACTCTTTGGTACGATCT
This sequence comes from Lichenostomus cassidix, assembly GCF_008360975.1. Classification (NCBI taxonomy): domain Eukaryota; kingdom Metazoa; phylum Chordata; class Aves; order Passeriformes; family Meliphagidae; genus Lichenostomus; species Lichenostomus cassidix. The sequence continues at coordinate 32,808,168 of NC_139511.1, forward strand.
GTATTTGTATCTGACTGTCTTCCACTTCCTCCAGTGTTCAATTTAGGTCAAATCACTGGGGTGCAGCTGAATTATGTGACTGACTGAACTTCTCACAAAAGTGTTCAGAAATGGTTTGGCTTATTTCCATGAAACATTTTATTTGCAGTTTGAGGTAGAACTTAGCTGATTCAACTGAGTTATATTAATGTGAAAATCCAGAGCCAGCCTTTGCTCTCACTTTTCACAATAAGGTGGAGCATGAAGCACAGATTCTCTGAAGCTTTGTGGCATTGGAAACCATAAAGCAGAGGAAAGCTAGGAATCAAAGTCTGTCAATAAGAGAATTGCAGTTACGGAAACCAGATTTCATTACACCTGTCTGTATGAAAGGAATAGTAAACATAGGGTAGAAAAGTGTGTTGGGACTGTTGGCTGATGTCTGAATTAGATACTTAAACTGATTTGGCCTCCTCTGTGGTGTAATGGGGAAGAGAAGGAAAGCACAAGGCCCACAGAGGAATTATACTAGGAAACACACCTGCATGATGTTCCGTTTCTGTAATTTGAAATATTGAATATACAACTGAGAGGTCTTTCATTTTTGGGGTTCTATATTTAAACTTCTAATTAGCTATAGAATCCACTTTATAATGTTATTTAAAGTATCTCTAACACATGGGGTAGTTCTCTTCTATAAGACATGTTTTTTCCTTTCTGGAAGTCATACGCTATAATCTTTTTTGTAAATTGGCTAATCTTATGTTCAGTGTGAATTAAAACTTCCTGAAAAACCTGTGTTTCCTGGCTTCTTAGACCATACTTTGCAATCAATTTTATTTTTTAAGACATGATTTTATACAGGGAAAAGCATCTGCCATTTTGTAGTAAGGACAAAAAGCCCGAGAAGCCTAAGACTATCATTCTGGCATTCTCCATCATGAATAATCACATCTCCCCAGAAAATGCCCGAAGTCCATGTAATACTTAATGTTTGGGACAAAGTGCTATCTGCAGAGAGAATGCCAAGGACAAATGTGCTAGGCGTACTTGAACATTGCCATCCTGTTTCCTGGGAGAGTTCAGGCTGAGCCTTGCTATGTGTAGTCTTCACTGTTTGTCTTCTGTATGTCAGATGTGTATGTGCAGTGCAATCCATTCAGTAAAGCTGCCATACAATAAATATGTGTTACACCATCAAATCAGATTGCTATGTGTATGAAATAATTAAGGACTCCTATTCTGCAGCATTAATTACTTGAAATACTTAAAATCTAGTAAGTTAGTAGCTCAGAGGCAGAGAAAAGCTCCTGTGAAATCTAAGAACTGGCTGAAAGTGAACACAAGCAGAGGAGATCTGTTTGTTCCATTAACATATCTAAATGTTGTACTTGAATTCTGGGTGGAGCTTCTAATCATGCAGCTGTCCATTTTCTTCAGAGGAAAGAAAAGGATGCTATTCTCTCCTGTATGAATGGTTTAGTATAAAGAAGAGCAAGTAATGAACAGACATGCTAATGGCAGAATTTAATTTTCAAGTTCATCTTTGCCACACAAAACAGTCTTGCACTCTGATGTCTTTTGGACCAACAGTTGCCACAGCACACTGAACGACAGAGCAAGGATTATATTCTAGCTCTGTTCTTAACATTATGCACAGCTTACTGTGTACTCCCTTATTAAAAAAAGCCTTTAAGCTGCGTTCCTTGAAGTGATATGTTCCAGTGAGCTCTTGTTCAGAATTTTGGCATACAGATTCAGAATACTGTCTTGAAGATCTTACTAACATTTTGCTTTGGACATGCAGATTTTACAGACTTCTTGCTTCCTTTCTGTCATTCCACAGACACGTAGTTTGCATGTCTGCTCATGTCCAGAATTGTTTGGCTGGGCTGTTTGGGGGTACCTTGTGTCCAGGAGAAACTGATCCAGTTTCTTGGAATATGCTTCATTCAAATCATACTAGACTCACTGCAAGACATCACTGAGTTATGTAATTTTCTTTTAAAATACAATGAGTGAGGCAGTATCTTGCTGCCCCTGCCTCATTAAACATGAACTAGTGGCTGTAGATTTTTCAAGAATCTAATTTCTTCTTTTTGACCAAGGCAATTCAAAAGAAGCACATCTTGTCTTTAAGTCTTTCTCTGCATTGAAATGTATATCAGGCTTTAATCCTTCTAGTCTTTCTTCATTCCCAGTTATTAATCCTACCAGGAATGTTTTCTGTTACTGAGTAAATTGGGGAGGAAGGGTAAGTAGGCCAGTATTTCCATTATTCGTGTTGCATAATAGATCTGCCCCTCTCTGACTGTATTATGCATGACTGACCTTTCGTTTGGGACTGGTTTATTAGACTTCATTTCAAGTATTTGCCAATAGTTACTTTGTCAGTCATGTTAGACTTTAAGTATGAATCATGTTCGGAGGCTGAACCGCATTTGTACATCCTGAGCACATTCACTCGTCAGTGCACAATTGGAAGACCTGTAGGAGTGGGTGGCCTCAAGCTGTAACTTTTTAAAATCCCATTGACAGGCGGAAGAGGAATGCTGCTTTTGAATTGTCTCAAGTAGGAAAATGGTGGAAAGTTTCAGTGGGTTTTTATTTGCTTTTTAGTTAATATGAGTGCATTAAAAAATGGGAATGGTAAGGCCACCCTAGCTCCCTTTCTCAGAGTAGTCTGTTCAAGTTTGTGCTAGTATTGTGGGAAAGATGCTTTTACTGTGGTAAGGAGTAAATGTGGAATACCTCCTCTTAAAGAAGACTACATCGGTGATAGTTATTTGCTATAGTGCTTATTTTTAGATATATAATTGTCTTGGGTAGAAGAGGGATAGGCACAGAGAAGCATAGTAATTAATTACTACGAGGCAGTAGTGCCAGACCAATTGTTCAATTTGTAAAGTAGCAAGCTAAATCTGTAGCTGAGTAGCACCTGCATCTCAAAAAATCTGCCAGGCGTTGAGTGGAAACTGCTGGGTACTTGGCACTTCTGAGAACCTGGCAACCTAACTTTCCATCTGAGTTTTGAGATGCTTCTAATATAAGGGCCCTAACTTGAGAAGCCACAAGAGACTGCTGTATTGAATGTTTTCTGCATTTTAATGGACTGTGACTTAACAAGTAAATGAAAAGCCTCACAGTGACATGAATCTCTAGTCCCCACTGATTTTAAAGTGCAGATCCCCAGACTAGTTTATATATAGATGTTGCTACTTGATTTATTTGTTGTAATGAAAACAAACCTATGGAAGTTTGCTGAAATTTCTCATTGTTAGCAGAATACTACAGAAGAAAAACGTGACTTACAGTCAAAATTTTGTTATTTACCTTCAGATATCCCAGTCTAGAGAATGATGTTGTCAACAAGTACTCTTTCATAACTACAGCAGTTCCTTTGTTTCTGTACCCTCTTTCTTTTGATCTTCATCTAGCTCCTCAATATTTCCTGCAACTATCTTTGGGAATATTTAGATATATTTCAGCAAAACTTTTTTATGTTGTAGGTTATGTATTGTGCTTTCACTTTCCCTCCTTAAGATTTTTTTGTTTAAAACCAAGCAAATCTCCCACCCAGTTATTTTATCATGCATGTTTCATAAGTGTAGTTTATTTTGTTCTGCTGTGCTCTGCCTTGCTTCTCCTCTTCATCTGTTCCCCCAGTAGAACAGCAGCCTTTCCAGTTACCCCCAGTGTAGCACTAACCCTTCCTGTTACCTTTCTGCCTCTTCCTTTCTGCTGCTTATATCTTAAAATAGCGGTAGTGATTGGTACCACTGTTGTGATTCTGTTAGTTGGACCCAGAATTTGAAGGCTGATGGATAATGTTAAATAATAAAGTCCTTTGTCAGATGGTACAGGAGAAAAACTAACTATTTCGGTTCTAAAAGCCAGGGGAAAAGTTGATAGCTCTGCAAAAACTGACTGTAGTGCCATTTTTGGGGAAGGGAGTTGGTATGTGTTACAAATCACAGAATTGTTTGTATTGAAAGGGATCTTTAATATAGATTCGGACACTCCTGGATGCTCTTTGTTAACCTATGTATTGGTCCTATATGTTGGTTTCCTATGACTAGCACCCTAGTAAGCAGACATCTAATTCCCAAGTGTAAAGTTTTGTTGCAGAAAAAGCTGTTATGTGTCCCAAAAAAACCTGTTACAAAAGCATGTGCTTGTTCCAGTCTCTAGCAGTTGATGTACTTTCATTTCCATATGTGTTTGAAGAAGTCACGTAGCATGTACTTACCGGAAGCTTTACAATGGAGTAGCACTGCAGCTATTGCTAATTTAGTAGTTCAAGTTGAGCTCAAATGTGGAAGTGGTTTTTTGTTTGTTTCGCTGCCTTTTTTTTTTTTCCATGTAGCTGAGAATCCTCTAGAAGGAAGATTCACATATATCCAGAAAAAACAGCTTGTTTTGCAGAAACTGGTATTCTGAGCATGTGTTCAATAACACAGTTACTAATAATATGCGGCTACAAAAGGAGCAGAAGTCCATCACGTGACAAATTAAGAGCAGTAACTTCACAGAAAAGCTTCTAAAAGACTTTTCACTATTTCATTGTTTTTATTGGTATTTGTACACTTACAGAATACTTAATTTTTGATAAACTGCATTTTAAATATTACAGTAAAACAGGACAGTCATCAAGAAGTGAATGCATTTTGGATTATTGTTTCAGAACTTTTGCAAAAATCCTAAAAATTGTTTCTTTTTCCATCAAAACACCAGTACAGTATTAGTGAGTGAAAGTTTATAACCACTGATTGTTACTACTGGTGTTACCAGTGCTGTTTAAATTTTGCAGCTGTCTGGCATATCAGTAAATTACAAAGCAAGTTAAACCAGCATTTTTTTTGAGAGTGGTAGCTTTGTGCACATCTCACTTGAGCAGCTGGAATGCTTGAGGTATCTATCTAGTTATATATACACAGCTGCTAGTTAATTTCAAATGTTCAAAGATGGATGTACATCTCTGTACAGATGGTGACATAAAAAGAGGATTCACTCTCTTTTGACAGATTTCAGCATTATTCACTAAATTGCATGTTCAAGAACTGCAGTTATTTCAGCACCACTGTGTGTTATTCTACTGCTCCTGACTCTTACCCCTCTTTACTCTTCTAGTTACTTCTGCCTTGTGTGCTGCCTAATGTAAAATACATTTATTGTTTGTAGTGGGGCTTTTTCCCCCTTTTTTCCATCTAGCTGATGTATGTCTTTTACATGGAAATTGAAGTTCTTTTTACTAATTGTTCTACCATCCCAGTTACAGAACTATGCAATGAGAGGGGGAGAGAGAGAGAGATACAAGGCTAGATAAAAGAGCAGGTGGAATCAAATACTGAAATACATTGTATTACAAGCAAACAGTGGTACTGGTAGCATTTCTTGATCTTATTTTGTTCCTGCTTTAAATATTTATGATATATTCACATGATGGAAGAAAGCCCCAAGCTGTAGGTTTAGAAGAAAAAGAAACCTTTTGTCATTCTAGAAGTATTTTGGTCAGGGTCCTTGAATAATATCAATTGTATTCTTCAGGATTGAATGCATTAAATAGAACTGAGACAGTTAACTGTAAATGTGCTAGGTTTTTTAAGTGTTAACTTTCCATTGAAGAAGTTAGGTTTTCTCAACTCTGCTTTTCCTTGTGCCCTTCAGAAATAATCATGTGGGGCTCAAAGACCTCAGTAGAAGTACCAAGGATAAACACATGAGGGAAGATCTAACCTGTTTCTCAAAAAGTTACCATGAACTAGGCTGTCCTTTGTTAACTCAGAGTTAAAACTGCTTCTGCCTATGGTCCTTCCAGTCCCAGGTCCTTCCTGACAGCTGTCAGACCATGGGACAGGTAGCAGTGTGTTGGTTTCAGACTGTATCTGGAAGTCGTCATGCCCTGACTATTGAGGAGTACAGTAAGTGCATAGCCTTGCCAGCATGCTCTGGTAATCTTACGGGCAGGAAACAATGGAATTCATTATTGCCTTCTATGGAGGCTTGGTTTTCTCGGAGCTGGCACAGATCCCAGATGTTTTATCCACCGTCCACTGTTGTAAAGAGACAGACCCTCAGGTACAGGACTGCTGATTTGATGACATTAAGTGAGAAACTAGTCTGGCCTTTAGTTAAGGCCTAGACAAACTGTGATTTCCTTTCCACCTTTTGCTGTATGATAGTCTTGACATCCCATGTCAGAATGCTTTTGTACTGTATTTAATCTCTGCATATGCTGTTAATGTAGAACTGATAATCACTTCATTAAAGCATACGTGTGTAAGATGTACATGAAATAAATATTATTTTCATTGTAAACTACTTATTTGTACATAGCCTCAAAAACATGCTTTATGAATTGTTGCATGTTGATACTCAGGGTTCTCATGAAGAATTAATGTCTTTCTCTTCTCTAATAATTTTCAGTTCTTCAGCAGTGAATTTTTGCCTTCAGAAAGAGGAATCCAAAATGAAAACGATTAATTTTACTTGTTTTCTTTCTTCTGACGCTAGAAATACTAAACAACTTCTTTTTAGGGAATTGCTGACAATGTTCTGGCATTTACAAGCAAGAAGATACCAAAACCAGTCCAAGAAATAATTAATTTTTAAATATTTTGAATTTTATTTATTTAGCTACATCTTCTGAATGGAAACACTGCCTACGTCCCTCTCCTTCACAAGTGCCTCAACCACATAAATGTGTTCACAGAATGAATCCAGCTTTTAATGCCAATAAAGATTTAAATTAAACCATGGGAAGGTAGTTCAGTGTAAAGGAGCAGTGCTTTAGACCACAGCACAGTATGCTGATTCGGTCATTGAGTCCTTTCTGTTTTCTGTCTTCAATCTGGATGTCCCAGAGAAGGAGGGCCATGTCTCTTAAAAAGAGCTTTTTCTGGAAGGTTGGGTTTATTAGGAGATTGTTCTCACTGGTTTTAAAAATACAGGCCTCATCTCAGTAGTTCTTAGGTTGAACTGCAGTGCAAGCTCCCTCTCGAGACGTGAGTCAAGAGTGGATCATAAACAAGCAGCTTCTGCAGAGCGTCCCTGGAAGGGAGCAAGCTGGTGGTGACAGGTAGCTGAGCCAGGGCACTGTGCCTTCTGCAGCTCTTCACATGTCAGTGGTCACGTCTGGCAGGGTTTGCCTGCCTGCTTTCTGGTGGGGGGAGAGCGGGGAGTGCTCTTATCTCGCGGTGCTGTGCTGGCTCGGAGGAGCAGATAATGAAACCCTTTGTGTCCTCCTCTAGAGACATGTGCTTCAACAGCAATGAGCTGTGCAGCTGCAGCCGTAGCAACAAGGGCCTGGAGAAAAGAATGAGGGCAGCTTCCCAATGCAGGATGGCTGGAGGGTTAAAGATGAGCAAATTAAATGGGTAGCATAGTATTTAGACAAACCTGTGTGCCTGTTATTCTTCCTAGGGATTTTTTTTTTCTTGCTTTAATTTTCACCCTGAGACTGAAATATATCCATGTGTCTTTTAGTACATACATGAATCAGTGACTAAAGACTTGCCGGTGTCTTTGCTGCTTTTAAGAGTTTTGATAGACTGGAGACATTTTCTGGAGAATTTGCACTGTTGTTTAATAAAGTGCACAGAGTTCATTGTCACCAGTTAAAGAGCATGAGAGAAGTCAGTTGGAGCTGATTTTTGTAGTGTAGGTGCACAAAATCATTAAAGATGCAACGGTTTAAGAAAGGAATTTATTTTTAAAAGTGTATTGATTCACAGGGGCATTTGCATTGGTGCTTCTAAAGTGGTTATGCTTTTTGTGAGAGATGTTTTCTAGAGAAATTGTTAAATGTTTCATTTTTAAGATGCAGCGATCTGATCAATTTCCATGGGAAGTTCCTTGAATGAGCTGGGGATAACTCTACTGATGAGAATACGAAAGGCTTCACTAATTAACTAGCTGTGGATAGTGATTTGCAAGCCACAGTTTGGGCTGCGTGTCTGGGAGAGAGGGGGCGTTTGTTTGAGGGAGAGACTGAATAATGAATACCTTAAACCAAATGATCTGTGTCTGAGTGGCAGACAAAGAGGGCTTTGGGGCAGTGACTGATTATTCTGTGTGAAAGGACCACAACCCTATCTGGCCTTCATGCTGAACCTCACATGTGAGCCATCACTCCTTAATTCTCCGAAAGAAAAGGAAAAATCAAATCAGCTTAGGAAGCAGGTGCACCTTGCCAGTGAAGGTGCTATTACTGACTGCATGGTGCTCATCTAGTTACTGTGATGAGGAATGGTGATAAGGAAATTTAGGTTATTTTAGTTCTGTTTTCCAGTCTTTGACAAATGCAATAGACGTTTTTTAACAAGTTAGGTACAGATCTCTGTTCTCCCTTCTACTTTGATACCTCCTAAATGCAGTCCGTAGCGTTTGTTCTACACGCTGATTGTAAGTCACAGCCCAGAGCAAATGGAGCAGCAGAAGTGGTGATTCCTGGACGTTCTCTGATCAGACCAAAATGCTGACCTGAGGCAATTGCAAATTAGGACCATATTCCCTTCCACTGACTGTGCTACACAGGCAATGTTGTCCTGCACGTGAGCTGGCTGAAAAGCCAGAATATCAACATCTTTAACTGTTCATGCAAAACTCAATTAAGCTTGATGGTAGAATCAATGAATTTCTAATTTTTTTGTTTCCCCTTTTTTCTGCCTTTCAGCCTAAGCACTGAAGGTAAAAGCTAAGGAGAACATGTTCTTTTTACTAGATGTATTTGTTGACTTGCTGTAAAGTGCGAAGGGAAAGGTCAGGTGCTAAAATACTTGGACACACCCCTATACTGAAATTGTAGAATTCTCTGTATTTTTTTTTTGTGAGAGGCAGGAAAAATGAGGGAAATGTTTTGCAGGGAGGGGATTTGAGGTTATACTTAAATATAGTTGTATCTTGTGCTCTTTTCAGAAGTTGCTGGTGAAACCAAAGGTACAGATTTAAAGTTTTACACCCTCTTTAGGAGGAGGGACTCTTACACAGTCCTTTCCCGTTATTTGAGAAGGAGTAACCATATTGGAAAAAGCATGCTCAAGAGCAACTGCAACTTTTATCTAAATGCGTACTTCTTACACCTTAATCTTAACTTTCAGATAAAAATGGTTATCCCAGGCAAAAGAATTGGTGTGTGGTTTTCAGTTTTTTGTTTCCAAACATACAGAGCAAATCTTTGTCAGCAGTTACAAGGAAAATGTCTCCCACCCCACCCACACACAGAGAAGAAAAAATGAACAGTTGTGTGACATTGGAGGAGATAGGACCTCATTCAAAACAGAGAAACTTTGTATGGTAGACTGAGTTGTCACTGTGCGGCTGCCTGGCAGTTTAGTCAAAGTAGGTGCTTCTTTCTTTTGAGTTTATTTATTTAAGTCAATTCTGCATGCAGATTTGATTGTACCCTTCAGCAAAACCCTAATGACTCACAAACAGACCTTTCACTGGAAAGGATTATACAAATGAAATACTGTGATGTTAGTAAATAACTCAAAGCAAAGAAAACCAGACAGAATTAAGACAAATATGAAGGTAGAAAACACCTTCCTTTATTTTCTGTGACAGAGAGGCTTCCACTGAATTTTACAGGTTTAATTGTCACAATAATGGGGATTTCACAGCAGTTCTGTAGTGTGCAGATGGAATGCTCACCACAAAATTTGTGAATGTCAGTATGAAGATATTTACCAGCTGTAAATACCAGCTGTATATTTCAAAAACACTACAGTGTCTTTTTCAAAGTATCTGCAAAGCTACTTAGGAGTTCATGGTAGCTGGGGATAGGGGAAAGTATCTCCACAGAACAAGAGAAAATAATGCATCTTCTCTCAAAGTCAAAATATCTTCCATTGTACCTCTTTTGTAAAAGGCAGTGTGCTAGTTTGGGCTGTTTTTGTCTTTCCAGAACTTGTCTAATGCCTGTTTTGTGGTCATGTGCTACAGTAGCCCTTGAGAGAAAATTAATCTGTGGTACTAGCCAGTGGTTTGTATTTCCAAATTGCTGTAGTGAGGGCATGGGACAAGTTTCACTGTGTTAAATGAGACTAGGTCTATGTTTTAAAAGGGAAGCACATGCTGACTGTCTCAGTACCAGTAAAAGGAGCGGATTTGTGTATTAGGAAACTCTAATGGTTTGTCTTGTTTCTCTTTAATAACAGCTGGAGCCAGGATGAAACTTCTGAATATATATTTACCTTGTGGTCTAAGGAACTAAGTATTCGCCAAGAGAAATAACTGATTAAGTAAGTTTACCTGTCAGAAGAGTAGAATAAAACACCAGATGGTGAGAGTAGCGTAGGAGGTTCTGGAAAAGCATTTGTTTTCCTATCTTAGACTTGAAAGCATCTGATGTGAACTCTATCAGGAGCTAAGCATTGTAATTTACTGTGCTGTCTGGCTTGTTTAGGTCTTGGAGAAACCTGGTAGTCCTTCCTGATACAAAGACCTGCAATGGTAGCCACTGCCTTTTTTCTTAGGGCTTGGTCTTGTATGTTACAAAAAATTGCCTGTTGTGTTGGCTGTCTAAAAAATCTGTAGTTGATCTTTAGTAAAGGAACGTGTATTTCCCTGTTTCAAGTGGGTTAATAGTTGTGATTGATATGAAAAACCTTTAAGTCTTCATCTTTATATTTATTGAGATTCTTACTCAGTGTGGCAGCAGCATTCTTCTCATAGTGAGGCAGCACAAGTATTACACTTCACATGTGTTATTCAGGACTTTTCAAGTTATCAGCAGAAGTAATCCATGCCTTGTGATTGCTTTGGTGTGAGAAATACTGTGGTCAAAATATTGTTTCTATTTTAGGCTTCGCTCAGGTTTTCTGTTTCGTTTAGAAGGTTGGGAAGTAGAGGGAAGTATTGTGTGTGTGTGTGTGTGTGTGTGTGTGTGTGTGTGTGTGTGTGTGTGTGTGTGTTTCATTTGCCTTCCTTACCTGTTGGCAAGCAGGTAACAAACTAAAATAGTGTAAAACAAATTGCTTGGAGTCAGTATGCCTCTGATCAGTATCACAATTGCTGATTCTGTTTTCAAATATGTTTTCTTACAAATTAGCTCATTTCTTCTCTTTCCTCCCTCCCAAACATATTCTCCAGTGCTAGATCTTTCATTCAGTATGGATAAGCAAATATTGCCAGGTAACGTGATGGCCAAATTGAAGTGCCCACAATGGGGAAAAGAATGTAACTTTGATTGCTGTGCAATCTTGCGGCAATAAGATTTTATTTCACGCTGATAAAGTCTGCTGTAAGTACATCCTATTTTGACCAATAAAAGATTTAACATTTAGTGAATCCTTCTTCCTCGCCATATGTGTTCAATGGAGGAGAGAAGTACAGATATTCTTGAGGAAGAAGAGAAAGCAAGAAGTATGTAAGAGAAGTGTCTGAAGACTGTGCTGGGCTAGTGTGGAGACCTGGACAGCACAGAGCACGAGCAGAAAGCACAGGCTCCTCTGTTAACAAGACTTTTGGGAACATACATACAAAAGGAGTCCATAGCAACAAGAATATAGTTCTTCTAGTTCTCTTTGAATGGCTGATTTTCACCATTGCTGTGCAAAGAGGTGAACACAGTGAGAAAGGGCTACTTGGCTTTTTTTTCCTCTATTTTGTTTTCCAACTTTTGGCTCCTACCCCTACTGTCCCTGGGATTTAATATGCCTGTTTCAGTGCAAAACTGTGGAAAAACAGAGACAGCACAAAAGGAGAAGCACTAGAGACTGAGAATTAGGCAGCTTGACACACCTTGAGGGTGATTGTTTTGTTTATTTGAAATATCAGCAGAAGGATAAAAGTTGCACACAATTCTGACAGCAGTTGTAGCCTTAACAGCGGCATACTAGTGCGAGTATCTTGAGGATTATGCTTAGTATTTTGGGAGTCACTTTTCCCAAATTCCGTATCCTCTGTCACTCTAGTATCTGTATTTCTTTGAGATTTGAGCTGTACCAGTTAGATCATCCTACAGAAACTAGATACATAGACAAGAACAACAGAATATTTATTAGTTAAAAAAAACCCCAAAACATATGGACTGCATCCATGGCAAAAATGTCAAGGTAGATTTTGAAACAGGGAAAATTACTACAAAGCCTTGGTTAATTTATTTTCAAAGAAAACAATTTATTGTATATTTTTACTTGGAATGTAACTCATAATGAAAATAACAGTAAAAGGCTAGTGATGTGTGATCTCTCCCAACATGCGCACCTTCCAGATGCTTATTTGTATTTCTTCCTGTAGTTTGCCTTTTCAAAAGTGAGGAGATGGAGAAAATGTTCTTTGAAAAAGGGTGGGTAAGAAGTGAAGGGGAGGGGGCGGGATGATAAAGTGCATGTGAACTGTAGGAAAATGAAGGGGCATATTTTTCAGACTTAGCTGGGTTAGTCATCAGAATAACGTTATAAGGGCACTAATGGATACTGCATCATTTGTTTTCTTCAAATGGCATTTGAATGCCTATTTTAAAAAATAAGTGATAAAAACAGACTATGGGTTCAAGATCTTCAGTTATTACTTTAATGTCTCTTTGTGTGCAGTGTTGGTTAATGGTGTTGTGGAAGCCTTCTGAGACTGTAAACACACCGGCCCATTTATCACTGTTTCTGTTTGTAACTAGAAATTCCAAAGCAGGCCATCTGTAATTAATCTGGCATTTATCTGCACAATGAACTTTCAAAATTCAGGGAGGTTTTTTCTACTTCTTAGTTTACAAAAGAAAATAAATTAAAAGCCCCAGCAAAAAACCCCACCCAAAGAAAAGAAGACTGAACATTTGGATAAATACAAAGTGCAAGCATATTAATGGCCACAGATCAACCAATGACTTAATGATCTATTTATTTGTTGTTTTTAAAATCTACTTTAAACTTAATCGTTCTTGGCAAAGACCAATTATGCAAATAAATGCAGTTCTAACAAATACATCCATCAGAAAACAGGATGTTATTATTTTTCCAGGTAGCTTTTGTAGGTCACCATTAGTAATTAAGCTTTCTTTCCAAGCCATGTTTTGTTTCTTTAACCTGTTTTTCTTGTGCAGCTTGTCTCACTTACAAGGCTTTTGACTCCTACTCATAATCTCAGACTAAGTATAAAGTCTATATCTTGAGAAAAAGATTAGGCATTTTAAAATCCTATTATGTCGTATGAAAATCCTTTCAAAATAGAATAGAAAATTCTAGTGACTTGCACAAACCCTTGTATTAATAAACAGTGAAAAATGAAGTGTTATCTGGCACAATTCCGGTCCTGTTGCCTGTTTGCATTCTTTCATGTTTTTGAGAAATCTTTGCTTGGTGTGTACCTGGCAAGTAAGCATTGATAAGTTTAACAGCTGCATATGTGCTATATTAATGCTACCTAAAAGAACAGACTCGCTGTATCCATTAGTGGTTTTTTAAAAGGTTGTACAATGAGTTTTGTCAAAGAGCTGCTGAGGATACTGCAGAGCTTTTATAAATACAGAAGATTGACAAAAGGGTGATGAAACTACTAAGAGTACACAAAATTTGGTAACTTTGTACTCCTAAATCCCCATGTGGATACTGTAATTTTGCATGTCTAGTAGAGAAGTAGTTTCTGTGGATACTGCAGCCACTGTAATATATTCATATTATATATCCTCACTACAGTCAGTCTTTCCCACCTAAAGAGGGATTTAACCTGGTCTTTTCTTCAAATTACGTTGGTTGAGAAGTAACATGTGAAACTGCCAGACATGCAGAGGACCACTTGTTATGTTTGTTATGAGCAGTAAAACTGAAAGGATTCCCTTGAAGAATAATGTGATTTTGTCATGAAATGATCTGAATATGTTTTTCTAGTTGTATTGCTAGAATGCAATGAAAGCAGATACCAAGGCAGATGTGTAGACGTTTTTTTTTAATCTATCACAGATTAAAGTAATCAGCAGTATGTATTCAGTGGGCTTTTTTCAAGGCAGACTGTTCTCACAGAACTGCAGAATTCTGTGAGTAGAGTACAGAAAAACTTCTGCTGAAGCACATATCTGTTGCTTTCTAAGAAAAGATAACATATTTTACTTTCGCTGTGTCTGTTCATAAAACTGTAAAAGATTAAAGTACAGAATTTTAAAAACTAATAGATATTTTTGGCCTGTTGAAAGGGTCTCTGTGTTTAGCATCTCTAAGCAGTGTCAAAGCCACACCTCTCTGAGAAAACATGCATTGAAATCCATAAAATGGTGTAAATGTGCCTGCTTAGAATGAAGTTGACTGAGAATGTGTTTGGCTGTCTTGAGTTGTAAAATAATACTGTTGCGTGCCTTTGTTTCCCACACAAACAAAGAAGAGGAGGTCAGGAGACTTCCTTAGAGCCTGTGCCTGCCATGAGCCTCCTGTTTGTTTGGTTTTAGCAATTAAACTAATTCCTCTTAAATACTAGAAATAGAATTCATGATAATTGATTATACTCAAAGATCCTCATATATATGCATGATGTTATTTTACAGTAACTACCAGCCTTTGCTGTGACAGTCCTATCTCAAAACTGACATCACAAATTTGATTGAAGATGGTGAATTATGCCTGTGTTAGAATGATGAGAATATATAAAGTTCAGGGAAAAAACTGTAACTTGCTCATGTGCTTGGTGCTACTTCTCAAAGTTTTTGCTAAGTCTTTGAATGGTTACTGAATCAATTTTATTTTTTTGGTATTGTAGCTTTTTAACGTACATTAAGGACCTTTCCTTTTCTTCCCCTACCGAATCACATGCTGATATTGCGACTACTTGCCTAGTGACACTGTTATACAATTTTGGGGGGCGGGGAAAGGAAGTGTTTTTTCCATAATAGCTTTCTATTTTTTCCCTATACCATTTAACTTGGGTAAATTGATTAGGTCTGTATTAGAGTAGTAAGTGGGGGGCCTGGAGTCTGGGTGTCAAAGTACAGAAGTGCTGTTTTGCAAACCTGCCACAGAAATTAATTATCCAGTTATGTCAACAATGTCATTTGTGTTTTGGGCATAATTACTTTTCTAAATTAGGTTATGTTTTATGCTTCCATCTTTCATCTGAAAGCATGACCATGCAAATAAAAACCTTCTATGTTTGATAAATAAACTAGATAATGTAATCTCATGTTTATCCTTTATAATTTAATTTTGATTTTTCAGTTATTGGTGTAAGCACTGTACTGGTCTCTTAATTGCTCTCAGTGACTGAAAATATTCATTTAACATAACTCTTTATCTAGTATCAACTAAATGAGAAATCCATGTCTATGTTCAGCTTAGGCACATCTGTTTCCCTTAAGAGCAACAGTAAAAGAGCAGCATTTCCATGTCTGTGAAATGGACAGCTGTCATACAAAGGTGTCTGAGTAGACAACATGTTCTGAGCTTCGCTGTGCTATGTAGTAGCTATTGATAAGTAAGTCAATATTTTATAATAGAATACATTTATGAGCACAGTGCTATTACAAAGCTTTTTCTTACACCAAATCTTAAGTCCAGATTTTTTTGTTGTTACTACAACTATATGGAAATAGTTATTTTAGTTTTGATATGATGCACTTCTGACTTCTTTGTGCTGGGTATCAATACACTGCATTCTTCAGCAGGAAAAACATGTCTGACTAATTTTTAGCTAGGTACTATGGCATGACTCTGCTTTGCAATTGTCACATTCTAAGAACAAAGTTATATCTAGCTCTTGATGCCCAGCTGTGAACCCTACAGAGATGGCCATGCAGGGGTTGACATACAGAATTTGTGAGGGGCAGGGACACGTCTGGCATGGGGCCATGCTCTGAGGCTTGGTGAGTTGGGGTCGTGTCTGTGTAGGGAGTTGCAGTAGCTGGCCCAGACTCACTTTGTGCCATCTGCTCCAGAGTGCTGTGTGATGTAGGTAATGCTGCTGTCACACACAGCCATGCTTGGCACCTCTGGAGTTGCCATCATGGGATGTGGATTAAGTGTAGCACAATGATTAAGCATGAAATCACATCTCAGACAGCTAAAAACCTACCTCTTCTGTAGGCATAGTGTACTTAACAGAGGGCAAACCTAGCCTCATGTCCCGTGTATGTTCTTCATTGCCTTTTTTTCCCCCCTTTCCATAATATGCTTCCTGATTTCTTAGTTTATAAATTGGTCTCTAATCTGGAATAACGTTAAGAACAGACTTTTAAAGGCAGAAGTTGCGTAGGAACATGACTAACTGAAAGCTAATAGGAATTAAGCAGCAAATGCTGTCTGGCCTTGAGCTAAAGAGTTAAATATCCTTATGTGGGGACGGGGAAGGATTGTGATGTTCTTTTGGGGCTTTTTTGGGTTGTTACGATTTTTTGGAAACATTTTATGTTGTTGTGGTAGCTATTTATAGTAATTCAGGATAGAATTCTCTGATCAGTCCATGAAAATGAACCTGATAAGAAAGGCTGGGCACCTTGTTAACTTCTTAATTTTTTAATGAAGTTGGGGTCTATTTAAGACTCCAGATAGCACAAGCACTGTGTTTGACTTTGTATTCACAACATCTGTTTCTGAAGACTGGGTAGGAGGACATAGAGTTTTTTGAACTACATTTAATTGAGAAGCAGATGGCTTTGTTGTGAGTTGAGTTTTAGCATACAGAAAGCATCTTCTACCAATAATAAGGTTAACAGTTTACCTTCATGGTTCCTGGATTAATTGACAAAAAAAATCATGTTGTTCAAATTGTATTTTAAAGAGATTGTATTTAGAAGCTGACATGACTCAGCCTTGCAAATGTCATGCTCTATCTCCAGTGAATATAATTTTTATTGTGTGACATGATCTTAATCTAGAATGTATAGGGAAAAAAGAATAGAAAGGGTGTTTCAAGTGCAAAATATGCTTAAGAGCAAATAAAAAACATTTATAGGAAACAGAACTAGCGGCAGGTGGATGAGCGTATCAAAGCCAGTTGGCTGAAGTAGTTCTGCAGTCACAATGAATGAGTAAATGTAATGCAGGTGAATCAGGTTTGTGGGGAGAAAAACAAAACCTTAGTAGTCTACATATCCATCTGTTTTCTCCTCCAGCTTTTACAAACGTCAGCTGCCTGCACTGAAGGTGCTTGCAGAGGTACGTAGCATCCATGAGGCCGTACATGGGGGCTGGAAAGCTGTGTGAGGGTCGCTGGCCCAGGGCTTGCCTCCTGGGGGGAGGTCTGCAGGAAGCTGGATTGGATGCCCAGTGGCTGCACACACCCACTCTCTTGCACCCCTGGCCAGGAACCTACTCCGGATCTTGCTGGTCTACCTGTTGATCTGGTTGTTGTTCCCTGCCGTCACACAGCCCAGATCTTAAACAAGCCAAATGCTTCTAGTTCACAGAAAACTTTCGAGCTAATGGTGAAATAGACACAACAAAGAGAGTTGTTATCTTGAGGGCAGGCAAGAGACTACCTGCTGAATCGAGCTGTATCCTGAAAAGTTTCGCTGGCTGTGTTCTGAGGAGTGAAACAGAAAGTGTCCAGGTTTAATGTCTCGGTCCTCGCATGCTTATTAATGTAATACATAGCAAATAATTTGCATCACAGAGAGCAGAGGGTTCTTTAGTTTGATAAATGGTATTTTTAACAATTCATTTCATAGGAATGTATTTTTGAAAGTTTAAGAAATTGAGGTTTGGTTGATTTTTTTTTTGTTTTTATAAAAGTACCTCGAAACCCAGAATGTAAAAGAGCAAGTTTTTTATGTTATGAAGCATGTTTTAAGTATGTTTAAACACATTCTGTTAGTAGGCTCCTTGATAAAGTTGGACAATTTGTGACATAAGGTAATCTGCAATTTATTGGTGAATTGTTGGCTGACTGAATTTACATCAAGTTATATCCTCTCTGTGAATATGCTTGTTTTTTAAGAGGATGTTTCTAACAACATACTATATTTGTATTTTCTGTCTGTTGTATGACAATACAATTTTGAAGTAGCTGTTGTTAATATAACTAGGAGTTCATTGTAGAGTTCAAATAGTATCATCCCATGGTTATTTGGTGTCAGAGTACTCTTTTCACAGTACCTATTTACTTCCTTATGGTGAAACGCTAAGAATTGAGATATTTAGGTTTTCTTTCATATTTAGTGGACAAGTGCTGCAAGTGGTTTATAGTTTTGTCAGCAGCTTTCAGTTTTGGGGGCTGAAATGAACCTGTTTAACATTTACTGGTATGAGCAAGCTAGTTTAAAGCTCATAGGAAAAATTACTTGTAACCTTGACACATGTTTATTCTATGTTTTTCTTCTCTCTGGATACCTGTCAATGTAGGTGATACCCACATCTGTGTATGTGGGTGCTCCCTGTGAAAGCCAAACCATTTGAGATTTGCAGTGGTTTTACATTGGCTGTAGAACTCCAGGTGAGTTTTACTCTGCCACTGAAATATGACCCCACAGGGTGTTTGCCAAATGGACATTTTTAACAGTAACGGCCTTGAACTTCTTGTGGGTGCACAGGGAACACAAATTGGTGTTCCTTGGCAAGATAGGCAGGTTTTTTCTGAAGAGACAATCTCGTTTTCGTTGAGTTCAGATTTCAGAACGGCAGTAAATGTACTGCTGAGAATATGTACTTTGTTAAAATGTTTCTGGAACATTTTGAAACTCCCTATTTTGTACAGCACTTGGTTTCTTAGGTAGGTCAATAATCCTGGTATCTTTGTTGAAATGGCATTTAACTGTTGAAAATTTGTGCACTATGTATTTTTATTTTAAGCTGACTATATATAGTTAGTTATTTTTCTGCATATGTAGGAAAGATGGTATAGTGTCTTTTAGGTTTAAAATTGGGCGTCTCTACCTGATTTCCTATTTTATTTTTCTAAATTTTAATAAATTATAATTGAACTTTGTTAAAGTTGTTCATGTTGTGTGGTGTATAAAATACCATGTGGCAGGTGAACTAAGAGAAGTCATGGATGTAACGTTAACTAAAAAGGGTTTTATTAGTGATTAAATGGTGATCAAATTACTATTAGTCAGTGATTGAATGGAAATTAAATGGTAATCAATTAAGCAGTAATTGAATGCAAACTAAGCAGTGATTTAACCCAATTTTCAAGAAGGGTGAGAAGGATTGATAGCTGTAGGCCGGTCTCACTTCAGTATTTGGTATGAGAGTTATTGAAAAACATCTTAAGGACGTCACAGTCATTGGTCACAGCCAGCATGAGTTCATGAGGGGAAGGTTCTGTTTGGCAAACTTAACTTTCTTTCACAAGGTAACCCACCCCAGCACTCCAAGGGAAGCCAGTTGATGTAGTCTTCTTGGATTTCAGTAAAGCTTTAGACACTGTCTCACAATGTCCAGCCCAGCTGGACAAACACATCATGTGATGGGTGAGCAGCTGCCTCAGGGGTTGGGCACAAAGGGTTACAGTGAATGGGGTGACATCAGATGGGTGACCTGTCACTGGGGGGGTTCCACGGGGCTTCATCTTATAGCCACTGCTCTTTAATATGTTTAAAAATTGTCTGAATGCAGATATTAAGTTGCATTATGTAAAGTAAGTTTACCAATTAAACTAAATTAGGAGGAGCTGTGAACTCCCTTGAGGGTAAAGAGGTCTGGATAGAGAGCTGGGCAATCACCAGCCATATGAAAGTTAACAAGACAAATGCCAGATTCTGCATCTGGTCCAAAGTAATGCTGCTTGAATATACCGACTGGGGAGCAAGAGTCTGAAAAGCAGCCATCCAGAAAGAGAGCTGGAAAGAGATCTGGGGTTTGGTTTTATGGAAAGTTGAACATTATTTAACAGCATGCCCTGGCAGCTTGGAGGACCAGCTGTGTCCTCGGGAGCATCAGGCATAGCATTGCCAGCTGGGCAAGGGAGGGGATTGTCCTTCTCTGCACTGGGGCAGCCTCACCTCCAGTGCTGGGGACAGCTTTGGGTTACACAGTTTAGGAAGGACATAAAACTGTTCGGGTGGGACAGGTGACCAAGATGGATTTCTGAAGAGTGGCTGAGGTCACTTGTTCTGTTCACCTTGGAGAAGAGAAGGCTGAGGGGGTGACCCCATCACAGTCAGCTCAGGCTCTGTTAGCTCCTGGTAAGACATGGCCTAGATTCCTTAGTTTCTCTGAAGATATGTATTGCCTAGAAGAGTTTTGCTCAGCAGGACTGACTTCAGTCAGACCTGCTTATTGGTGTTGTCTGAATCAAAGCACTTTTCACTCAGGATGGGTGCATCCATCACAAACTTGGCAAACAAAAAACTTGATCTCCAGCCGAAAAATTAGTAGGCATCCTCTGTCAATCACAAAATGAAAGCAAGGATTTTCAAGATTTTGTTTGTAGTTACATTTTTTTCATACTCTGATTGTGGAGATAAACATTTTATCAGTGTAAGCAGCAACAGCTCTCTGTGGTCAAGCATTTATTTGAAAGAGTAAATGAAATACTCAAATTCAGCTGAGTATTAAGGATAATTTGCAGTGAATTCCAACTTGGGAAAGGGAGAAGCAAAGAGCAGTAATTCCTTTTAATTAGTATGCATTATTAAAGTGCATTGTCTGAATAAAGCTTAAGTTTGAAGATAGTTACAAAAGAGGATATTTTGGGAATTACAGTATTTCCTCTATGATAAACAACCCTGTATAGGTACTGGTGAGGTATGAGATATGGCTCTTTGCGTGTGTAATGGCTTAGTGTGAGTAACTGCAGGTATAAAAAAATCTGAAGCGTTTCTGATTTTTTTTCCCTTTTCTAAATTTCATTCTGTTTTGGAAAATGAGTAGTCCTTCCAGTGAAAAACCAAAATGTGCTGTTGACCTTAAAAATGTTATTTCGTACTGACTGCAACTCTTATGTATGATTTTTTTTTTTTTTTTTTTGACAGGTGACCTCAGAAACTTATTTCAGTTTGTAGCTGTTCCCCTTAATACATGCTGGCTGTCTGAGGTTTGTAGAGGTAAAAGCTTGTTAGCTTTCTGATGGTTTTCATATTTGCTGGATATAGCATGATGGCTTTAGCAATAGGAATGAAATACTTTATGATAGCTGGAGTTACTAATTTTAGGTTGTTTGTATGGCTCCATATGGGCATGTGCATGCACATGCAGTCAGAGTATTTAGTAGGTTTCTTGAATGTAGAAGTGGCTAAAAGGGGTTGTCTGTGCTGTGGAAGTCTAAAAGCTCTCTATGTATACTTAGTAATTGTATTTCAGTTTATCGTTTCCTTTGTACTTAAGTGTTACAGATTTCGGACCTTCTTATGTGCATTATGGCATGCTTAAATTATGGTCCTTGGACCAGATTTCTTCTTTGCTATGGTTATGTGTAGATTTTCCTTTACTTTAAGTGACTGAAGAAATATCTGGAGGCTGGGGGAAAAAACATTTCTTGAGATACACTTCTAGAAGATGAAACCTGACCCTCCTGTCTGGGCATCACTTACTGCTGTGTTTTACAAAATACTGTGCTAGCTAATCTCTGCCTATTGATGGAGAATAAGAAAAAGCTTACCATTTTATTATTTTTTTCTTTTTCCACATGGTCTGGTCTAACACCACACATAATGCTGTGGTAAGGATTTTTACATGTATGCAAGTTTCTGGCTAGAGCATTCATTCTGAGACTTGCTTTGTGAATCTACTGATGCTGCTCCCCATTTTTACCTTTAGAACAAAAGCGAAACGGGCCCAGTTAGCACTTGCCACCTCTCACCAGTTCTAAAATGTCTTTGTTTTCTGGCTCTGCCATGTGCCCCAGTAACATCCTGCTTTTTCTGCCTAACTTGGGTGGTATTTCTCCATCATTTTCTGTCTGAAGATTAACTTCATGTAAAGTAAACTGAATGTTTAATGTACTGTTCTCAAGTGTCTAGTCAGGAAAAACTGATACCACTTAAGATCAGTCATAGCCTAATTTAGACTTGTGTATGTGTGGTTCTTGTGTGAGTGCTCTTCAAATGAGCAAAGAGTAAGGGTGGTACAAGTTGAAGCCAACAGATGTCACCTTGATTAAGCTGCAGAGTTATCATTTAAGTGAGTTCTGAAAGTACAGTACACTGGGCAGTAACAATAGACTGTACTGCTTCCTGGGAATCAGTACACTTGAGAAAATGAACTGCATGAACTCACAAGCTTCTGCCTACAGCTGCTGTGAGTACATACTCCAAAAGTCCTAAATTCCGCTTCTACTCTAGAGTTACCCAAAGTATCTTTGAAATTGTGATTTGTCCTAATTTTTCAGTTTCTTTAGGCAATCTCCCATGTGCCTACATGCAGGTGCATGTGCAGAGTTCAAGTCATCTGAACAAGCTAATAATAGAGAAATTATAAAAGGGCTAGAGAAAAATATTAATGACTGGTATGGCCTTAAATACTAGGAGATTGAAAATAGGCAGTTCTGTCACACTTTGTAAAACCTACTTCTGTTTTGTTGCTTGTGAGCTATGGAATTGGAAGTTTGAGCAGAGACATCCTGTTGGTGCACTCTTCCCATTTGAAACGTGCATTGTCAAGGTGCCAAGGAGGACTTGAACAGAGATGATTCACCTGACTTTCCAAAAGGCACGTGTGAATCCTGGGAGGTGTCTTTGGGTGACTGAGTGAGCTTAACTTGCCCTGTCCCACAAAATGTGATGCTGCTTTTGCTTACTGTAATTGGTCTCGTAATTTTTTTGTACTCGAGTGGGAGGTGAAGTGATGTCCAGGTATTACATAAATTATTTGTAGGTAGATTTGCCTTGTTAAGATTTAGTGTTTGACATTATTCTCAGACTTGGGGAGGTTGGCAAAGCTTGGGGAGAAGAATGTACTGCTGATTATGGACAGAAACAATGCAGGATTCATGTGCCACAAGGACTTTGGCAGAACTCCTAAGATAAGTAACAAACTAATAAAGCAAACACAGCAACTGTGCTGAGGTTGGCTACGACTGGGTAAAAAGAAATCCTGGCAGAGTGAGACTGGGTCCGCCAACTCACAGCCCACTGACTAAAGAAACCCAACAACTTAGTCTGAGAACTAGTTAGCATGAGAATCATTTAACCAGTAGAAGATAATATACTAATTAATAAGAGAACTTTGTAACTTGTAGCCAGTTAACTGTGATTTCTTTGTTTGCTGAAATGTACCAATGGTGTAAATTAGCTCCCTACTTTGCACAAACTAGAATAAAAAATAGAGATACCTTGTCCCAGTGTGTAAATTAGCACTGCACACCAAGCATTTGGGACAACAGAAGTAACAGCAATAATTTACTGAAGAGCATTAAAATGTTTTAGATATGACAGCAGACTTGTGTTGCAGGGCTGTTTTACAGTGGTTAGTTAAAATCTGCAATAGTGATGTGTCAAGGTGATACATTTTTTTGACATTAAACACTGTAGCAATGAGAGTGTACTTGTGTGAAATCCTTGTAGTTTTAACCTTTCCTTTTCTTGTTTACACCTACTCCTTTTCTCTGTCCTGGACTTTCCTTGGAAAATACTTTGACATATTAGTTTCCTGTGAAAAAAAAAGAACACTGTAAATGCTGTGAACAGTGCTTTTTATCTATTGTCATACTAAAAACAGGTGAGGGTCCCTTGAATATCTCGTATGGTCTGTCATGTAGTTTGCCATGAGCATAGACTGTTCCATTCCCTCCAATGGTGCACTGTTTTTAGAATGATGGTCTCCCTGGATGCCAGTGTTGAGGATTCCCCATCGTTACTTTAGAAGTAATAACCGGGCATTCTTCTGGAGAGTTTGTTTATTTCTTTCTTTTCATTCTTTATGGAAATGGTAGATTGTTGACAGTTTGCCTTGAACCATTACTTTGCCCTGTTTATTTTTTTCTTCCCTGACTGGTATTACTTGTTAGAAGTAACGAAGAGGCCAGCCGACAAAAGCATTGTTTTTCCTTCTATGGGACTTGCCATTTAAGAAAATGTTATTGACCAGCTAAAACGTTTTCTAATAGGATTTTTTTTTTAATGCAAATAGGAAATCAGTATGAAATCAGATTTTCTAAGCCATAGGAGTGAGTTCTCAAAGGCTTCTCTCCTGTTCTTAACTAATTTTGTAGGTAGGGCAAAATATGCCTAGACTATATCTTCGGTAAGGCAGAATATATTTATTTAGTCTTTGGTTTGGCTTTCTGTTATTTAGTAAGTAATTTTGGATGATTAGTTTTTTATTAGTCTTTCTGTATTTTCATAGTGCAGAGGTGTTAGATTTTCAGTGCTCTGTGGTTTCAAGAGAAGTAGGTTCCTGTCTGCATGTAAGTGTGGGGAGGAGTGTGAGCTATGTATTGGCTGTTTCAGTAAGCTGCATTGAACTCATGTGTATCAAAAGTAATTATTAATTGAAGACAGGAAGAAGCTTTGAAATGGAACTGGACATGAGGAATTTTAATGTGACTAGTGTGATAGTGTCTCATTTGTTGGTTCTGTGCACAAAATAATAAGGACCTTTCAAGGGCTGGACCCCTCAGGTGAAATAAATAAATTTAACTGAAGGGCTACAGAGTAAACCTCAGGGAATTGCAGATGGTAGTGTAAAAAGAAAATTACTGTAAAGTTGGTTAAAGGCTTTCTGCTTTGAGGTCACAGTTGGCACTTGCAAATGTGTTTACTGTCACAGCTTGGTGAGCTGTTCTTGCCTTGACAGAATTGTGTACTTTCCTGCCGTCCCTTTCTTTACAGCTCCCTCTCATGCCATCAGTGACCTGATAAGGAAAACCTAGTATTTCTCCTTGCAAACTTGCTTTGGTTTCTGTATATTTTAATGCCCTCCCATGTATTATTCCAGGTGGGTACATTTATTGCAGAGGAGCTTGTGATGGCTTCCTACAAACTGAAAACAAAAACTGGAGGTGTTCTGGTTCCAGTCAAAGATGTGATTGTTTATAAAACTAGACTCTGTTCTATTAGCAACAGCAACAATTAAAAAAATCACCACATCTGTCTCCTTTAAGTAAGCTGTAATAGTATCTTTATCCTATTCCCCTCTTCTAATCAGTCTTTGAAACTTTTAACTCAGAAGCAAATTGGTCTTCTAATATTAATTGTTATTGTGTATAGTAATTGTGTTGAGCTCAATTTGAAGTACAACCTGTTTCTAAGCTGCTTAAGGAAATATACTCATGAAAAGTATATACTCATTCCAGTATAAATAGGGGCAAAAAGTAAGAACTGACTCCAAGTCACCAACAATCCCAAAATAAAACCCTATAAGCTTATCACTATAGTATAATGTGCAAAACTGTATCATAAAGACATGAATAAAGTAACCTTTTTACAGACTCAGAGCTTGAAAATGTACAAGGAAGTCTAACTCAGACTTTGAAGAAGATTGTTAAATGTCTTGAAACTAAACCCTAAAGAACTTGGGAGAGGTTTGAGGCAGAATACATATGGGAAGATTACGAGGAAATTAAAGTGGGATTTCAGCCTTATTTGGGCTTTGTTGATGGTGCATGTTGTCTTTTGTGTGGCAAGAGTTACTTGCAGCTTAAGTTTCTCATGATTTGAAAGTACAAAACAGAATTACTGCATTAAAATCAGTGTGAAAGTCCCCAGAATTGTCTGTTCTGGTAGTGGGGAATGGAGGAAGAGTGTTTCTATAAGAGCAGTGCCCTGGTGAGATAAAGTTTTTGATACAAAACTCATGAATGGAGGCAGCTTTCTCTGTAGGTGGTCTTTGTTTAAAACATCTTGCTTCTTGTAGATTTCAAAAAAAAATGAGGCTGGCAAATGAATATACATCTCTCACTTCTTTTGAGAGCTGGAGAACATCCTCCAGTTGCTACAGCTGTAAGTGTATAGAAGTGTGCACCAGCACAACCTCTCTGTTGGTTTGGACACACCTTGGTCCTCTTCCCCCCTCATTTCTGGCAGCCACATGATTTTATTTAGTCAACACCAAGAGGAAATCGTGTGGCTACCGTAGAGATTTAAAGTGAAAAACAGGAAAGAAGTCTTATAAATACACTGGGAAATTATAATTTTCTACTTACAGCTTGCAGGATTCAAAGAAATGATAGCATTTCACATCCATTAAGGCAAAAAATCCAAGTTAAAATAGCCATATATTTCATTGAATGGATCTTCTATAATAAGAATAACTGTAACGTTCTGTCTTATAAGTTATTTGAGACTAAAATGCTAGTAGTGAGTTTGGTTGTGACTTGACTTTGTGGCTGTGTGTGCTCATTATGATACATCACATTGTGTCATGACATACCGTGACATGGCATACTTAGCAACTTTTTGTTCATGATTTGCATTTTTTTTACCTTTTTATCCCCCATTCTCCTTCAATAGTAGTCTGAGCCTTGTAGCAAACCATGTTAAATTTAGATAATAACACCTGCTGTCATTTTTTTTTGTCTTCGTGTGGTTTTATTCGCTTCAAGTAATTGTCAGAGGGTGTTGTTACCACACTTCCTGTTTGAAGCCTCGGTGAACAGTATACAGTCAAAGGATATGGAGAGTTCACCCTTAAAAGGAACTATATAGATACTTTTTTAAAAAAAGCAGGCTGTTCTCAAGCTGTATAATTAATAAGTGGTTTTATTCTGACTGACTCACCACAGCATAGAGCATATTGCTGTTTGGATCAGTTAAGGTAAATGCTGTCTAATCTGCTTTATATCAATAAATATGAAGTGCACAGAGGGAAAATTTATTTTTTAGTTTACCTTTCCTCCTTTCCTGCTGTATGTATTTCTCACAAGGTAATGCTGCTTTAGTAAGAAAAATGGATGATACTGTAACAGAATGTGCTTTGCCCACTATTCATTAATGTGGTCTTTGCACTTACTGCCTTTGTGACTGGTATTGAAGAATAAGCTATAGTTTCGGTTTTTGCAGCCACCATGGAATAAACCTTAGCGTAATGAAAATTACCTTACTGATTTTCACTTTAAATTTTAATCAATGTATTATTTTAAAAATTTTCTTCATACTTAGAATTTCTATGTATGTTATGAAATTGACATCATAACTAGGGTATAAAAGCCTTGAAATGAGACAAAGTTGTTCAGCAGGATAGTCCTGTGTGTTTTTGTAATGTGAATCATCCACTCGAAAGCAAGTTGCATTCAGAGTTCAGAAAGTTTACATGGGAGATGCAAATCGGTGTTTCACCACTCATTGCTCTGATAAATTTCTCATTCAGACAGAGTAATTGTCTTGGCTTTTCAGTGTGAGTTCTGTGGTGTTCTACCTCTCTGAGCACCATAAACTGGGCAAAGAGCAAAAGCAGAGGGTGGCAGAGCTGTTACCACGAAGTATGTTCTTCAGCCTCTGTTGTGCTCTTCGTCTGGCAAGTCTGTGCAGACAAATGCAGCAACACTGTGACTGATGAGTGATTGTTAGGGTGGTTAGACGCCAGCACAATTTACTCAGAGAAGCTGTGGATGCCCCATCCCTGACAGTGTTCAAGGCCAGGTTGGATGGAGTCCTACTAGTCTGGTAGAAGGTGTGCCCATGGAAGGGAGGCTGGAACAACATGATCTCTAGGGTCCCTTTCAACTTCGACCACTCTGGTTCTGTGATTCAAATCTTAATCCTATGAAAAAGCAGAGAACTAGCTGTGAAATATGTGTATTTTGAGACCTCATTAATTGCAGCTAGGCTTGGGGTGTAGTTTCAGCTTTGCAGGAGCACTTTCCCACGAGATTGCTAGTGCACAGATACTACATAATTACCTGGCTAGTAGCTGTAGGTCACTGTGGTGCTTTTTCCTTTCTTTCTTTCTGACCAATAATTTGGAAAAGAACAGCAGAATTTTCCTGTTTGAACTTGTTCTTTAAACAAGCAGCTGGCAGATTGAGAGAAGTCTTAGTGTGTTTCTGTGGACATCGCAGCACCAATATGCCTTTTTACTTTCAGTTTAATCGCTTTTTCTTTCCATTTTGGTGCAGTAGATTTATACCTGATATTTATATCAGCTTCATTCCTGTAAAAATCATTTGTTTAGCAGACTGGGAAGGAGTATGAAGTTCCAAAGTTCTAACAAATATTGCTAAGCATTTGTTTGCTTTTTAAGATGTGCTGTTAATGTCCGTTTTCTCCAAACTTACGGATATGTCAATCTGTTGACATTTGATTGAAACACACAGTTGAAAAAGTGTTGTTAGTGATTCAGAACCACCACAATAAAGACAAATGTACCATTTCACAGGCTAAAGAAGAAAAAATGCATTTTCAAGAATAAAAATGTGATCAGAGATTATTATTTACTATCTTTAGATTGGCTTTTTCAGAAGCTTTAGATCTAAGGCAGGGAGTCATTTTTGAAGAGAACTCTGGCTTAGAGGTCACAAGTGCTGCATGCTCAGAGTGGCTGTGCAGAGCAAGACTTCTGCACCCTTGTGTATTTTGAAAGTAGGAAGAGCTTTCCAGACTCACAGGTGCACACACAAGCCCTTCAGGTTTGTTCCCAGGGCTTCAGCACAGGCTGGAGGCTGCAGTGAGCTGGAGGAGAGTGTCAGCTATCAGTGAACAAACACAGAGATTGATCAACAATAGGAATTTTCCTGCCATTTTACTGTATGTCTTCTGTACTTGGGTGTAACAGCCAGATCAAAGTTAACCCTCCGTGTGAACAAGAATTTGATGTGATAATTCTGTTCTTTGTCAAAAAGAGGTTGTAAGGAAGCAATAACACAAATACCATGATTTCAGGAGTCACAAATCAGAATATTGAGGCACTTGCACAGCAAGAGCTCCCTGCATGATGTTGGTTTATTCCTCCAGCAGCTTACAATGTATCAAAATTCAGAATGCTAACTTTGCATATTTGATTTCTCAGTTCCTCATAATCTGAACATCTAGCCAATACTTAGATGTCCATTGCTGTGTTTCACAATGCATGGGGTGCATTGCTGTGTTTCAAAACAGCTTTGAGCCCATCTTCTCAAAAGTAAATCAAGTTTTAAGGGGTCGTAAGATGTATAGACACTGGACTAGAATAGGCAAATTTTATGTGCTTAACAGGAGTTAACTGTGTTTTATAACATACTGAATCATATTTAGGAAAGAATTGCGTAGCATGCAAATTCTGAGATTGCAGAGAACAGCAGAATATTTTCCTGGCAAGGTTTCCTTTTTTAGTCTCACTATTTAAAGTTAATGAAATTTTCAGTCACCAGAATAATTGAGAAAATTATGTGAAGCCACCTAATCATGAAGTGTTAACTTCCTTAGTGACTTTTATTTTCATTCTTGGATTTCACACTACTGGTTGTTGAATCCCCTGTTTTATTACAGTTTCTTGACTGTTTTGTGGGATTTAGGTGGTGATCTTTAAAGCAGGAAGGATGCCTTTGAAGTTGTGAAAATACGTCATGTTAGCACCATTCTAAGACCTTTTTTTCTAAGCGTCTGACAAGTAAAATATTGTGTAGAAATATTTTTGTTAGAGTGGGGTTGTTTGCTTGTTTAGGCTTTTTTTCCTTAGCCTTAAAGTATCCTGTTTAATAAAATTGCTTTGCTTTGTATGGTGTTAGTGATAGGATAACCTAGCAAAGCATTTTTCCCCCTTCCTATTGTGATCTGTAGGCAAGGAATGCCAGAAACAGGCATATAAACTGAATTTAGACACTATCAGTTGGTTTTTTAAAGCTAGGAGGTGCCAGTACTTTGGCTGGGCTTTTACTATTTACATGGTGTTACTGCAGCATGCATTTATTTCTCAAAGAGCTTCAGTTAATGTCTCAAAAGCTAAGAAGTGTGAAAGCTTCCCAGAGGCTTTGGATATAGTATTGGAAAAGTTCTGCTGTATTCTTTTTGTGTGTGTTGTAGACAGTAGTCCTGGAAAGTACCTGGCTAGTCATGGCCACACAGTGTGGTGACTTGGCGTGTGTGCAGTAAATGAGGCACATCTTTGCTCATGCACTTGGCCTGCAGAGAACTAATGAAGGTGGTAGCAAAGTGGAACTGCTCTGCCGCAGAACATGTGTGGGTACATGTATGTGTGTAGTTTTACGCATTGAATGGAGTCGCCAAACGTCTTCATACTGTGAGGAATTGCATAGGAATAATCGTTGTGCAAACCTTGTGTGAGTTAAGATGCAATAGTATAAAGAATTATTAAGGTGTGTGCCTGTAAAAATTTCTGAACGCTCATTATCTCTCTGAAATCTCATTTTCTGTGAGCAAAGTTTATGATACATGGCAAGGTAAGTGAAGTTTCACAGGAATTTCTATTGCACTGTTGCTGAAAGAGGCCAGAACGGAAGTTTACCAACAAACATTATTTTAGCATAGGAATGGTTGGAATCTGGAGCCTTATTTGTTCCACTTGAGGAGTTTTAGAAGTTTAAGGAAACAGTTTCAACCTCTACAAGTAGTAGGCTATTTTGAAGTCAACTGTAAATGAAACATGGGGTAGAAGAGGCTGGAAGGAAAATACACTGTGTTGACCAGGTCCAGACGTTTTGCCAGTATTCCATATACAGAGATGTATTTGTTTCCTCAACATTTAGGAGAGCATGCCTTTGATTGACAATTTTGTAACAGGGTTGATGTTAAGTACTATTTAAACCTCACACTGTGGATGGACTGGGTAGCTTTTCCATTAAGAAATATGATGTGTCAATAGGCACGATTCTCCAGGAAGTTTAAAGGAACATATGGACAATTATCACTTTCTGATATGACGTTTGAAAGTTTGAAACAAACTGAGATGATTACAAAAAGATTGGATGCCAGTTCTTGATGTCACTTCATCTAACCAAAACTAGAATGGAATAGAATCTCATAAGGAATTATGGTATGTGCCATTCTTGGTAGTCACTGTAGAAATAAGCACATAACTTGTTTGCTAGTGTCTTCAGTCTGTGATTGAGGATACTACCAAGAAATCAGTGGTGTGGCTGGTTGGCTGGGAGCTTGAGATTCTGTATATTCTCCCTTTTTGATTAATGTACTTCTGTTTTCAGGTTCACGTAACGCTAAGGACCAAAGAAGCCTACGTAATATTTCTCTGGTGCTGGGATCAACCTTCTGATAGAAGACTCTAAAATAACTTTTTGCCTTCAAGTTCTTTGTCCTGGGACTGACTTGTCTTTGGAGAAGAGCTCAACAGAAAAGAAGATTTTCACATTGGAGCCATTAAAAATAAACCTGTTCAAAGAACTTACTACCTGCCAACACACTTAAGAAGGTTGAGTCCTGCTTTTCATCTGCGTTCCCACTTCAGACTGTAAACAATGAGTGAGTTTTGGTTGTGTTTCAACTGCTGTATTGCAGAACAGCCTCAGCCTGTAAGTATGAATATTGACACTGCTTTGTTTTTATATAATTAATTACATTTTTCACATTTCCTAATTTTTCTTTTTTTTTTCTTTTTATTTTTCTTCTTTTTTTTAAATTAGGGCTATTTGGCCAAGCTTGATGAGAATTGATCAAATCTATCCAGAGTCTTTGGAAAGAGCCTGTATTTGTTGGAATTGAAAAGTAGGGGAAGGGAAAAGGGTGATGAGGATGTAAGCTATCACTCTAGAGTAAATAACTTTTTAGCGGAGAATGTAAATATCCTTACTCCTATATGACTTAAAGCCTGCCCTCAGGTGTGGCTAGACCATGATAGTGGAAGGAAATGATTATGTTAAGAAGTTGAAAGTGAAATCCACAAAGTGAAGTCCAGGTCCTCCACCACCTTAATTTAATTAAGGATTTCAGATTTGATTGTTTTGTTAATTTTTAGATTAATCTTAGATGAGTGAAGGGATACACTTATACATTAAATAAGTTCTTTTTTAAAATAGAATTTAAGATGGCTGTTGTGTGAAAAAGTACATAGCAAACTATTAGACAAAAGAACATTTCAAAGCATGTGTAAGGAAAACAGTACAGAAATATTCTTCATTTTCATGTATTCTTAAGTACCTCTAGAATATGTTTCTGAGTCCAGTGCTGTTGGGGGAAATTCTGCTTGCAGGAAGATGGAATTAACCAGGAATATGGTTAGCACTGTGAGAAAGATCATTGTATGGTGTGATGTCCAGATTAAGCTAAATGAATATATAGAAATAACAGTGGTCATATAGCAGTTTTACAAATATTTTTTAAAAGCCCAATTACTACTGGTAGTATTACAGTAACCAAGAGTGAATAAAGAAGCATCAGAATTTAAAAAAAAAAATCTTACAGTTTGTCATTACATGAAGCTTAAATGCCAGACTGATCTGTGGGTGGCACACAGATGTTAACATGTGCAGATATTAATGTGCAACCATTAACATTTTGAACTAATTGACTGCAACTTTATCTCAATCTTAGTCAAAGCAGAGTTGTGGGAGATGAACTCTGAGATTTCAACATGGGAAGCTGTGATTCTCTTCTGTTGCTTGAATACCATTCAATCCTTTAGAATGTTAGCTGTATCCATATATAGCCAAAGTTACTGGTCATGGTTTTTGAACATACATTTCAATAAGATGTGGTAGTTAAAAATATAGAGAAATGGCATACTCTGTTTGTTTTCAAGAATCCTGGGTCTCAGTCCTTAAAAAATCTTGACTCAAGCTCTATGGTATGTTTAACTTACTGCCCAAGAAATCCACATATGTTAATACAGCATGTAGAGGTCTGTGGGTAATGACTCACGAAGCAGGTGGAGACTGTACCTGGAAAATGGAAAAAAGGGAAGCAACCCACTCTGTTTCTGCAGATATGATGGTGTGCATTTGCTTGATAATTTAAACCATCCTTGTATTTAAGATACTAACAGCATGCTGTTGAGCACTGACCTAGTTTCTGAAATGTGCCTTTCAAATGTTGGAGGAGACTTGCTTTTTATGAAGTGCCAAAATTCTTCAGGATACGTCTCAGAAAAAAAAGAGATATGTACCCTCCATAGCATGCTTGGTGAAAGGCACTTAGTTGTCCTTTCCCTGCAGTTACTCATCTCATTTTGCTGTGTTGTGTTGTACAATGGTTGTTCTGCCATGCTCTGTTGCACCAAGTGGAGTGTTTAATCAGACACTTATACCTCTGAGTAAGTACAGGAATGTTTTCCATCTCTGACAAATAGCAAAGCATGTACTGTAAGTCTGAGGCAAACTGATAAATGAGATGAGTGGTAAGGAAGCAGTTTTTCCCTGTTTCTGCAGGTGTTTTATGACTGCATGTTTGAGAGACTTCCATGCTGAAAAACATGCTAGTTCTTAGTCCCAAAATAGTGTTACACATTGTCCGGTTGTATCATCAACGAAGTGAAACGTGCAAACTTGGATAAAAGTTACGTGTGTGAGTCCCCTGCTGTGCATTCAACCTGCCAGTTGAGTCCACTTTCTAGGAAGAAATGTGTAATCTGTCCAGTTTCATTCATTTCATTTTATGTGCCTTCTTTCATTTTAACTCCTGTATCTCAACCTTTTCATGGCCTGTATAACAATGTCCCAGCCATTTCATGTTCACCCATTACATGTTAAGAGTTCTTCTGTGGAAGGACTAATACGGTCTTGCAGCAACACCAACAACCACCAGCCTCTCAAAATAGACCTTGAAAGCAGGAAATTATTTTACTACTTATTCTGTTCAGTGTTTAAAATGTTCTTTCTTTTTTTAAACTTATCATAGAATATCCTGAGTTGGAAGTGACCCAAAGGCATCATGGAGTCCGGCTCCTGGCCCTGTACAGGACAGCCCCAGAATTCACTCTATGTTGTCCAAATGCTTCTTCAGCTCTGTCAGGCCTGGTGCTGTGACTGCTTCCCTGGGAAGCCTGTTCCAGTGCCCAGCCTCCATCTGTGTGAAGAACCTTTGCTAATATCCAGCTCCCACCTTCCCTGACATCTTCGTGTGTTCCCTCGGGTCCTGTCATTGTTCACCAGAGAAAGGAGGATCAGCACAGCAGGAAAACCTTGCCCACATCATCAGTTGCCTGTCCATACTGTTCCAGGGCCTCTTGCCTGTTGTGTTAGGTCACTTGGGAAGGTGAGGCAGCCTGGGAGGGAACTTGCCTGTCACCACAAGCAGTAGTATCCTGCTTCCGTTCTCCCCTGTCTCCTAGGTCCCCTTCTTCTGCCAGGTGGCTTTTTCTGAAAGGTGGTTTTTTCCTCATTATCTTTGGCCGATGTTGATTATCTGTGACACCTTTAACATCATGGAGGGTGACATAAATGTTAACCCTCTTTGCTGGAGGGGAAAAAAACATGAAAGTTTTAGTAGTTGCATATTTCTGTGGTATTTATAGCATCCATTGAGTTTCCTCCTCTCTTGAAATCCAGGATGCCAGAATTGTCTGTGCATTCTACTGGCAAAATTCTAGCATTCTATATTTGAAATGGTCAAATACAGCATCTCTATTATTTCCAGCCATAGTGCACTTAATATGAGAGCTGTACATGCATGAGTTCTTCCAGTCAGTTTTCTAGAAGAACAGTAAGAACACATTACTTTGCAAATTTCGCTGCCATTAGTTCTCTAATAACATAGCCCCAGAGCTGAACAATAACAATGTTGCAGTTATATACTAATGTTCTTTGAGGTTCCTTAAATCTGTGTTCAAGTATTATCATCTTTTAGTGAAATGTATCATGGCACAGCTTTTAATCTTTTATCAGCGCTAACTGGATGAGCCCTGCTGCCGTGAAATAAAACATAGTTGGAAAGCAGTGTTCTCTCTCTCCTAAATGGTACTTTGGTTGCTAAATATATTACTTTGTGTATCCAGAAATGCAATACTCATGGTCGTGGAAGACACACGTTTGAAACTGGGTCTCTAAGCTTCTGTGAAACATCTGATGGATGACAAAAACAAGTATTCAAAGAGAGGAAACTAATTAGGGAGGTAGCTGAAGGAGGCATGTTCCTGATGGTGGCTTCTTAATAGCCTGAGGTTCTTACCACAGTAGAATCCTAACAAAAACCAAGGGAAGGTGTTCTTATATCAACTTCTAGGTTTCTTTGGATTCATAACATATTTTACCACAATGAATACTTCAGACAACTAGTTGCTGTCGTGTCTGTTTTCATTACACTGGTGAGGTGGTATTAATCTGTTAATAACTCTGTTCAAGTTTTCTTGGTGGTTTAAGTAGCCTGAATTCAGTCTCTTATGATCTTACCCAAACCTTTATTTTGGGAAGAGTAGCACTTCCTGTGATTGCACTGGTTTTCTTGCACCTCCCACTGATACCCTTTATAGGTTCTGTAAGCTGATTCTGTTTCCCAGTAGTGCAGGATCAGTGATTTCTCACATGCTTTTTCTGTGCTCCCATCTCATCCACTGCTATGTTTCAGTGAGTTCTGCCAAATCCCCACTTCCACATGCATAGCTTGGTAAGAGAAGTTTAGAAATCTTGCAGGTTTTCAGAGAAGTTTCCTGTGGTTTCTTTCTTAGGCTGAGCTTGTTGCCTACACGAGGAATCTGTTAACTTTCCAATACTTCTTTTTTTTCTTGTCTGTCCATTTTTAACTTGCAAAGTTAATTTTTGGTCTGAGAAACCTTTGGTCATGATCTGGTGCACTCCCACCTGATTTGGGCCAAATCTCAGTACAGCTGAGCTTTTCAGTTTGTTTTGACCTTGCAGTAAAATTACTGCTCTGCTACAAAAGAATAAACTATACTCTCTTACTTCTGGCTCCAGGCTTCCTTCTCTAGTTAATTAGTTGTTGTTTTGTTGTTTGTCTCTTGTTCAGATGATTTCCATTTTATGTTTTGTCAAGGGGCTACTGTGGTTTTGTGGCATGCTATGACATAAATGTTTAAAGTGGTTTGGAAAGTGAAGTTTGTTTAGTGTCTCTTTTCATGTCTGAAAGACGATCAGCAGATAGATATTTAGAGTGGGGAGGCCAATCTCAAAAAAGAGGCAGAAAAAATCCCGAGCACATACTGCTTTATTTATTAACTGAACTGAATGCTGAAAGCTGGAGAAGACATAAATTATCTTAACCCTGGTTACTTAAGGAAATTAACCACTGATGGGTATTGTCAACCCTAGCTTCCTCTCTGGGGAAGAAGCCATAGATACAGCTAAAGATACATCTAACACTGCAATTTGTGCAACTCTTAAAAACTTGAACTCAATAAAGAGAATGAAGCATTCAGCATGCCTTGCAACTTCAGAATAGATCACTCTCAGGGGGCACACATACCCCTTTGCTACTGAAGAAGTACTGTTTGGGCTCCCTGTTCAGTACAGCAGTGCTGTGCAAGTGCAGCTTCAGGTGTAAAATATCTAAAACTCAGGCACTCTTTTTCATTAAACTGAATCAGCCTGCTGCATTCAGGAAGCCCATGAAAGGCTCATGTAAAAGGTGACAACCTTAAAAAGCCCTCAGATTTCAGAGCTGTCCTACTGAGTTACACATTGAGCTGCCAATTCAGATGTTTCAAATTCCTTTTTTTCCTATTCAGTGCTGTTGTTAGAAGTGGCTTGCAGGAGTACCTTAGCAAAGGGAGCAGAGTCAAATAAGCAGCAAAATGCTTGGCTTTTATTTATAAAACCAGATCTGCTTGCATGGCTTTCAGCCTGATAGAGCTCCTTTAGGTTTTGCTTTTACCTTTAAATTAGCCACCACACATTTTAAAATATTTTTGTGATGTTCAAGTGTTAAAGTGTTTACAAAGAAAACAAAGGAAGCATTTTGTGTTTACATATAAACACCTGAACGAAAATTGACTGATTATTTTATGATCTTTTATTATGGCAGTGAAATTTCTAGCTTTTCATTAGCTGTATTGATGCTGTTTACTTAATATAATACTAGTTGATGACATGGAAAATAGCTCTTTGGGGCAAGTTGAAACAAGAATTATGCCAGCTTTTAGTTGATGAGAATGTGTCTTGCCATTATCAACATACTTGGGGAAGGATGTAATATGCTTTTAATATCTCCAGGCTCCCCAGAGCTCAGGCTTTCCACTTAAAATTGGGTAGGAAGTAGATTTTGCTATTTGTTGATCTGGACACCAGTGCTAGAGCCCTTGAATTTCTTGTTTGTGTTAAGTCTTCAAATTTTTCAGTGAGAAGGTATTTTCAAGAGCAAAACCCTGGTGTGAGTCTCTGACAAAAGGAGCCGCTGCAAGAACTAGTTGATACTGCCTAGCAAAAGTTGGTAGTTTTGCAGCCACCCTTGGAGACTGTGCTGAGAAATTTCCAATTCAGTTTTTAAAACTTTTTTAAAATGTGCCTTAGTTCTAATGTTTGGCAGTTCAGCTTTTCATGTCAGAGCAAGGAACATGGGGAAGCGTGAAGATTTAGGGGCATTTCTGCTTACCAACAGCTAGAGGCAGGGGTAATTTGAACATAGCCTGAGAGAAGTGCACTTTCACTGACACTATATGGAAATATGCTTTGTGTTAGTGAATACAGAAGTCAGTCATTGCCCTGAAGCTAAGTGTTCAGCCTTTCGGCTTTAACTGCTCTTGATATGAAAGGGAGTATTGAGACTAGAAGCTTCCTCTGCAGCTATCTTACTGTTTTTTTATTGTAACTTTCCTGGCATGGATCTCAGATATTCTGTTGGTGATAATTCGTAAGACTAATATGCAGCTCACCAAATAGGTATTTTTAAATGGCTGTTTTAAAAATCTTTGCCTGCATGTACATTTTTTTATTCCCAACATTAGCATTGCACAATGCTGAAACTTTTTCAGACTGTTCCTCAAACCTTTGGTTCTGCATTTCGTGTCATGACATTTAGTTATGCATGAGATACCCATGATACCAAAGTTCCCATTTACTTAAATTAATGCTATTCTCCACTTTTCTCAAAGATCCTGAATTTATAAGGTACATATTAAGCCACAGACTTTAATATGTAATCTCTTGCAATTACTTTCTTGCCTTTGTCTTCAGAATGGCTTAGCTGATGACTAAAATTCTGACGTCTGTAATTCTGGGTTGATATCCTGCCACTGAGTGATGAGAATAGAGTGGAGGTTGGGCAGAAAAGCTGAAGCTGTGAACTGCACTCTGATGCAGATTCAGGAAAGTGATGACTCTCTGAACACATTGGGTCATTGGGTTTTTTTTTTTTCAAATAATTTTAGTGAGGTTTTTTTAGCTATTTGTCCTTACGAGAGCTGTAGTTAACTGTAGCCAAGGAAAAATACCATCTCTCTTTGTGTTTACTCTTTCAAATAAATGTGTAACAGTGATTTGTTAATATGTCTTACTCTGAAAGTGATTTGACATCAAAAGGGATGAGGCTCACATGGAATTTTTTAGATAGTTTTAAGCTACATTATCTCTCTCATTGCAACTGTAAATTCAGCTCATTCAGGCTTAGAAAGTAATCTGGATTTATAATATGTTGACTTTAGCAGCCCCAGGGTCTTCATAATTGTTTTCTCTTGCTTGTGGAGTAACTTTTTCAGTGTGAACATAACTACCCTTTATGCTCTGCTTGATAGTATATCATAAAGGACAACTTAGTTCATAAGTTTCGGTACTGGGATGCTCTCAAATCAGAGTGTTTTAATTTTGCCTTATCTTTGGCAGGACTGCATTATGATTTATGTGTTTCTAGCCTGCACAAGATGGTTTCAAGTTGGTATGTGGCTGCCTTATCTCCAGAGATTGATAAATTAATTGAGACCAAGTCATGATTTGTCTTTTTAAGTTTGCCCAGGCCAGCCTTTTGCTGACATAGGGTGACATTTCATGCTCTACTGCTCAGCCATCTGGAGTTTTCCATCTCTGGAGCAGAGGTACAGAGCTCATCTCATCACGGTGCATGGGAGCAAATACTTAATGCTTGTTGCTTATCAGCGTCTGCATTCCCTCTAGTTTACGTCCATCTCTCTGAGTAGGATAGTGCATAACACAGAGCTTTGTACTTTCAGCTTGTTAAAAGAAATGTATGACCTTTGAAAGTATGGTATTTACTTAAAAAGCAAAAGCATTTCCCCTGAGCAGTGTGTCATGACTGCTGAATGCAGGTGGATGCTCTGGAAATTTAGCATTCTTTTATTCTGGCCTCAGACAGCTCCAAGTAGGTTCACGTCTCACCTTCACTGAAACCCTCCAGTTCTGTCACTGATGCTGAGTTCTGTTTTCTTGCAGTTCAGGCTTGACTCATCTGAAGGGTAAGAGCATTGCAGTTCTTGTTTTACAGCTGGAAGATGTCAGGCAGGTTATTTGGAGGCCTGTATAGTCATCTGTCAGTGGCTTCAGAACCTGTGACCTTAAATTAGGAAAGAACAGAAAAACTGGGACATCCAGTTGATGTCCCAGTGGTGATGTGGTGGATAGAGAAAAATGAATCTAATATGAATAAAATGGAAGAAGATACTTCGAACAAGATTTATGAACAGATGTTAATTGGACATTACACCAGAATGATAGACTATCAGAGGTGGTATCACAATCAGTTTTCAAAAAGGCAGTTGCATAAAATGTAGTTATTAATCTTCACGTCATTATGTACATTCGCATCAAACTTGTCTTTTGGGGTGTTTTATCTGTTTTGTGAACTGAAAAACCGATACTTTCTGAGATTAAATTACCTAAGGAGAGCACACTTGGCTGTGTTCAACTGGGAATTGGAGTTGTGTGTCAAGGAAGCATATTACTTGTAGGAGAAAATTAGTTTTATATATTCTAAATGTAGGTTAGGCTTACAAGCTAAAATCCACTTCAGGTAGATTTCTTGAGAGACTAGAGTAAAATGTATATGGGACATATCCCATTTAACTCTATGTGGAACATGTGTTACTGTAAATACAGCTTGTTGTACTAAAAACCCATTTAATCTCTGGGCTCTAGAATGGTGGTTAAATAATGGACTAGTGTTAAAATGGGAGAATAAATCCTGCCAGGCACATATTCCAAACAAATCTGCTAGGATATGTAAATGCACAGGCACATACGTGCACGTGCACGTATGCAGTGTTCTGGATTGCTTGTGTTTGTGGCAGCAGCTTGGCATTGCTGAACTTGTAAAGAGAAGAAATGCCAGCACAAGAATAGACATGCTGATCTACAGAACAGCAGGCAAAAGAGTGTCCAGGCCTTTTAATCTCTGTGCAATAATATCAAATGATATTTTCTCTTGACATCAGAACTAAACTTTGAAAATGAAATTACTTTTGGGTTCATAATGCAAAGAAAGGAAATTTTGGGGGAGGAAAGAAAAAAGCTGCTATGTGTGTACTTCAGGAAGTGAGGAAACAAGACTGTGTGTGAGAGAGAACTGTGGCTACTTAATTATTGCTTTTAAGATTATTTTAGAACCTGTGGAAGATGCGGTCATGGTGAGAGCAGTGTGAGTTAAACTGACTGTTGGAAAACTAGAAACAATGCAATTGAGACCTCTGACCCTAAAGAAATAACACAGGCATCCACCTCAGGTCATTGAGATTCAGCTGCTCTTTTAAATTCAGGAACAAAATGGCAACATTTCCATTATTAAAGGAGATCAGTGTTCCCACACAGAGAAGACAACGAAGAGGAAATTTACACCTTTTTCATACATACACACCTAGATTGAAATCTGACAAAAAACTGGCTGAGGTGTGAAGGTCGATGTTTGTCAGCTGATTTAGTGGTTGAAGGACTGACAGCTATGGGGTTTTCTGCAGTCTGTAAACTTAATGTTTTTCTGCATAGCAAAGACTTTTTTCTGATTTGTGATAATATTTGTTGCATGATGGGTTGGATTTTGGTGTTTAGTTGATTTTTTATTTTTTGTCTCTTTTGATTGGTTAGGGTTTTTTGTTGATGGTGGGGCTTTCTTTTGGGTTTTTTGTGTGGTTTTTGAGGGGTTTTTGGTGGGGGGTGGTTTGTGTTTTGGGTTGTTTTGTTTGTGTTTTGGGAATAACCTGCTGGATTGCAGCAAAACCCAACTGCCAGAGTATTTTTCTTGGTGTTTGCCTGGGATCCTGCTGATTGCCGAAGTACTCTTGGATGGTTATTAGTAGTTTCTATGGGGTGTGTATATAAGGATCATGATTTTCTTTGAAGGCAGGACATCTTGAGTGTTCAGGCAGAAATTGATTCTAGCTAGATTTTTAAATGAAAGATGCTAATTCTGGATTACTTTTTTTTTTTTTTTTGTAGTTACTTGATGTTCATTGTTAACAGCTTTTTGTATTTAATGAGATTATAAAACAAGAAGAGTTTCTGAAGGGGCCTATATTCATATAATGACATAACTGCTGCAAAACATCTGCCATAACATTTTACAAAAGTGAGGGCATCTTGATCATCCAGTGAAGACAGTAAAATTACTCACCTTGTATACCAGTGGCATGTTTCATGTCATCAGAATTATGTTTTGCAATATCTTTGTTTCTCAGTGTCTCTGAACTAGACACTAGTGTAAATACTGATGACTCTGTTTAGTCAGAGAAAACAGAAGAGCTTACACCAGTCTGATCTATCTTTATATAACAGGAAAAGTGACCAGATCCCCCTAGAGTACCTTACATTACGTAACAATTTATGTAATTTAGTGTTCCAGAATTAGTCAGCTCACATTATTCCCAGTGAAAAGGAAAGAGAGATTATAAAGGGAGTGAGAGGATTTTATTTGGTATTGGTGTGTTTGTAACTTTTGTCTAAAAAGACAGGCAAAGCTTTCTCTTTGAAAGATGCTCTGAAACACAACTCAAAAACGTATTTTACCCTAGAGTTGTATGTTGATCACTAAAATGTACATCAAGTGGGTGACTCGTACAAGGAACCACTTTTGAACTTCCAATTGCCAGCTCCACAAGCTCCCTCTATGTTCAGAGAGTCAAGCTGAATCTTTTTCCCATACAGTGAGCTTTCCATGAACAATCTCTCTGCTTCAGCTCACTGGAATTTAGTAAATAATTTGCTCATGCCCAAGAAGGAATAGAATTCAACTTAGGCTCTTAGCAATGTTGGCTCTGCAGACATTGCAGGGGTGACTATTACTGACAAATTACTTTCTATGACCAAAAGCAGAAGACACTTACGTTTATAATGCCTAAGACAAGAAATGCTGCAGGATGCACTGACTGTGATGTGGTTTGTGCTGCTACTGTTACCCCAGATAAACAGCCACATCTAAATTTTATATTGTGTTTTTATGCAAGTTTATGTGGTTTAGTTTCTTAAAAAGAAAATTAACTGTAACTATACTGTCTCTGAACACAGAAGAGTGATCTGAAAATAAACCTTGCAGGGAAGCAATTGGGAAGGGCAGAAAGGTTTGAGTTTCTCAATATTTTTGTGTAGTAATCCCTGAGAGTCTTGAGTTCTTGATAATGCATGTGTCTTTCCACTTCCTGATTTTTTTTTTAATTTTAGCTTTACAGCTGGAAAGTAAATACCTTTGTGCTGTTCTTAATGGAGAATGTTTTCCCTTGAGTTTTGACAAATACTAGATTCATAAGTGGTATTCAAAATGTATTTGCATTTTCACTATGTGTTAAAACAAACTTTAAAGCCTAAGAAATTTTGTTTAAAATTGTCTATAAGGATGTTACAATGAAAACCAGACTCACTTCTGAAGCTATAATGCTTGGCTTTGTGTAAAAGCAGCAAGAACATAAACCAAGTATAGATTGTTTTCTTGACAACAAGCTTTTTAAGCTCTTGAAGAGCTATAGCACTTTGCTTTTTTAAGGAGGGGCTTTGATACAGCTGCTACAGATAATTTTGGACAAAGAAAGGTGAAGGAATAGCCAAAAGCTTAAAGGGGCAGGATTTCTTAATAGTAATTTTTTGTGTTCTTGCTGTGCAGTTCTTGGGATACTTTATTGAGGTAATGTGTAAATAACTTGTTCTTTCCAGTAAGAAAAACAGGCAGTATTTGAGAAAAGTTCCTCCCTGAATGGCTGTCAAATGGCAAAGTTGACTGATACCTTTAGGGGACAAGGATGGAAGTTAAAGCTTCTGTAACAGAAGTGCAAGGACAGAGATGAGGGGGCTCCTGAGAAGTAAGGAGTGGGTTGTAAATGCCTGTCACCTAAACCACAAAATTTCTGCAGCTGCCTGTGCCTGCCTGTCTGTTCATCCAGCAGGCAGCAAGGAACATGGAGCAACACCAGAGGGACAGCAGGATCTCCCCAGCTTTCTGGTTCTCAAAAATATTTCTGATGTTCTGTTTCCAAACATGTCAAGGCAGAGGTCAAAGAGGCTCTGAGAGGCTCTCTGTATGGTAATAATAAAGGGATAACTGGATACTTAACTAGCTCCATGGTTAAGATGGAGCTTCTTCATATTCACCCAGATTCTTCATATTAGAATTGAGACCTTTCATGTTGATGCATTTCTTCTTGTCCTTAATTATCGTGATGTAGTATACATCTCTCCATAGGCTAAAACTTTACCACAGTTGAGAAGCACGTGTCAATGTCTGTTCAGGACAGCAGCTGTAGGTGGCTACTCTAATGCCTCTGTCCGTGGAACTTCAGTGAAACCTGGTGAAATAGTGAAGCAAGGTTAAGGCATAGAAACCATGCAGGAAGTCTGGGAAGAAAATAAACTTTTTGCACTTTATGTGCCCTGATCATGGAAGCATGTTTCTGGGTGGTATAGCCTGATCACAGTGGGGCATACGGAACTCTTAAACTAATATGATATGGTTGCAGTTTGGCAGTTGTCATGCTGCTGAGCCAGTGGTTCAAAACCTTCTTTTCATTGGCGTAGGTGCCATAGTCCAGTGAAAACCTGTGTGTAGTAAAGGGTACGTGACACTCAGGTTACAAAACACAGAGTGGTGGTGGTATTATTTTAGCTTAGTTGTTGGTGTTTTTCTTTAATTTAGGAGCAATATGTATCTTCCTACCAAAAATTACTATTCAGTTCTGTATTCATAGCTCTAGTTGTTAGGAAGATGGAGTTGTGTCCTGTCTTTTTAGATATCGCAGGGTTCCATTTGTTGAAGAGCAAAGGGAAAAATATTCACTGTTAATAATCTACACATTATTATGCAGGCAGTTAAAAAATTCCCAGCCTGCAGCTTTTTGGAGAACCTAATTTTGCTCTGTATGTTTATTGTTCTTTCTACTCTTCATTCTGACTTTAACTACCAGTCACTGTAAATCAGCCAAAAGCTGGTGTTGGGTGTATCTTGGTTTTGGTAGAAGCTGACTGCACATGCGGAACTGGGAAGCAGTTGCCCTGAAGTTGCCAGTAACGCATGAACCTGGAGGAATCTGAGAGATCTCCGTGGCAGTGTTGCAATGCCAAAGCTTCCTGTTCAGCAGGAAGAAAGAACCATGCTTTCCTGTTCTTCCTGTTGTAAGAAACTGTTAACACTGGGTTTTATTCTGGCAAGATCACTAGATCTGACACACTGAGAAAGCCACCATATTTCCTGGGTTTCTACAATGAATCCAGCTTCAGAATTGCCAGTATTAGTCTGAAGGAATTGTATGAAATGGTATAATAAATTATGCAAGTAGGATGATAATAAAAGTAAGTAAGATGATAATAAAAAAATCTGCTTTTGCAGGAATAAGTTTATCATTGATAACTTGGTACAAAAAACCTGCAAGTTAAGGAAGGATAGGTATGCCACAGAAATGGATTACTGAGTAGGAAGGTTCTCCTGAATAGTAGGGACAACCAACACTACCTCTAAAAATGATTGTGTGACGTGTTGTTGA
Source organism: Lichenostomus cassidix (assembly GCF_008360975.1). Lineage (NCBI taxonomy): Eukaryota > Metazoa > Chordata > Aves > Passeriformes > Meliphagidae > Lichenostomus > Lichenostomus cassidix. The sequence goes on from NC_139511.1 coordinate 32,852,615, forward strand.
TACTACTCATGAGTCTAGCAGTAAATTACAAATAATGAATGTACCTGACTTTATCCTTTACAATATCTCTGTGTCTTTGTAGTGCAGCTAATGGAACAGTAAAAAGCTAATTCTGCTACTGCTCCTGAATACTTCTTTTAAACAATGCTGGATTTAGAGGACTAGAATGTGACAAATGAGTTAGGAATATCTGGTATTTTATGACTTGACGAAACCGAAGTAATAATGATTGTTTACACTCAAGACCTTTAGAACTGTAGCGTGCCTCAGCAAGACTACGCAAAAGGGTCTGTACGTGTTTGAAACTGCTTTTGATGGGACACTGGACAAGGCAGTAGAGATTCCTTTGTTTTGCCGAGGAAAGCAGAACACTCCTTGAAAGTGCTTCCTTTTTATGTTCCTTGTTATAGTAAAGTATGTAGGGTTACAGTGCTCAACTAGTTTTCCTGTACAATGGCTTTTTTTCCTCCATTGACTGTCTTCTGAACCAACAGATTTTCAATGGCACACCATGTTGCTCGTCCTTTGCTGCTGTGCTTCTGTTGGAACATGTTAATTAGTTCCTGAACAACTTCCCTTCTCGTTTGGGGGTGTTTGCTGCACCTCAGGCATTGGCTTTTGTGTTGCTGCTCTGTGTCAGATACTACTCTGAATATGTCAAGAGCTGAGCAGAAAGCTAATTTAAGTCTAAGCACAGCTGCTGATTTGAACATTACTTAAGACTTACTGGTAGACTGCTCTTCCAGAGATGCTTCTAGCCATGCTGTGTGTGGGCTTGACATGTGAGCATCCCTAAAATACCTACTGGGCTGTCCCCTGCTAAATTGTCTTGGCTGTTCGTCGTATTATCTTTTTTTAATTTTGTGTATAATTTCACCATTTCTACATTCACTAATGAGGTCACCTTTCAAATGTGTGACTATTTTTCATTGTATGGGAAGAACATAGGAGGCCGTTCCTGCTTCTCTTGTGTAGGTTCTAATTCCTTTTTGCCTTGGTGATTCAAGAGCAAGCAAAGATGGAGTGTCACGTTATAATGTATTTTGGGATACATTTTTTTACAAGATGACTTGCCTGAAATGAACTGGATGAACAGGCAGTCTGTTCCAAGTTTGGGACTTTTACAGGAGCAAGAAGTGGGATGGCCACTGAAGGAAATTTATGATTCCATGCTTATGAATTCTTGTCCTCTATTGCAAAACAGGGTATCTGAGGACATGTGGCAGCACTCATGCTGAGGAGGTAACTGATCAGTATGCCTTTGGAGCAGCAAGGACAACCCTGAGATAATGCTGAGGTCACTCAGGTTACAAATAACTTAGCAAGGACATGCCAATAGGAAGATGACCAGAAAGGTTAGCAGTCATGAGTGTGTCTTATGGACTGAGACACACACAACTCTAATGGGGTTACTTTCCATAAAGAAGGATTTGTACAGAAAATGAGAAAGTATCTACATGTAGAGCAAGTTCATTTTGATAAAGCTTCACTGAGACGTAAGTAACACAGTACACCATTAGAAAACCAGGAAAATATTTAGGTGTTTTGTGGCATATATATATAAACAAATATAAATAAAATATAAATGTTGTAAATAAATTTATAAATCTGTTTATATATGAATATAAACAAATGAGAAGTCGCTGCTGTTATCTGGGCACACTTATGCCAAATTTCTAAGACGATACTCACAGAGGTGTTTAAAAACTCATGAATTCACTCTGTGTGTGTTTGTTGATTCCTGAGGATATTGTGGCTTTGTTTTTGCCTGCAGCATTACTCAAGCTTCCGCTCATTAATCCTACTGCCAAAAAATAAACAGTGCCGTAACTCATGAAAATCCATTGTCTCCCAGTAAGGGAATTACAATGAGGTGCATGAAGAGATTTTCTGAAACTACCATGTGTGCCCTGATTTATTGTCATAGTTAAAGGTGAATCACAATGTGCAGGCTTGTGAGAACATATGGCAGTGCCTGTAGGGATATTACCTTTAGTGCAGTGGATGCTTTAACTAGTTGGTTTGGAGGAAGTGTTAGACTTACTGAGTGGTTTTGTATTGGTGTGACCGAGGATCCTGTGGCTGACAGTGGCTGTTACGTGTTCGAAGGTAATATTTCAGTTTATTTTTTGTTCTTTTGCTTTTCTGCAGTGGAGTTTGATATGTACATATCATTCTGATCTAGAAGATTGTACAGAGTGTACAAAGGAGTTCAGAAAGCTTGTATCTAATGGACCTCATGCAACATGTGTGCTTCCATCTAGATGCAAATGTTTGCAGACATCTGCGTGCAAAGGACATAACAAACCTGTTTATTTTAGTCACCTTGGTCTAGGAAGTCTTGGTACAGCAGGAAAGATAATTTCTTAACAAAACTATTTCAGTACTTGGTGTTCTTAAGGACACCCAAAGCTTTTGCTTGTGTTGTATTTGGGGGAGGTAAAGAGATATTCATTTGCCTGAGCAGGAGGGCTACATGTTGTAATCCTGGCACACGTCCCCTGGAGAACTACAGCTCTCATCATGCCTGATGATCTTTCAAGTACTTCTTGTGTTCTTGTTGGAGAATGTCAGTAAGTGAAAGAGAAGAGAGCTCAATGTGATGCAGTTCATGGCGTGTTCTTATCAAGACTTTGGGATTTGATTTTTGTAAGAAGCTATTAGAAATTTCCAGGAAGTATGTGTGGTGAGTCCTTACATAATTTGTTTAATCTCTGTTTTATGTCATTGTGGTTTTGATTACTGGGGAGAATATACAGCGAAGTCAGTTGCAGCTTGCTCTTCATCACCACCTGAAGCTAGAGACTTGTAATGTAGGACAGATGACAAAACACCTCTGACTGACATCTGGTGCAATGCACCTGCTCAAAACAAAACTAGCTAGGCTTGACTTCTTCAGGGTCAGGACCAGTTCTGTTCTGGGGATCTCAAAAGGATGGATGTTCAAATTCACTGGGATTTTGGGCTGATGTTTGACCACCTACATAATTGTTTATTGTACTTCTTTATTTAATCAGTGTTTTTTATGTTGTAACTTCAGGCTGTCGCTTCTCAAACTGTCACTTTGTGCCTTCAAATCTGTCTGTCTTCTGTAAGCTCTTATTTAGGTAGTGGTAGACCATTAAGGGCAAAAGCAGATGTCTATTTTCTTAAGGGTGAACAAACCCACTAATTCAGTCTCTCTTCCTGTGTCCTGTACAGCAGAGGTTTTGTCACTTATGCGTGTCATAGATCTGGATTGACTCTGAAGGTGCAGTGATAAACTTTGTTTTCCTCTATGCAGGCTGTTAGTAAACACTTGATCCAGGCAACAGCTAACCTACTGGAAGTTACTCAGCTTGGCAACTGTAAGGAGAGAGTTAATGTGTTAAGTTCTGATTTTTGCTGAGATACCACAGTCAGTATCACAGACAAGGGGGCCTACAAAGTCCCTTACTTTTTGCAAGGGCAAGTAGTGACAGAACAAGGGGGAATGGCTTTTTAACTGAAAGAGAGTAGAACTAGATTGGGTGTTAGGAAGAAATTGTTTACTGTGAGCAGAGTGAGGCACTGGAACAACTTGCCTGGGGAAGTTTTTGCTGCCACATCCCTGAAGAGACTTTGAGCAATCTGGTCTAGTGGAAAGTGTTGGGAAGGGAGTTGGAAGTTGTGGGGTAGGAGATGGTCTTTAAGGTCTCTTCCAATCCAGACCATTCTGTGAGTCTGACTTGTTGCTTTCCTCATACTCTACTGTCCTTTTAATTGATTAATTACCTGATAATCTACCATCAGACTTCACAGTCTAAAGAAATTAAAGAAGTATAGTTACTGTAGTAGAAAACCAGTATGATTATTTTAGATGACTGCTTGGAGGTTTTTTATTACTTTTTTTTAGAATTATGTTGAAGTGATATTAAACCACCCAAAGTAATTAAATTGAAATAAAATGAAAGATAAGTAAGTTTGTGAACAAAGAGACAGCCAAGTTGAAAGTTGCAAGTGTCATCTTAAAACTGTACTAATTTGTATTTTGAACAGGACAGTACTTGCTAGCTAATACCAAGGAATAGATTCAGATTTACTGTGTAACTTAAACTTGGTTTAAGCTTGTGGAATGGAACAAGTTCCCTTTGATGTGTGAGCTGAATATATTTCCTAAAAGACCTATTGTCTTTCAGAGTCATTTGACCTAATCTGGCAATTTTTTCCTGTTTATTTAGAAAACATAGGCTACAATTGCCAGTTTTGTCATATGATGACTAACATCATTGTAATATAACAGAATAGTGTGTAAACAAACCAAAAAGCTTTTACTTCAAAAGATTCAAGAAGGTGCTGGATTTGCTAAAAACAAAGGATCTGTTTGAGATAATATGCAATCCAGTTTGATATATAAAGTTATGAAATAGATTAATTTGATGAGAAGTTAAAACATAAAATCTGTCTGGAAGATTTGATGTCAGCTTTGCTGACATTTTAAATTCTTCTGTTTTCCCTTTATTTTGCTTTTTATTATGTATGAATGGAACTTCTAGTTGTTTTGCTGAGGAGTTCACACAATCAGATGCCATCATTCTTTTTTTTTCCCACTTGAGTCAGTCAGGACATGCCATGTGATTTTGCTGTAAAAGCTGAATCCAGTGTGCACTTGATAATCAGGTTATTAGATGCTAGTTGTAACAGCTCCTGTTATTTAACAACTTTGCTCTTTTCAGTCCTTGGTCTCAATTTCTTAACTCCTTTAGTGAGAGAAATCATGACACATCATAAACTTCTGGAAACTTAATGAAACTTAATGATTGTACTGGAGACCTGCTGCTTATCTCTGTTGCTTAAGAGCTGGCATGAAAGCCTGTGCTGGTTTTCTCCTGCTTCTGTTCTGATGAAGCCATAGTTTGTAAGATCCTTAATCAGTCAGGAGTCTTTAAACAATCTACTAAAAACTGCCCACCTAGGAGGCTGAGTAAAATGTGTTTTAGTGAGGGCAGCAGCTTTGGTACCTCACAGTTGGTGGAGATCACAGCATTGGTCAGAACATCATTATGCTGGGCTTGGATATCATATGTTCCTGCTTTAGAACAAATCTTTCACTGAACTGTGGTGTTTTGGAGGCAGTGTCTAGCATTTCAACTTATCTTGCACATTACCTTAGTTGTGCTTCTCCGTGTTTCTTCTGTGTGGGATGTGTTCTGACGCGAAACATTTGAAACTCATGGGTCTACTCTTCCTTATTCAGAGAGTATGTGGGCTCCTACACTTCAAATGGTCATCATCACTTCCTGGTTCAAAAAATTGAATTAAACATTGAAATGTTAAACATATGCTAGTGCTGACTGGAATTTTAACTTTACTCTATATGGTGTCTCTTTAATTTCATCAACTTTTCTGTAGTACTTGGAGATTGCATAAATGATGGACTTTGCAGTGTAAACTCACACACTTAAAGCAGCTGAAAAAAAATATCACAATATTTAGGTGAATATTTGGGGAATGTGCAACCTTTCTTCAAAAATATCATATTGGCTTTATGAGGATCCTATACATCCAGCCATTGGTTTCACAGCATTAGTTTGCTACCTAATGATCAAGTTGGTAGAGTTGGGTGTGTGTTATCTTTCCAGCTCTACATGCATACATGTTTTTGTTGTTTTTAGCATGAATCTATAGATTCGTAATTAGGGTGGAAAGTGTGGAGAAATCTATCTTGAGCACACAGTGCACAAAAACAGATGCAAAGGATACCCTTGCCCCTACAGCCCAGTTACGCAGGGTTCGATGAAAGACACTACAACCTTTTTAAGCAATTTTGATGGCTCAGTATTGGGAACTCAGAGACATCACTCAGACCACAGCTTGTCTTGAGAGACAGACAGACATTCTGCGCTTGAGACTATTTTGGGAGTTGAACAGCATGTGTGTGGGAGAACAGAAAACTACCTCTGCAGGGTGATCTGGTACTTCCTATTCTGAGCATGTACCTAGCCCTTCCTGTGTGTTAGTGTCTGGAGGATCAGATGGGTGCCACAGCACTGGGACTCTTGCTGCTGGTATTCTTCCACAGCAGATGTAAAAAAGTATGAAAGGTCAAAGAGGGAAAATAAAGGATTTCAGTTTCTCCTCTAACCATTCAAATCCTCCATCTTGAAATGGTTGACTATCTTGACTTTGATTAAATCTTTTCCTTAGATTTCTATCTTAGGATTTTTTTTTATCTTTGGCCTGCACTCTTTTGAAGTTTCAGCTGAGTTCTTGAATACAAAGCTGGCAAGCAGCTCTGCTTCAACAGTTCTGTCATTGAAATGTCACTTTGTCCTTGGGGAGCAGATAGGAAACACCTTTCCTGATTGCTGACAAAGAACCCAAAAAGTGAGTTTGCAGATTAAGAGTTAGGGTTTTGCATTGGGCAATCCTGAAATTAGCACTGGAATAAATGGTAACAGAAGTTCTCCAGAAAAGGCTTGCTGTTTGAGGGTTGTTTCTGAAACATTAAACACAATAGGTGTGAGACTCTATATAGAGAGTCTGATAGTTCCTCTTTAATTAGAAAAAAAACAAAAACATAAACGTATCATATCCATATTGTCCTTGATGGTGCACCCATGTAGTGTGGAAACAAAATATAGTGAAAACAAATATAGCAGATAGATACAGAGGAAAGCCAGAAGCATATTCCTTGTTTGCATTTGCCCGTCATAAAAATGACAGTTGTGGTGGCTCTACTGGGATTTATTTTGTTTTAGGTGAGTTTAGGATCTGGATTGGTTTAGTATGGAAAGAGGCATTAGCACTAGATCTCCTGGTGTTACAAAGGGTTGGAAGTTATTATACCTCATCATCTTCAAATTACCATACTGTTACTAAAAATCAAGCTTGCAAAGAAATATCAGTGAGTGAATTGTTTCTTTTTGTATTTGGTGATTTTGTAATGACTGAGCTAGCAATGACTGGTCAGTCCGAAAAATTGACCCTCATGTTGTGGAGACAAGTATAAAAGTTGTGTACCTTTCTAGTGTTTATGAATGCACTGTTACCTTTCTGCTTTTAAAGGAGAAAACTTTTTGGAGGCAGTAAATATTAAGAGATCGTTCTCTGACCACAGAAACCCATTCTGCAAAGCAGCTCTTTATAGCATACAGATGGATCATTCAGTTCTCTGCTCTCCAAGGAAAGTTTCCCAGTAGAGAGTTAGCAAGTAAATTTATTAAGTCTTGAATAAGGCTTCAGAGAGGAATTAAATGTTCTTTTGTTATCATTTGCCAAGTGAGATAAGCCTGTTTTATGATAGTATTCATTTAAAAAAAGTAAAAACTATTTTTTGGCTTAGTGAAGCTGCTGAGCCTGCCAGCCAACAGTAAACATTGTTGACTCCATGAAGGCAATCCTAGCAGGTGAATGGGGTCCACTGAAGCCTCAGATGCTCCTGTCATAATCCACTCAAATCTAGAGTGTTGTTAACACCTTGATCTACACAATCTGCACTCCTTTAATTTTTTAATAGTCTGAAATTAGAGAAGAAACTGATACATGTCTGGAAAATTAATCTTGGAAGCTGATACTTTTACTCTGTATCAGTTGAGGTGCCAAAGCATGGTATGTAGTTTTCTTTTTTCCTGATTATGTATCAAGCCAAAATAATATGTCATGACAAATAATACTGTCTTGCAGAATAAGGAGAAATAATGACAAATTTGAACCAAAGTTCCTCTTCTACAGGTAATTAAAAGACAAGACGAATGTGGTCAACGAAAGGAAGGTGCATCACTTGTCATGGAATGCTTCATATTGGTTTGGATCTGGTTGGAAGCACTTTCCATGAAATTAGACTAGATAGATCATATCAGCATGCTATTTCCTTTCTAATATATTGTACTGTGCCCTACACTTTTTGGAACACAGAAATGTGAAATGACAGAAAAAATGCCTTGAAATGCATGGTATATTAATATAATTTAAGTAATACCCAAATATGGCGTGCGTAATGTATTTTTACTGCGTATGAAATAGGACAAGACTATGTGTATGGAATAGTCATTGAAAATTACAATGTTTGTGTAAATGCTTAAAAGTTGGCTGTAGGAAAGTTATCCTTTTCTTGTGGTAGCTTGATGATACTAACAAGTATTAATAAAAAAAGTCCTCCTCAATAGAAACAGAACTGTGTCTGTGTTAGTTTTAGAGAAGAATGATTAAAACAAGGATTTACTGCTTGTGACTTAAGTACCAAATCTTATTATTTTAAATGTGAGGTGCAAAGATCCCACCTGCCCCGCCACTGATTTGTTGCTTCTGTAGGCGTTGAGGGCAGTGGGTATTCTGTTGCCTGGTTTCTTATGGTTTACTTTACTGAGAGCCTAGGATATAAAAAGCCAGGACAACATACAGATGGATGAAGAACATTTCTCTGTGAAAAAAGAAGGTGGCATATTTTCTTGTTCATAAAGTAGAGATTAATTAAATGGGTAGGCAATAGGAGAAAAGTGCCACATGTGTGAATTTTAACAAAGAACCATTGTTTTCAGAAATTTTGTGTTCACAGTATGGCAGTAACATATCATCCTCTCTGAATTTCTGCAGTTTCCACCATGTATAGCTTTATGCTTAGAGTGCACATTCCTCATCTGACCTGCAGTACCACTTTCATTTGAGGGTTACCTGCTGCAGGTAAAATCCACACAGACTTTTGTAGGGTCCTTTGCCATACTGTGTATCACTTATATGTCTCTTAGACTTGGATTGGCGATATGTTTGTAGCAGCTATCTCAAAAATTCTGGTGTAGAATCAGTAGAACGTGCTCTTCTGGAGCTTAACAGATTCCTTCTCTTTTGATACCCAGCATATGTAGGCACTTGACTTTGGTATATCTTTATATGAGATTGAGGTTGACATCCCTTGGAACTTCAGCTTCTAGCAGGAAAATAATTGTCAGCCTAAGAGCTAAGTGATACCACTTAGATTTTTTTTTTTTTTTTTAAATGTTTGAGACCTTGGTGTTACCCTCCATGTGTTAGTTTTGTTGTTGTTGTTTTTGTTTGTGGGGGGGGTTTTGGGTTTTTTTTGGGAGGATCTCCTATGAAGAGCAGAGAGGGGTACATAACTGTGCAAAGGAGAAAAAATTCCAAAACCTGTGTTTTTCATACAGGCTGAAAGTTTGCTTTATTCAGAAGTGTTGCCATCACTTGTGAAATGGCTTGAGCTAAAGAAGTGCAGCCTGACCTCTGGGTAAAATCTGGAGATAGTGAAAAAAGATCACTTCTTCCCTGAAAGCCAAAAATAGAGGGAAGTAAAAAGGAAATTTTACATACTTCTGAACCCATCAGTAGCAATTGTGTGTTTAAAGAAACAAATTACACTTTTGAATTTCTTTGGAACTATGAAAAACAGTGTTTCAATTATATGTTTGTGGCTTTCCTGAAGGGCAGGTTGAATACATGGTATAATTAGTTTAACTTTTCAGGCAAAAGTTTAAAATTGTTTAAAATGTCAAGAAACTTGCAGGGTTAAAGTATTTTGTGTGATGCAATTATTGGCAGCTTTCTGATTTCTGGTGTTTCAAGGGAAATGCTATCTAGTGTGGGTGCAAAGCGTCACTCGTGGGTTAAAAATAGAAGAGATCAGTTTTGCCTTCATTTCTATGGTAACTGAAATGTCTGTTTCATTGCATCCAGTACACTTTCAAACCAGTGCTTATTCGATGGGTCCTCAGACTACTTCCATTCCTCTCAGACATTTAACACACAAAACTGCATCTCTTCTGCTTCTGTTTCAAGATCAGTTTTGCTTCTCATGGTGTAAAGATGACCTTGTATGTACTCACAATCCAAATTCTGCAGCTTTTTGTGAAGGGGGCAAACTGAGTAAAGCCATTAAATGATGGCATTTCATATTCCACTTCCAGGATCCTTTTACAGCTCTTTTCGTCTCATCTTTGTTGTGCTCCTTGTCAACCCCCGCCCTCTCTGTAAAAGAGGAAATGCTTTAGGACAAGGCAAAGGGAAAAAAAAATACATCAATATAGATTTTAAATTTTTTTGTCCATTGATACCAAATGTTTCAGTAACTTGACCTAAACTATCAGGAAAGCTAACAGTCAAGTTAGGTAATTTTAATATGAACCTTCTGATTCCCTCCTGCTAGGGAAAAAATCCAAAGGAACACAGGTACAGGACACAGGACTCATTGCAGTTAGGCTGACAGAGTTGGGGCATATATTTGTTCTGTCAGAAACATCTTGAAAACAAAGCTTTAGGTGCTACAAATACTCAGGTGTGTGTATGTTGAAGTTCTTTGCACTAGCATCATAAACATTCACTTGTTTTATAGATGACCTTTATAGTCACATCTCATTACTACTCATTACTAGGTTAGTGTTGTGTAAATATATTCTAAGGGTAATTATTTATGGTATGATACCAAGCAGTTTGAGGTATGGATGATGCCTAGTGGGATTAAATTTTGCTGAGTTCTGTCAGCATTTTTTATTTCTTTTGAACACAAAGTATTTCATATGTCTTCCCGTCCTGAAAGTCATCGTGATTATCTCAGCTGGTCAGCCACATCTTCTGTGGCCCTGGTGAAGACAGGGGCCATTTCCCAAGCGCAATACTTTTAACTCCCAGAACACAACCAAAACCAGTTCTTCACCACAACAAATCAGTCACGCAAGGAGGCTTGTGAGTTGCACTAGGAGCAAGCATGGAAAGCCACAGATGACACGCAGAGGGAAATCAGCATGACCGTACATTTAATTTGTTCCTAAGTAGGAGATTAATGTGCTGCTTCTCAGCTTCTTTCAAATTAAATTTACCGAAGAATCAGTCTTGTGTATTAATTCTTGCTGTTTATAAAACAGTGGTATTTCATGTATTCTTACAGGTACAGGACCTCAGAAAGTACAAATTAAAAACAAAATCCTGGCAAAGCTAATATTTATTTTTAAACTGTAAAAGCTTTCTAACCTTTCCAGGCAGGTTCCCCTACTGCTTTCTCCTGTGTTACATTCCTCATAAAGATGGTTTCTTACAGTGCTCCCCATGTCCCTTTACACATTCTAATTTGTCATTTTGGTTCTGGCTGAGGCCATGCCTACAGGAGCAGCACATTCTAGTAGGAGAGCAGAGCACTTGCTGCTGGGGAGCCATGATGTGCATGTCTTGTGATCTGCTCCAGATTGGCTCACCTGGTTCATTGCCCTCAATGTCTGTTAGCAATGGGAGGGCATCAGTTAGTCTTCCAGTTAAGCATCATGCAAAAAAAAGTCTCCTTTGTACACTCCATAGTTAGTCTGAAATTAAAATTGAATGATGGTAAGTGGGAACTGGTAAAGTTGCTTCAAAAGCCTTCTCATGATCCAGGCTACAACAGCAATGTAAATGCAAGCTGGGTACTCCAGCAGGAGAAAAAAAATAAACCAACCAATTTTTTGTTTGCTTTCACAGTGAACTATTTTGCGGTCCCAATATAGCGCAGCATTTAAATTCTATTCCATTGCTTCATGGAGCTCACATCAGTGGGCACATGTCAGGGGGTAACAGGCTGATGGCTTCTGATAAGGAACTCACTTAAGATAAGAGACAGAGTTTGGTGGCAGTGCAGTTTAACTAGTGGTTACTGGTTGACTAGCTGATAATTAGTGGAGAATCATTTACAGTCATTCACAAGATCCAGCGCTCTGTTACTGGCATGCCAGTGATCTTAGCAACCAGTTAAGGAGTAAAATAAGTTATGTTGCACAAAAAAAGGTTTAATTGTCTGCAAAAATTCATGAACAAGAAAAGAAAAATCTAAAATCTTTGGGTTTGTCCACATCTTCTCTATATCAAAGCTCTACTAAAATGAAGAAATCATGGGTGAATGGTTTAGATAGATAAATTTGGCTACTTTTTTTTTAAAAGGGGAGAGGGGCAACTGCTGCAGCTATGAAACAATTTTAAGTATTTTAATTGGAGTATTGTGTTTTCTTACAGCTCTCTAGTTCATCTTTCTTTGTCAACATTACAGCATACTGCAGTACTAGATGGTGTAAATACAACAATTTTTTATAGCTGGAGTGTTTTATTTGATTGATTTTGTCAAATTCATTGGAATTAAAGAATTCACTAATAGTTTTGGCATAGATCAGGTCATTGTAGTTAGTAGTTTCTACAGAATTTTATGTGTTCTTCCTCATCCCAGCTTCTAATATGATGCAAGAGTGTACTGAAACCTGCTGAAATCTGTTTTTTGTAATAGGGAAAAGTTTCAGGACAGGATTAAATGTGTTTTGTGCTTGCTGGCTAAACCCTGTGATTGTTCTCATAGTTGTGGGCTCTGATTCATAAAGATTTCATCTGTAGCTATATTTTAATAGTAGCTAGCCCACTCAAGGTGTGTACCTTCATGTCTTGAGCCTGTGTGGTCTTACAGTCTCACTGCTAATTAGAAATAGAGATTAAAAATGAGACTGAGTGAACTTTCAAGATAATGGGAAAGTTTCACTTGAGCTCAAGTAGTTTCTTAGCTGTTAAACTATTTTGTCCAATACACCTTAGACTGAGATATTGTACTCTGTTTCATGGCTATGTTTTCCCCCCTCAAGTACAGGCATTTTCCAGAGTATGGGCATATGATGACTACACACTGCATTAATTGCTCTGTGTAAGCTCCCTGGCTCTGGCCTAAGAAATGAGGACTGGGTTTTCTTCTTTTTCTCCTTATGTGACGCTTAGCTGGAGGCAGGCAACCAAAGTGGCTTTAATTAGAGAAAGTCTTCACTGCCTCTAATTTTGTTACTTGCATGTTATTAGATTACTAAAAAATGAAGCTGTGACTCTGACAAATGGGAAGCAGAGGTTAAGCAATTCTTGCCTTCTGTCGCACGATATGGGAGTCAGAAGAGTCCCTAAGCTGACATTTTGCATTAATAGTCCCACTGCAGCATTCAGTCGAGAATCGTGCAGACTGGAAGTTCTCTTGAGTATATGTGATTCAGAGATCAGTAAAGATGTGTCTGTGACTAGCCCTGATCAAACTCAAGGCACTGTTCTGAACATAGCCGTGAAGTACACTACAAATAGTGACATTATGGCATGCAAATCAGAAATTCCTTAAATTAGTGGTTTCATAGACTATTATAACATGCTTGGATCCTTAATTCTTGTTTTGAATGACTAAATCTCAAATACGATCTTTCTCACTGTGATTTAAATACAAAAATAGGCAGAAGTTACTGTATGAAGCACTGCAAATACCAGATAGTGAATGTGGAATTTTGTAAGGTTATTTACAAATATTTTGCTGGCCTAAATGTTAGGAATGGTATCTGTACTTGTCTGATGATTGGCTATTCATCCTCCAGGTAAAAAGGGCAGTAATACCAGTTACTGTCTTGGTTAACCTCAGTATTTGGTCTCTGTTTTTGAACACTTGTAGTGTATGCAATATCCTTCCTATAGATGTTTCTGCATTTATGACACATGCTCTTTTTGCCTTTCCAATGAATCTCACATGTTTTCTTTACCTTCCTTTCAGAAAAGACGACGGCGGATTGATCGAAGTATGATTGGGGAGCCAACAAACTTTGTTCACACTGCTCACGTAGGATCAGGAGACCTATTCAGCGGAATGAACTCAGTAAGCATGAGTAGATGAACATCATTTCATATTAGACAGAATTCAGGAGCACTGCACATGTATACTTCAGCTGAAGCAATGAGTCTTTCAACTATAAGAAAGAATCTGTATGAAATTGGGGAATGACCTGATAGCATTTTAATTCCAAGTCCTGAATCCTTGCATTCAAGAATATAGAATACAATTTTTAAAATTTCTATATTTATTAATAAATTTTGTTTTAGATACTGTATAAATGATATAGAACACTTTTTAAATTAAGAATTCATTCTGATTACATGTATGAACCAAAATAGATCTATACATGAAAGTATACTCTGGTATTATACTGAAAACTTACAGTCTTATAGTTGACCAGATTTCATACCTTAAATGCCTCAAGTTTTAAATATAGTTCACGTAAAACTCTAGCTAACCTCGGTTTATGGTACACAGAAGTTTATTTTTGGGTGTTCTTGTTGAGCTTTGTCTATATCTGTAGCCTTGTTTTCAGTGTGAATTATTTCCAGGGCAAGCAATGTCACAGGTAAGGTTTTGTGGCTTCCTGTAGACAATAGGAGCAATAAGTATTTTTATCTCTCTGAAAGTGAAAAAACAAGGCTAAGATATAGGTAATGAAAATGAGCTTATGGAAATAGATTTCTCTTGTACAACTTATGGAAATAGATTTCTCTTGTACAACTTCAAATTTCTGTGAAATGTCAATCTGTTTCTAAGGTCAGTAAAATAAAATACAGAAGATGGTTGCGTGTAGATAATGATGAAAAATACTTCTTGAGTTTAATGATCATTTTTAAAGGAAAACATTTGGAAATGAAAAATACTTGTTGACAAAGAAGAAAAATCTCTGTCAGAGGTATAAGAATAGAAAGCAGAGCTAAAAAAGAGAGTTTTCATGTAGGCAAGGGTGGTCATTTGTAGTTTCAACTGGTTTAAGTTGGTCTTATTGAGATCAGACAAAAACTTTTGTAACTCAGCATGTAATGGGGAAGAGCAAAGCTAGAAAATTTGACATCAAAAAATACACTACATTTTCCCAGAAACAACATAGTGGACTGGAAATGATTTGTACTAAAACCTCTGTAAGTAAGTTAAATGGCCAAACACAGATTCAACTTGATAAAATTTAGTTAAAGCCAATTACTTATTTAATGCAATATATTACATGGATATTTAAAGCCAGTGTAAATTGAAATAATAAGCTGATAATAAGGGGAGCAGCTTGTTTGATTTTTTTTTAAAAGCATGGCTTTTGCTTTTTAAATATTTGTTGTTTCTCCTGTGGGAACCTTCCTCAATCTCATAGCTCAGCTGCCTCATGTAAAGTATGTGTAGATTGCCTGAGGCTTTGGTTTTTTTATCTTACACTTTCTGCCTGTTTGCCCTCATCTTTGTCTTGCATAATACCCAATTTATCTCCAGATAGTAGGTAATCATTATTGTCTCTCTGCATAAACTTTAACATTTTGAATACTTGTAAGTTTTTTTTTTTTTTTTTTTTTTTTTTTTTTTTTTTCCTTCCATTTAGATAATGTGCTGCATCAGTGACCAGAGAGATTTTTCTGATCCTAGATAGGAAATATCTGTATGTAAAAAAAATAATCATTCCCACTTCCCCTGCTTCAGAAGCTCAAATCTCTACTTTTTCACATTGCGTATTTTCTGCCTCTTCTGTGATGGTCTCCACATTCATTCTTCGCAGTGTAAATTCCAAGATTACAGTGTCAACCTTCACATGTTTTTCTGCTGCATATTTTCCTTTGTAGTATGGGCATAATATTCCTTCAGGAACTTTGTTGTACCTTCTTTTCTAAATAGCTTTGATCAATACCTACAATTTAATTACTTTTTCCCATTTAAATTTGGCATTTTATTCACCTTCTGACTGCCCCGTGTCTTTTTTTCATCAGCATTATTCTTTGTTATATAGTCTTACGATTCTGACTGAATAGTTTTCTCACTATTCAGAATATTTCTGAAATATTTTACTTTTTTGTTTGCCTTCTCTGTAGAGTGCCTTGCTCCTTTGTCAAAGGTGCACTTAAACAGCAGGAGCGCTTTCTGCTCTGTTACTTTTTCATTCCCATCCCTTTTTTCCGTATTTTGCTTTCATATTGAATGGTGAAATCTCTTTCTTCTCCTGCTTCTTATTCTTCAGTTTAGTCTTTGATTTAATGTATTGCATGTAGTTTCCTGTTGTTTCCTTTCTCAAGGTCTGTCTGTGCTATTTCCTAATTCTGAAATGGAGGGAAAGAAAAGGAAAGAAGGAAATTTAATGAGATAAATAAACTGTTGTGCTGCTTGCATGATCCTTAGTTGGTATGGTCCTCTTTCCCTTCCACAGTATGTAAATCCTTAAATTCCATCTAAATTAGACACAAGAGAGAAGAACCTTGATGTTCAAGGTATCATCAAAGTAAGGCAATAGCATCTTTGGGAAAGAAGAAAAATTGCTTTTCACAGTCCTCGTTCTTGTTGCTCAAACAGCTTCAAAAGGAGGATGCTTCGTAAAGAATGCCATCTTGTAAGCCTACCAATGTTAGACCTTTTTACTCATCGATTTTAAGATTGTATGTCTCCTCCAAAAGTTTTCATATACAAAATAACTGCTGAACTGCTAATGCAGACTAGTTTCATTTGTTACGTTGTTACGTTCTGTTTCAGGGGCAACAGTCTCTGCATTTGAGACTGATACTTCCTCATCTCCTAACACAAACATTTATGTGTGTGACTCGGGAACTGGAGAAATTATTCTAACCTTTAGAAATACTCATTAAAATTTACACTTAGGCCTTGCAATTTGTATTGATTTGCTGCCCTCCAAAATTTTCAAGTCTTGTAAGCAAGCTGTCAGGCTCTGAAAGGTGATTTGGCCTGGAGGTTTTTCTAGTTCTTTTTCACTGCAGTCAGAGTTCATTCAGATGAAATTACCAGAATCATTTTTCACTGCAGTCAGAGTTCATTCAGATGAAATTACTGGAGTCCTAAAGTCACTCTTATGAATACATTTACATGTAAATTAATTATTTTCTGAGGAAAAAAATATGAAATTCAAACTTTATTTGTTTCAACAGGTGACAGAGCATGCTGATACACTTGGTAAAATGTGGAAGTTCTTAAATACATCCCAAAACACTTCTGCACACTTTCTTACTGAGTTTGTAGTCTTTGATGTCAGATGCACTATAAAATTGGCTCTGAACACTTTTCCCTGAAGAAAAATCAGATGGTAATATTGCTTTGCTGTGGCTGTATCACTTATTTTAGCAAAAGGCTGAGGTATAAAATGGTTTTACATTGCACCACTTAAATACATAAAACTGCAATCTTGTGCATAGCATTGCAATATGCCATACTGTTGAAGATAAAGATCAAAAAAACAGGCTTTTTTGTCTCATAGGTTTGAAAAACTGTGTGGAAGAATGAGTTTGCTGATTCATTTTGTACATTTGCATGTGTTTAGCTTGCTCTGGAAAAAAAATGTACTTCTTTTGTCTTTATAGACAGGGCAAATGTCGTGCAAGCTGCTTGGAAAAATTCCTCCTGTACTGTTCTAATGCAGCTTTCCAGTGATGTTTTTAGGTCTCCGTGAAGGAGGAGCATAGATGAAATAATTGCAAGTGGTGCCCTGCAGGCATAGCCTTGAATGAATGTTATTTTCCGCTCATTGTGTAGCTGTTGTGTGTGCTCTGGGATGCAGAGAAAAAGGGGCCAAACCTTTAAGATTGTAGTCGTCTTCCTGCAGGCACTTGGACATGACGATTTTGACTCATGCAACACAAGCAGGAAAGAGCTATGGGTTCCCTTTCTGTTTGGTGATAGAGGCAGTGAAAGTCAGAGCAAGATGTGCATGTCTTGGAAGCAGGGAGCATGAAGGGTGGCTCTTTATGTATTTATTTGCATCAGGCTAAAAATACCTTCTATGTTCAGGGAAGTACAGATGGACTGTGATTTAAATAAAAAATGCCCTGCCATTTAAAGGAACAGTAGCAATTAAGGAAAGCATTGTATGGTGTTACATAAATAGATAAATGAAAAGAATTCCACAAACCAAAAGGTCCTTTCTGATTCAGAAAATCCTGGTTTAGACCTGTTTTAATGATCTGAAATTAGCCATACAGATATTTGTGAGTTGTCTATTGTGCTTTTTACATAATGATGTTAACTTCTCTGGTTCATCATACTTGTCAAAGAACATTTTCCATATAACAAGATAAATTACAGTTTGTCATGTGAAGTTGATGCCAGTAAGAGATTTGATTTTTTTAACTTTTTGATTAATCAAGTGGATCAGTGAAACCCTGAATCAGCCAGTTCTCTTTGGGAGAGAGAAAAAGCTTTTGCCTCAGCACCAGTTCTTTGATCTCTTCTGCTGAGCTACATGCCAAAGTGGAAATTTCAGCAAGCCTTGGATGCACATGTCTTTATGCAAAAGTAATGCAGCTTTACTGGTAATAAAGGAGCACTTGAAAATTAAATCTAAGGAAGAAATAAGATTAGAGGCAAGAAGATGCCACAGCTCACTGTCTTTCTTCTTTCCTCTGCCCCCCTTTTCCCTTCTATCTCCAGGTCAGCTCAATTCAGAACCAGATGCAATCCAAGGGAGGCTATGGAGGTGGCATGTCTGCAAATGTTCAAATGCAGCTCGTAGATACGAAAGCAGGATAACCTTGGGGATAACTTTAAAGTGAGTATTGCACTCTGCTTTTTATGCACTGTTAGAGCAGTAAGAAGAACAATCATACTGCTTCATAATAACTTGCCTATAAAAATCTGTGTCTTTATGATGACAAACTTTAAAATCCATTTCTGAGTAAAAATACAGATATCATGTAAGAAAGTTAATTTTTCACACAATGGACAGGAGATTGTTCTGACTGTACCAGTCTGTCCTTAAGCATATTTTAACTGATTATATTGTAGAGTAATCTTTGCAGGTGAAATTAGTTGTTAAACAAATCTCAGACGAATTCTGTGATTTGATTATGGTGTCATTTTTGCAATGGTTCCATAAGAATTATGGTGCTAAATGAACGTGTAGCAGTGTTACATCTGGAAAATGGTCACTCAGAAGGCTCAAAACTTGGTTTAATGCTTGTTTTCTGTCCTTCAGGTTTGTGTGAGTTCCTGTATCTTCTTTCCTGTGTCCTCCCTTTTGCCTTGGTGACTGCTTTCTGTGCTTATGACAAGAGAAGTGATGGCTCATTGTTCACCCTTCGTGATTAGTCCAGTGAGAAGTTGCTGTTTTGCTCTGATGATGCCATTTATCAGATTGGTCCGACTGTGCCTTTCAGTGGCATGCACGCATTGGCCTCTACCAGTATCATGGACATAGAGCTGTTTAGGATTGATTGTCACTTTTTGTTTGTCTTAAGGCAAGTTAAAGCACCAACCTTAGCTTTCCTCATTCCTCAGAAATACTAATGCACAACATTCTGTTGCTTTTTAGTCTTTTAATCTTTTCTCCATTTAAGCAGTTTAGAAATGAATGAGTTTCCACTAATGTTTTCAATCACCTAATGTTCACCCATTTTTGAAAGGTCTGAGACCTTCAAGCACAAATAATTATTTCATACAAAATCAACAGAGTAGATGACCGCATGCTTTGTGAGGTTGCTTTGTATGGTGGCCTGGTTGGTGCTAAAAGAAAAAAAATTGCTTATTGCAGATGTGAAAAATTTTGCTGTGGCACCAAGTCATGCCTGTTTCTGAAAAAGGACTTGTAACTTAGCTGCTTCAGAGTTATGTCTTTATTTTAGTTTTTATCCAATTGATCTTGAAATAATAAAGAGAGAGCTTGCATTCATGAGGCATTTGTTGTAAATGTTCAGTATATTTATTTTGAAAGAGCTGACCTTGAGACTGTAAACCAGTGTAGTACCGTATCCTAAGTGTTGTGGAATCGCTTTAGTCTATTTAAACAGAAGAGAAACATGTTTGGCTGCTTCTTTTTCTTTCTACAATTCTTCTTAATTTTAAGCTGTATGGTCATTTCCAGTAGCAGCATGTCAGACTGCCTGCAATATTGGCTGAAAAGTTTAGTAGACCTTTCTAAGTAGTTGGCAGATTCTGTGTACTAAATATTTAGGGGCCATGGAAGTTGCTAAGAGCAACATACTAATCTGGCAGAACAGGTGCCAATGAAAACAACATACAGGGTGACTTTTTACTAAGTCAGTAAAATGCCTTTTGCTCAGGTTCCAAAGCATGTTTCTTTCACATGTTGTGAAACTGCATTTTGATATTGCACTGTTTTCAGATTATCTCTATAAATGGTCCCTTTTTTTGCTCCTTGCAGGTGGTTTTAGAGAAGTCAGTTGTTTGAGGCCTGGTTACATTCAATTTGTATGTGGAAAAAAAAAACCAATCAAACCATCCAAACAAATAAGGCATAACTGAGCCTAATCAAATCAATTTTTATATGCAAATACACATGTAGACTGTTGTCATAAATGATTCTTAATTCTATTTCTATACTTTCCCTGATTTCACATTGCAACAAGTATCTGGTTGATTTAAATATGTATGAACCTACCTAATCTTCCCTCTCTGTTCATAAACAGCACATAAAATACACAGCCATGGAGGCAGTTTGCCTTCCCTAAGTAGTATTTCAGTGGTAGATGTTACTTACCTGGTTGAATAGTTCAAATTAGGTTGGATAGTGTTCACTGATAAAGATACTGATTCCTGATGAGATGTTCAGTTGTCTGGGTGCATAAACACATGGCAGTGCAGTGATACATTTTTTTTAGGGGATAGCATTTCCAATGCCACTTTAACAATGACTCTTAAATATACTACAAAACTATTACAAAATTATTTGATCTTTATTATTGGTAATAGCAGCTTAAAATTGCTTGCCAAACCTATCTTGCACTTGCCAAAATGTTTTCAGCTCAATAGCCAGGAAGAAAAATTGACATATTTTTATAACAGACATACTTTTTTTGTACATTGTGTTCATTCTTGAATAAAGTCAGTTCAGTGTTGGCTTGTAGATATTAAAAGGAAAGTATTGACTTTGATTCAATAAATGTTTTCTTTCAGTTGGTGGCCTACCCTTTTTCTTTCCCGTAAATCATATTTGCATTAAAAAAGCACTTGCATCTTACAAACAAATTTGTGGTGAAAAGAGTAACCTATTATTGTCAATAAATAATTTGCAGGCTTGAGGTTTTTTTCATGTCACTTGACCCTTTTGTTGCCAAATGGATTAAACCATAATTTTACCAGTATTATTGTTGCATTGATTTAACATGTATGCCAGGGACATCTACAAGGAAGGGAGAGTTCATTAAAAAAAGATTAAAAATCTTTCCTTTTGACTGCAGCTCATAGGTGTGTTACTTTCCTGATTGTGCTGCAGATTACTGTGGTGATCAGCAGACTTGTCACCATAATATGCTCATCTGCATTAAAAATACCTGCAAGGCACAACATTGCCTACTCTGTATTTGGCTCAATTAATTTTTATATTTGACAGTCTCAAACTTTACTCCTTAAGCACTAATTTACTACTTTAAATTTCATGCCAGATTCTTCTAAAGACTGATAATGAATTCTTTAGCTTATGCAAAGTTCATTAAATTGCCAGTTAAATTTCCAATTCATTAAATTTGAGGAAAACAAGGCAGCTAGAGAGAAATAAGGTTCTAAAGGAAAGTAAAGATGGAGATAAATCCATGAGATATCAATCATCTAAAGGTTCTTTAAATGCTGAGGTTATAGAAACTTAGGACTGTCTGCAGAGGTGTGTCCTAAAGGCCAGATGTTCCACTCTAAGTGTGTATTCAGTGACTGACATTAAAGCTTATTAAAAATTATGTGCTGGTTCTGCCAGTGATTAGTAGGATTACTTCAAAGGATACCAGTGAAACTGATTTGGACTGGTCCCATCTGCTTGGTCTTACAGTCCATGCTAGCACTGACACTGATTCAGCTGCTCAGCTGACTGTTGGGTGCTGACCTACAGTAAAGGTTGTGTTTTTATGACCCAATTGGTTAGTTCTAACCTGGATCAGTATCTTAACACTTACTCAGAGTGAGTGTTACAGGATCAGAGGTAATCTGTTATGGGAAACACTGATAGCTTAACCTGGCTATGAAAAAGCATCAAACTTTCTGAATTTACAAAAAAAAAAACAACACCCAAAACAACGAACAAACTAAAAGAAAAACCACCAAACAAACATGGTTCACAGGCACGTAGCATAATGAATGTGTTGCCAGAAGGCCAACCACATCACCACCAAGAGTCAGCCATCCTCAGGAACTCTGATTCATTTCTGCCATCAGTAATAACTCCATCAGTCAGCACTGCACAAGAAACAACTTTCTGCCTTCACACAAGCCAATAGAAATGGTAAGTTCAGATTTCAAGAAAGTTTTCTGTTAAGCCTAGAAAACTCAAAGTGCTGGTTGAGTTGGCAATAAATAGCTGAATATCAGACTTCCGTACTTAAATATGATGCAGAATGGTATAACCCCATTTGTGAATGGCAAAGTTGTCATTTGAAAAATGCATTCGTTTGTAGCTCTTTAAGAGCTGTGTGAGCTTTTTATGGCATTCATTGTCTTTAGACAAGTTTAGGGTTTGTTGGGGATTTTCTTTCAAGAAATTTGATGGTGTGTTTTTATATACAAGTTAGTAACAGAGCCTATTGGCAGAAAATAAAAGTAGAATATTATGTTTGGCTTATCAGTTCTTTCAAGTACAGTGAACATCACTTTTGGACTTGGCTTGCTGTAGAAGGCGCTTCGGGTATGCCACGAACAGGCACAAAGCAGGGCTGGAGATGTGGTAGGTAACACTGAAATTAACTTATTCTGATTTTCCAATAGGTCAAGGAAATGTTAGTATTTGTAAGGATCATGGTAAGCTTTGTTAGTCCAGCAAATGACTGAGGGTAGGAGCTGTTTCAGCCTGGAACAGTGAGACACCTGCTATGGTGTCACATTTCCTCAAAATGCTAAGCAGAAAAAAAGCTTTATGTATTGATGCCAGCGTTCCAGGAGTGCTAGTCTGCCAGTCAGAGTCCTGGACACGTCCCTGTTTCCCGGGAATATGCTTTGTTTCACCCGTGCTATGCCCTCAGTGCCTGGAAAGGGTTGTTGGCTTTCAATTTTTTACCATTACATCAGCGTTTGTAAGTCCTAATTTATTAGAAATAACCTGTGAGGCAAAATAAATACCATATTTGTGCCTTTGCTGGTGGGACATTTCAGGTGAATGACTTGTTGATGGAGCAGTGGTGTGAGGAGCCCTTATGTGCCACACAGGAGCCTGGGTTTATCTTTTGCACCTCCTGTCACTCACCGTGATCCCTCATCAAATATGTGAGCTTGGCTGTTGTGCAAGGCCGGTTCTTAAAACATCACCTCCAGGAAAAGGAGTACTACTTGAAATTGATTGTGAAGTCTTCAGCTTTCTTGAAATGTGGCAACTCTAGGGAAATACTCTGAAACAGTTTTCTTTAGGAAATCATCTTTACAGCATCACTAAAACTTTCAAAGAATCATGCTCCTTGGAAAAAGAATACTCATTCCAAGTGGTAATGTACATTTTGGCACTCCACAGCTTTTTCCCCTTGTCAGAATTTCACCTAATGGAACAGTAATAATAATCTCATATATGGTGTATGCATTAAGCAGCAGAGTAATGCATTGATACTGGGGCAGTGCAGCATTTCATTTCATGCTTATGAAGGAGAAAAGCATTTCCAAACATGGACATAAGGAATTGAAAGTCACATTTAAGTAAGCAGCACTGAGTTTGGAAGGATGGAGGACTGTGGGGAGGGCAGATACAGATGGGCGAGTGAAAAGAAAAACGAGTAAGTGGGGAACAAGGGTAATCTTTGATACATGACCAAGCACTGTATGTATTCCTCATGGCATTCTTTTCAAGAAGGAGCTATTGGCAGCAGTCACAAAAACCAGAGCCCAGTGCAGCAAAGTTTGTTCATTTTTCACTGCTTTACGTAGTAGGTTCCAAGTCAGTTACTCTTTCTGTAAGTTGCAACAGATGTTTGGTTTCCAGCTGGCATAATCAGGATCTGTCATAATGGGCAATAGGAGCAGCCCAGGGCAACAGGGCTGCGTGGTGAACAGAGCTGAGAAATGAGAGTCTTTGACAATTTTCAAAGTCTGTATTAAATGTAAACTATTTTTCTTGCTGTGAACATACATAGGATGGTGCAATGGATGCCCATGCAGCTTCACATCTCTTCAAAAATTTACTCAGAAGACTTTTTCCAAACTCATTTGCTGGAGCTGGACAAAATCAAGATGATATTTGGACCTAATGCTATAGGTCCAAGTGCTACTATTTATTTACTAGAACCACCCACTTCTATCTGCTTACATCTATGTGCAATTGCACAGATGCTGTTTTCCTCAGAGTGTGCCAAAAATGCACCCAGCCCAGCACATGGAAGGGAATTAAATTGCCATGCCATGATTTGGTTTAAGAGCTTCCTTGCTCATTCTCTGGATCACAGCCAGAGCACTGGAAATACATGACAGAAGGACACACTGTGGCTAAATAACAGCTTTTTAAAACGTTGAACAGCAGAGTTACTTGAAGATGACTGCTTACTAAAACAATTTTCAGTAGGACTTTAACACCCTTGCATAGTCTTGCAGAGCAAAATTAAACTTTCTGATCCATGTGGATGCAGTGGCCCATACTGTCCCCAAAATACGTGCTATAAGGAGACAAAATTCTGAGAGCACAAGGCATTTCTCATCTGCTGTGTGAGAGTCCTCCTTTTTGGAGCAGCACTTCAAACATCCATCCCACAGCAATGGGGAGGCCAGTGCAGCACTGAGAGCACAGATGTGGAGTCCCAAAGCCCTTTGGCACAAGGGACTTGCAGCTATTTTTGTCAGTGCTTGCAGTAGGTAAAGCCTGACAGAAGGGCCATGCCCCCAGCTCAGTGAGCCCACAGGGTCTCCCAGCATGTGCCACCACAGCAGCTGCCCTGCTCGAGGGGCAGCTGAGGCAGCCCTATTCTTCCCCAGCCTCCCCACGCGCTGAGTCATTTGCATCACATTCCTGGGCAGCACTGCTATCTTCCCAAGTGTGAATTTGCACAGTACTGCACTAAGTTAAGAAAATCCTTTTCAAATCAGATTTTCTAAGTATGGGCACTTGGTTTACTCTGTGTAAAGGAAGCCAGGTGCTCCTGCTCCCTGCCCCCATATAGCAGGGTTATACCATTGCAGTCAGCTAATGGAAGGGCAATTGGAGCTGGTTATTATCAATAAAATAATCAGAGCTGTCACTGCTTGAAAAACTGATCAAGTACGTGCAGCTGCTCATTTGGATAGCTTTCTCACTGAGGAAAGCTATCCACACCCATGATGAAAAGTCCTCCATGGAACAGACATGCCTTCTAAATTTAAGCTCTCTATTAGTGAGGAATTTCCACAGTCCTGTCCAACAAACCATGCCACAGGGCCCATAACCTTCCCCTGTCCTGCCCCGTTATTTGCAATATTGATGTTCACATTACAATATGTTTAAAAAGCTTTAGTAAATATTTAGGTAATTAGAAAGTGGGCACTGGCCTCCCTGGTTGGGCAGTTGCTTCAGATTCCCTATTGCCTTGTGGTAAAGCCCATTTCACAGCACACAGGACTATTTCCCAACTGAGAAATCTACAGTCCAATCCTCTGGCCATATATGAACCTGCAAATGAAAATGGCCTTTCCTATTCAGGCCAAGAGGATCCAGAATTAGAGGGCTGCAAAGAGTTTAGAGGATTTTATAGAACTATGAATAGTTTTCCATAGTTCAGGATTTCAATCCTTTGCTTTTTCCTCTGCAAAACCTTTTGCCCAAATTTCTGGTACACCACATCATCTGCATTTTCATTCCTTCGCTGTGTACTACTTAAGGTTTTGGGGCACCTGAGAACTATTTCGAAAGACATCATGTGCCACTGTTATTTCTTGTTTCACACCTGAGGAATGTCTTCATTCTCCCATCGCAAATGCCATCATGGCCATATATCAAACAATTATCAGGAATATTGCAGCAGGAGCTAATGAATTTAAGGGAGACTTGAAATAGCAAACATAGGAAAACTGCCCCTAAATATCTACTGTGTTTCTAAAACAGTAACATCAGCAGTGTTCTCAAATTTGTTTGAGGGTTAACACCCTCCAAAGGGTAAGAGCAGTGCCACATTTTGCTTTTGTCTCATACCCACAAATGACTGGAATCCCATGCCTCATGCTCACTTCAGTCAGTGATACATACTGAACGATTACTTCAGAGCTTCCTGATGAGATGCACAAGCACAAAGGGTATAATAGACACTTTGAAAAAGAAAAACTCATTTATTTTTTGTAATAATTACATAAAATCAGCCATTTTTTCCATAAGCTAATTGCCTTGTCCCTTGCCTGTGTTCTGTAGTCAGAAAGATAAGACTGCTGCAGAAGCAGCAGGGTAACAAGAGAGTTCTCTGCTGCTTCAAGCAATTACCATGATGTAAGAAAAAATAGATCCTCTGAGAAAAGTAAAAAGGGACGCAGCATTCTTGTCAGAAAGCCTCATTTGTTTTAATAAAAAGATTTATTTGAACAAGGACTGCAGGAGCTAAACCAGCATAGGACAACTTGTCTTGTCAGAGGTCACTGCAACTTACTTTTACTTTGTTCATTTATGTCAGTAAGAGAACTTAGGGTGAAAAGAGAAAGAAACATCCACTTCTAATACCACCTCAGATATGGCTTTTAGTGACATCTATCACAAATGTTCATTTGTTGGGACACAGGAACAAAATCTGTCCTCTTCCAAGCTTCTGCAGAGACAGTCCTGTGACCGACATCTTGACACAATGGAAGAAACACCAAAACACAGGAGGTAAGACTTAGGAGCTTACACGGATAGTTTGGGATAATGTTTCTTCCTCTGGTTTCTATAAGCAACACCTCAAAGGAGAGAGGGGAGAAGAGCAGAAGGGTGGCTGTCACAGTCATAACTGCTGCAACTGAGAGCTCTGTCCACAAGGGCTGCTCATCTGGCATTTTGCTCAAGCAGTGTCATAGTATCACCAGCTCTTTGCAAGAGGCAGAGCTCTCTGGCTGTGCAGCTCTGTACGATTTTGAGAAACACTTCTGACTCCATGCCTGCATATAATCATCAGAGAGGTTGTTTTCAACACTAAGACATCCTTTTGGTCAGCCCCAATGGCACAACGTTGTCACTCTGATGTAAGACCATCTTCAGCCCTTATCTCTGAGAGCAGAGGTGTCAAAAACATACCCCCTGTTCTTACAGAGAGAGTGATTAACTGAAGAATGCTACTGTGGACATGGCACTGTGTCCTCCTCAAAGCTAAATGATTCAGTTCTTGTCATTTTGCTCCTGTGGTTAAATGCAAAATCAATATTGATTTTGATTGTTTGAGGTATCTTAATCAGCAGGTGGGTTTGATGTATGCATTCATGGGTTATGGGAAGCAGCAGAAAAATCCCAGCCTGCCTGGAGGTAGAAGTGCACTAAAAGGTGTGCACTGCAGAATCAGCAGTTCTCTAAAAAGTCAGACCCACCGCGAGGCTGTTCAGCTGATTAGAGGCTGAGCACAGGTCTCAAAATAAAAGCCCATAAATACAAGCCAGCCTTGGCAGCAGTTCATGACAGTGAGGAAAGGGAAATTCAGCAGCTACTGCACTACCAGGTTCCAATTTCTTTGGTCAGGTAAAACTGCCTATATGGTGGAAAATGGGAACTGTCTTTGGAGTAGTCCCAGACCTGGTCTCTGAATGAAGGAGCCCTTTTGGGACAGACACCTGGTCCTTCTGGACTGACAAGTGGCAATGTTGAAAGTCTCAGCTGACAGACAACTGTCAGTGTCAGGACTCAAGGAAGATGATAGGTAAGTGACATGAATTTCTTGTACTCACAGAAAACTGGAAACTGACCTTGAACTCTGCAGCAGCCTCTTTTGGGAGGAACAAAGTGCTGAGTTTGGTGCAGAAGTGACTAAGGTGAATGACACAATTATGCCTGCTGATGAACTGAAATATTTTGTCTGTTGCAGGAGTCTTTGTCCAACTCTGGTTTCTTCACCAAATTATCTCATCGTGCCATGTGGTCTGAGGAATCATAATGGTGAAGAACAGTTATAGTGTCCAGCTCCATTCCCTCTGCTCCTGACCCCTGTGTCAGTTTGCCACCTATGGTACATTGACCCTGGCTAGACACCAGTTCCCCACCAAAGCTGCTCTATCCCTCCCCTCCTCAGCTGGGCTGTGGAGACAAAATATAACAAAAAACTCGTGACTCAAGAGAGGGTCAAGGAAGGATGATCAGCAATTACCATCAGGCAAAACGGGCTCAATTTGGGGAAATTAATTTAGCTAAGATTTTTCCCAGGCTTCACTCCCAAATTCTCCATCTCATCCCCTGGAGTGGTCTAGGGGGACAGGGAACAGGGA
This sequence comes from Lichenostomus cassidix, assembly GCF_008360975.1. NCBI lineage: Eukaryota > Metazoa > Chordata > Aves > Passeriformes > Meliphagidae > Lichenostomus > Lichenostomus cassidix. The sequence goes on from NC_139511.1 coordinate 32,880,657, forward strand.
TAGTTAATCACATATCTCTGCTGGTCCCTCCTCCTCAGGGAAATGAATTCTCACAGTCTTCTGCTCCAGTGTGTGGTCCCTCCCATGAGAGACTGTCCTCCATGAACTTCACTGACATGGGTCCTTCTCAGAAGGCTGCAATTCTTCACAAACTGCTCCTGATTGGATCCCTTCCACAGGGTGCAGTCCTTCAGGAGCAGACTTGCTTCAACATGGTCCCTCATGGGGCCACAGGTCCTGACAAGACCCTGCTTGTGCAAGGGCTTTCCATGGGGCCACAGCATCCTCCAGGCCAACTACCTGCTCTGGCATGGGTTCTTCCACAAGCTGTGGGTGGATACCTGCTCCATGGTGACCTCCACAGGGGGGATGGCCTGCCTCATAATAGCCATCACCAGAGGCAGCAGGGGAATCTCTGCTCTGGTGCCTGCAGTACCTCATTCCTCTCCTTTTTCACTGACCTTGCTGTCTGCAGAGATCTTCCACTCAAATATTTTCACTCCTCTCTCCCAGCTGCCATTGCACAGTAGGGTTTTTTTTTTACCCTTTCTTCGTTATTCACGGAGTTGCTGCCACCTGTTCCTGGTGGACTCAGCTTTGGCCAGCAGCAGGTGCATCTGAGAGCAAGCTGGAGCTGGCGCTGTCTACTGGGGGCAGCTTTGGGCATCACCCCACAGAGGCCATCCCTGCAGCCCTCCTGCTAGCAAAACCTTGCTGCACAAACCCAACAGACTGCTACACCCCTGCTAGTAAACTCTCCTTTATACCCGAGAGCTTATTTGAAAAATATGGTGGACAGACATTATCCTCTTTTGGACAAGGTGAACTGGAGAGTGTTAAGCTTCATTTTCTTCAAAGTACTGCACAGGTGGTTTAAGATGTCTGCTACCCACATTCATTAACAGCTGACCTACCTACCTCTAAGAGTAGAATGGTGACTTCAACTGGTGCAGAACCTCAAGGGTTCAGAGGTGCTCTGGCATACTGCAAGTGGTGGTGTGAGTTGCCATGTGAGTCTCTGGTGTGCTGCTGCCTGAGGTTCTCTGCACGTGTCTCTGGATAAAGGCACCAGGAACTAGTGAGAAGCACAATGATGTGTGGGTATTTAGATTTCTCATTCCAAGAGAATAATAGAAACACACGAATCAAGACAAAAATAATAACATTCAACATACTTTTTTCTCCCCCTTGACTTTGCTTTCTTGCCACTGCAGAACAGTCTGCAGCATCAGGGAGAATTATGTCACACAGGTCACCCCCATTGCTTGGGGCTTGTCTGTCTTATAGTGGTCTGAAGTAATGAAAAATGTAAATTAAGCAAAGCCCCAGTGTAACATTGCTTGACCATGAGATCCCAAACACTCGATAACCTTCTACTACAAACCAGCTTACAGTGGTTGGCTCAGCTGAGCCGAGTGAGGCTGGCACTCCTGCCATGTGCCCATCTGCACCGTGATGCCCTCTTGCTGTGGGCTGTGCCTTCCAGCACAGCAGTCAGAGATCAGCATCTGCTATGATCAGCTCTGTGATGACACTCATGGAGCCCTCAGCTCAAAGGAGAGGCTAAAAATGCAGCAAAAACCGGCTTCCTTTTCAAAGGGTAAAACAGAGTTGCTCGTTTGACACAGTGCCATATGTGCCACATTACTGTCTGCTCTAATCTTTTGCTTCAGCTAGAACTGAAAATCCTAACTGGCAGTGCCAATGGCTTTCTGCTGGCAGCCCTACCTCCTGTTGCACCGTGTCTCCTCACTTCTAGCTGTGAGCCTCGCTCCCGGGCATTTTAGCACCAGCTCCTCCCAGAGCGTGTGACCTACCCATTTCCCACCAGACACGCTGAAAAGAAACATTTTACTGCCGTGAGATATTTGCCACCTCAGAAACACAAAAGCTTCTGTGCGTGTCCTTTGAGACTGTCCCAAATCTCTGAGGACAAAACCAAAGAAGTGTCTGGAGACTGTGCTTTTGTCTCCTTCCTCCACAGCAAGAGAGTAACAAGGTCTAATAAATATGTGCATGACTGAGAAAAAAAGTTACACATTTTGTGCTACATTGGGCTCTCAGAAATAAGCCCTAGTTAGCACAAAAATATGGATGAGGCAGGAGAAAAATGCATGATTCAGACTATGATGCTATCCTTTTCCAAGAAGTCTGGCTGAATTCTTGATCTACTTTCTCTTGTCTCCTCTTAGATCTGGCAAGAAGCTGACCTGGCAAGCACTGGCAAAACCAGTGTTGGCTTTTGACATCTTTAGCCTCTATTACATCCTTATAGATAAATTCAAAAAGCTATTGTGTGCAACCACCTTTATTTTGTCCAGGTGGAATAAAGGCAGTTCTGAACTAGACAGGAAATACTGTTTGGAAATATGCTGTACAAGAAGAGTGTACACAACACAAAACATTACATGAGTAAGCATGCCCAGTTCTCAGGTCATGCTACAACCTGATGTTGTTTTTCAAAGCCTTCATTGGCTCCAAGCTGCTTGTGAGAGAGGCTACATGAAA